>NC_053500.1:75367703-75725203 GCF_905171775.1 Rana temporaria | reverse complement strand
GGCTCATCGTATGTGTTGTACGTCACCGTGTTCTTAACGTTCGGAATTTCAGACAAGATTAGTGTGACCTTGTGTATGCAAGACAAATTTCAGCCGTTTTCCCGCTGAAAAAAAAATGTTTTCTTTTGGAAATCGTGATCGTGTGTACGAGGCATCAGAGTGGGGGGATAGCTCTGGTTGTCACCAGGGTTACAGAGTCTAGAGTCCCTGTTGGGAGATTTCCACTCTATTCCTGTTCTGGTGAGAACTCGAAATGTGGGATTTTCTTTCACTTTTACTTTTTCCAAGCTTCTGCTTTTCCTCTTGGCGAAAGTGGCCACCAGGACCTAAAGAAAGGGTAAATCTCCTTAAAGGGGGCAGGGGCTGCAATAAAAAACACAGCAAGTGTTTTAATGCCTTTCCATTCTATGTAAAAAAAACTATTGCATTGTAGGCCGGGTTCACACTAGTCCGACAAACGCTCCGACATTGGGAGCTCATGTCGCATGACGTGTGAAAATGAATGTTTCCCTATGTGAGCCGTCTAAACTGGTCCGACACATGTCGGAGCGACTTTGAAAATGCTCCCTGTACTACTTTGGTTCGACTTTGATCCTACTTCACTCCATTGAATATCATTGAAGTCGAATGACTTGGCGTAGGGGTTCCCCTTTATATCCGCACCAAAAGGGGTTCCCCTTTATATCCGCACCAGACCCATGGGCCTGGTATGCTCTTGGAGGGGTTAACCCAATGCCGGTTTCTTGGTTAAAATTTGGCGTGGAGTTCCCCCTCAAGATCAGCAGAGTACAAGTCGCATTCTAAAGTGCAAGGCCATCATACCTTTTCCTTTGAGAATGCAGGCGTTTCGACAAAATGTCAAACCCGGCAGAATATCGAACCATACAGATATATGGGATCAGCTGTTGCAGAAAACCACACACACATGCGCCGATGTCAGGACACAACATGTCAAATTCGTAGACCGACGGCCATGTTGTTACGTTTTGTCAGAACACAGGCATTAAGCAGTAGAGGAAGGATAAAAACAACAGCTGCAAAGGCTGCACCTTCAAAAACCCAAAAATATCAGCTTTCATACTTCGCTCTTGAGGTTCCCTGCACAATAAATCAAGCAAGCAAGATTGCAGATACAACCATTGACCTTTTTCCTTGTGCCAACTGTCACCTTAAGCCTCGTACACACGACCGGTTTTCCCATCGGGAAAACTGCCAGGAGAGCTTTTGGCCGAGAAAACCGGACGTGTGTATGCTTCCTCGCAGTTTTCCCGTCAGGAAAACAGACGGGAATCCAGATGGGAAAATAGAGAACCTGCTCTCCATTTTCCCGTCAGGATTCCTGGCGGCTTTTTTCCCCGCCAGATTTACTAATACTCTATGGGAAACACTGCGAGGCAGTGCCCATGGAGCATACACACGGCTGGGATTCCCGGCCAAGGCTCTATGGCAGTTTTCCTGCCGGGTTCTCGGCTTTCCCCTCGGTTTTCACGGCAGACTTTTTACCGCCGTGAAAACCGAGTGTGCGTACAGGGCTTTAGAGCTTAACATGGATTGTTAATGGATCTGCCAGTACAAATTTCCTATGCGACAGCCGATCTAGTCATCTTCATAAGACTTTTCGTATAGAGTTAAATCGAAGAGAGCTTTACATGCTTCAGCCAAGTTCAGCAGGAATCAGCCGGATTTCGACCTGTCTATGGGCAGCCTGGATTTACTGATATTGATCCATCGATCGATTTCAGCACAACCAGCCTGTCTTGTTTTTTTCACCCGATCGCTGCTAGCGGCTATAGCCGCCAGCAGTGATTGTTTTATTCTGCCGGTGGGGAATGCACTTTGCACTCCCTACCGGAAGAACACAATAGCGCTGTGGGAGGGATTGAAATCAATATTTTTTCTTTCCTTCAACTCAACCCTAACCCAACCCAACCCCCTTAGTACATATTAATGTGTATTTCTTTAGCTGCCAGTCACTTACTGTTTCCAGGGAAGATTTTGATGCCAGAAACTGAACTGAAATCTGGTAAGCCATGCATCAACCATAAAAACACTTTGACCTAGACTAAGGTTGGCCATACTTCATACAATTACCCTTTAAAATTTACCAAAACAGTATAATATGGATAAACCTAAACACTTCAATTTGTATGCAATCAGGCAGGTCCTTGCACTACATAGTTTAAGGTAAATCTAAATGAAATTAAAGAAGACAATTGTATAATGTAGTGCCAGCTAGCTTTAAAAGCATCCACATTCAATAGGTACAAAAGTAGGCCCTGTTGCAATTTCTAATTATAAAATTCTGTCTAGACTAGTGTGCTATTCATACTGTGAGAGTATGTCACTGCATATTACCACATGCTTACACTGATTCTTTTCCATCAATCAAATTTTTTAGCACTTTGTGCATATGCACTTATCTTTTCCCGTTTGTACTATAGCTGTGGTATCCAAATGATTACAGGCAATATAAAGAACATCTACATAGAATATTTGAGGGACTGATATTTCAAAGCAATGTTGTTGTCACAGGACCAGAAACAGTATGTTCAAGCAATACATTCCTTTGATGGATGTCAGCCTTGCAGCACATTAGGAACTGATGCACTGCAAGCTCCTCCAACAGCAAAGGAGAAAAGGACCAATATAATAAATGATTACCTCTTCGCCTTCTTCCGAGTGCATGGACAGCTGGTCGTGCTGAATAATTTCGGCATCTTCTTCCGTGGGCCCGTTACCAACGCGGATACCTCCAAAGTTATGCGTACCCTGGATTAGTGGGTGTGGGGAGGGGTATTTATAAATCAGGGTCAAGGCTCTTGGCCAATCAGCATGCTCTTTTTCCCCCATCCCAAAGGCAACCTCTCTTCACAACATCAAAATGCCATAAACCTCCCCCATAGAAGCAATTTTGGCTACATTTGGTTTAGTTATAACTTTATCTTTATAATGTAATAACTATGATCCTATGTAATCAAAATATGATAAAGAGAAACCCTGATTTATAATTCAATAGCGCCAACACTACCTGCCAAATCTGAGATAAGAGGGGGGTCTGCCTATACACACGTGTGTCTGAGTCTCTTATCCCAGAACATGGTAGTAGCATTAACCTTATTAATTTATAAAACACACCAGGAAAAGCTAACCCACCCTCTAGGAAAGAGAACATGCTGGAATACACAGACAGTTCAAGTAAAGTTCAGAGGAATTTAAAACAGTTGACAAATCTATTTCTCATAATACAACGTGGTGCAATATAAATGACATATAAAGTGACTAACAGAGGTCTCCCTTTCAGCTGTCCATGCCCTACATCTAATGAAACATTGCTTTCTACCATTTAGGCCACCAGTCAAAAATATTTTCTTCTCATCAGAAGAATCCTATGGATGAGAATATTGTGTGCGACACCCATTAATAGCAAAATGTAAAGCATGATCACCACCAGTCAAGTCTACCAGTTGCATCCCACTGTGACCAACATCAACATTCTCAAGAGAAAAAGATCAGACAATGTTGGACATTTCACCTAAATCCTGTCTCTTCTTTCTTTCCTCCCTCCTCCACAGGCATAATTATGGATGCTTGCCAGACTGAGGCTCCATGTTTATAAATTTAAATCAGAACTAAAAGGTTTTTTGTTTCTTTAAACATTACATTTTCATAGCTCCCTCTTAAAGTGAACCTATATCCACATTGTGCACACCAAAAAAACTATATATTCTGAACAAGCAATAAAACACTTTAAAACATTCACACTCCTTTTTCAGGCAGACCCAATCGGACCTCCAATTGTTCTCTTTGGGGAGGCGCATGTAAACGGACATGTGTCCGTTGACACCTGCCTGCATCCGATCCAATCCGCACCGCAAAAGACAGACAGATGGGGACCTGTTCCCTATCCATTTAGCAAATCGATCAGATGACAGTCGAATGGAAATTGATAGGCAGTCCGTTTCCATCCGACCACCCCATAAACAACATTGGGTTGTGTCTGTGCATAGAGAGCGGACCTGTCATCCGCCTCCTCAGCAGGTATCATCGAAAATATCAGTTTGACGACTTCCGCACTGTGTAAAAGGGGCTTAAGTTGTTTGAAACTGACTGAAACTCTGAAAGTCTTTATTGTTATCTTTGAAGATTAGGCCCCTTTCTAGTTAGGAAGGGAATGCCAGGAGTCCCCTTGCTCAGCGGTGGGGGGGGGGGGGTCTGTCCACTGATCCCTGTTGAGCAGGAAGATGGCTGGTCCTTGTCTGCTCATGCAGAGCAGACAGAGACACAGTCCGCTTTCCTCTCTGGGCGTTTGAATGTAAATAGACCACCTGCCCGTTTATACCTGACTGCCATCCAATCCACTAGACGGCAGGGAAATGGATTCCCCTTCTGTCGATTTTTAGCAGATCGGATTAGATTGGATGTAGGTGGGTGTCCACTGACATCAACCGCTCCATCGAGAAGAATGGAGGGTCAGATCAGGTTCACCTGAAAAACTGACAGGCGGACCTGATAAAACTGCTAGTGCAAAAGGGGTCTTTCTATGAAAGAAATGATTTAAAGTACAAGAAGCTAAAAGAAGTCAAGGATGGTTGGTTTTATTACGCGTTTACTGTTTGCTTATGACACTATGAGGTGCATAGTGACATAAGCAAATGGTAAAAGCTTAATATTTGCATAAGAGCAACAGTACACACTGCACATAACACTCATAAGCTCAGTTCTTGGCAAAAAAATGAAAAAGATAATTCCTACATAGAAACTGTGCGGGAAAAAATGTCACTTCCCTGAAATGGTACCACAATTTCTGCATATGAACATGCTCTGTTAAAGCTATAAACCTGATAGTGAAAAAACAGGGCATAGTCATATGCAGAAAATCTGCACCCTCTGAAAATGGCATGAAGGGAAACCTATAAAAGGATTTTTTTTGGATTAACTTTCTATAAGTTTTACATTTTGTTAACTTTTTTCTTCTATCTGCTTAATCCTTTCATGACCAGAGGTCAGCATGCAGCGGTTAGTTTTGTTCCCAATATAATTTTCTTATTTTTATTTATTACAGCGATCATAGGATTGGAAACTACTTTAGGATTCCAGATCAGCAGCATATCAGCAGTTAACCCTCTTCTAGCTGTCCAATAAGAAATTAAAACTGTCTGGATTGGATTTCAGAATTCATATCATTCACAAATAACAAACCTGGCAGTTTCCAACTTTTTCTTATTCTAGACACACTTTAGGGAACATTAGACATAATTCCTTACCAACTATAGAGACCTCTAAACAGACACTGTACATGCCAATTAAGACACCATTTGAACGCTGAGTTTTTTTTATGTGCACATAACCCAATTTATTTGCCTGTCAACTGAAGCTCATCAATACCCAACACAGAAAAGTTGGATACCAGCAAATAAGACTATACCTATGTCTCAAGACATAGGGGTAAGGCAATCGCTTGGTATAGCCAAAGACTGAAACAATTACAGTGCCTATGTTATTGTAGTCAATAGAAGCACATCTTTACTGGCTTCTAGACTTCTGAATCTGTCCCCCTGCATAAATTTGTTGAACTGTTAAGTGCTGGGTATTTAAAACTAATCTGAAACAGAAAAACAATAGAAACTGAATGAAACATTTTTAAACCAAATTGCCATTTAATGATGGTCTCCCAAGGACATAAACAAATATACACTGTATGATGGCCATCTAAAACTTAGTCAAAGTGAAGATATTAAATGTGCATCTTGTGTATAATGTTACGCTTAAAGGGTCCCATATTTTATCTCGGATGTGTTATATACTGTCACTGTCATGTCAAACACATTATCCCACCTATTAAATGATCCGTGATTTACTTTTATGGTTTTATTATTACAAACACAGTTTGCTTTAGTAGGGTATTCAGTTTCGCCCACAATAACCAGCAGTAGATCCTAAACCTAACATTTTTTTTACACTTATAATTTTCTATATGATAATGTTGGAGATTCTTTTTACTTCACCCAAAACTGAAAAGTCCAAATTTCACAACACCAACTAACAAAATCCAGGACCTCATGTTGCATAGAGATTATATAGTCAGTAGACCAGACAAATTTGAAAAATCCTATGTTGCTTCGCAGTGTGTTAATACTGTATTATGTTGTAGTTTACTGGATTATTGCAATATATTTTTAAGTAAAATGGGATTTTGGGATCCATGGACAATTGAGCTACATTTCCTACTACATTTACAAAAAGCGGACAGACAGTTAACGTGGGTTGTGGTAAAAACAGGTATAACATGACCTGTACCTGTGATCACCATTAGGATGGACTAACACTATCACTGAATGTTTGTCAATTGCATATAAATGCAGAAACAAACTGAAGTATTAAAAACGCAAAACGGCAAAGTATGAACTCTTAACACACGGAAGCCACAAACTATTTTAGATTTCCAATAATTTTGTTTAATGTAACTTCATGCATTTCTATGATTTGTATACAGCTCACTGTTGTGCTCAATTACGAATTTCTGCAGTTTTTCTATTTGGGATATGTATACACAAAGCAGCATTCATAAAAAACACAAAGCCAAAATCTAAGAACTGTAACTGTTTTAAACTCGTAGGTACTGAAGATTAAAGAGACAGATACACTTATGTATGTAAAATTCACACATATAACAATAGAAGGGAAAACGAAATAGAGACTAAAAATTTGTTATAAATGGACATTATATATATATATATATATATATATATATATATATATATATCATATATGCCCACGTCATGAAAAATCTTTGGTAGAAAGCCATGTCCACCTAAAAGAGTTGCAACTTCTGCTGATAACATTCAGTGACCCCGCCGCCCCCCCCAAAAAAAAAACAAAAACAACTTTCCAGCTCAGATCCCTTTAACCTCCAAAATGTTATTTTAAATATGCAGGGGAGGGACCCTCAGCTGATTGACAGCCTTAGCTCTGTTCCTATGTGCTGTGTTGAAGGGGGCTGTGTGCTGTGTGAAGGGAGCTGTGTGTCCCTTCCCGACAATCAGCTCTCAGAGCTCGCCTCACTGAGCAACTGCTCTTTCAGCGTGCAACTGCACTTTGCAAAGTGCACAGTCAATTTGCCTATAGTAAATCAACCCCATAGTGTCTTCTAGTACAGGGGTGGCAATTTAAAATCTTTGGAGAACTTACAGCGTTCTCCGAAAGGTCGTTGCACAAGACACAGCGATGCTCTTTGAGACTGGAACAAAACATGATTACCCTCCACATACAAAAGCTGGTTGTAGCCAACTCAGTACAGTGCCTCAAAAAAAAAAAAAAAAAAAAAAAAAGAAGAGCTGGGCGTTTTTACATTGGCAATGCAAGTTTTTTTTTTTTTTTTTTTGATTTGGTTGGTTAAACGTTCAGGTGCCCAACCTGAATAACTATGTGATTGTATGTATAAGTTGCAGCTACAGAATGCAGATCCCAAGAAGGCCACTGAAGCCCCTCTGAATGTTAGAAGCAGCCTGTGCTGGTATTACCACAAATGTGAGCAGTCTATTTTAGGTGGATGCAAAGGCACCACACTGATTTTGGAAATAATTTTGCCTTTACAAATGTGATCACATGACAAATCTAAAAAGTTAAGAGCCATTCCCATCTGCAAAGTCACTTTGTTCTTAGAGATAAGCAGACCCCGTGTAACAGTGCAGAGGCAAGTTGTGGCTCAGTAACAAACACACATTTTCCACATACTCACCAAATGTTTCCTCCTTAAGTACTGTTGGCGCTGCATAAATGGTTTTAAGACCAGCATCCAAGGCACACAGAGCATAGCACAGACAACCAAGAAACACTGCAGTCCTTTCTAGAAGACAAGAAGACCATAATCTGCTTTTATTTAAGAACTAAAACACACACACATGTATGGCAGGGCAGCAAGAACACTGCGCTACTGCATTTTTTCTACCACCCCCTCCACACAATCTAAACGAGGCCTAAAAGTTTGCTTCTAAGCATTGTAGATGTAATTGGATTATGGACAAAATCTAGGTCAGTGAAAATATAAATTTAGTGTTGCAGCATAGTTGATAAGCTTAAAATTAGCATTATAGCACACTAGCTTTTGCTGCAAGATTCACTTCAATTTGATAGATTTTCGCTGCTGTGCTTTTTTTGTGTCACCGAATGCCGTCAGCCTATTGCATTTTTTAACCCAATTCCTCCAAGTCCAGGTCATTCTGGACCTGCCCCAGCCTGTAACTGGACAGTGAAATGAGAAGCACAGGTCAGGACAGGTTTCAGCCGCTGCAGCCGAGTCTTGTCAGTGTTGTCTGGCTCCTATCACAAGATCTGCAGACACAGATCCTCAGTCTCCGGGAGCTTCAGGCAGCTGTCTGGGGGGAGGTCACGGATGTCATTCTATCCATCAGGGGCCCGGGATGAAGAATATCTCCCATGCTGCTAATGTTGTGTGCCCACATGTAATGTGCTGTGCCCACCATGAAATGCTGATTAGTGTGCCCTCTGTGTAATGTGCTGTGCCCACCATGTCATGTGCTGTACAGTGCCCACCGTGTAATGTGCTGTGTCCACCATGTAATGTGGAGTGGTGTGCCCACCATGTAATGTGCTGTGCTCACCATGTAATGCAGAGTGGTGTCCCCACCATGTAATGTGCTGTTCCCACCTTGTAACCAACATCTGTGACACAGACTTTGTTGCGGGCAGGAAAATAACACAAAACAAAATTCGAAATCAGAATTGACCTACAGGTGTTCTCTTCCCTGTGAGTTGAAAACTAATAATCCAGCGTAAGATTAGCGTGATCTTTTGTGAGAGTTAGCCTGAAACGGCAATCTCTGACCATCTCTTCACAGTCTCGGACTATCTCCGCAGACTCTGACCATGTCTTGCATCATGCCCGCAGTCTCTGACCATGTCTTGCATGCCCGCAGTCTCTGACCATCTATGTTGGGTATAAATCACAGCTGACCCTTACTGAAACACTGGTATTAAACCCCTTACATGTTAAAATGTTATTACAATCAATGAATAGCACAAAATATGCTGTAATTTATACAATAAAATACTTGCAATATCTTTAGTGGCCTAAAAAGCTGGCATGTTGACCATTACTGACCTGTCCACTATACAGCATAGGAATATTGTTTTTGCTATCAGTATCATTATTGTAGCTGAAGAGGAACATGTTGATAAAGTGAATGAGAAGGCTTGGTGCTATCTTGGAAGTTGCGGCATCATAAGCACACCACTTGTACAGGACGAGAATGACTAGATATCCAAACAGAGACGCCATGAAGATCATTTCTGGGATAAATCCCAAGTAAATATTGAAGGGCTTCTTAAAGTATCTGAGAAGATAAAAGGTGGATAAAGCTTTGTTGTCAAGTCCAAATCAAATTAAAAGTTGAGGAGGTACAGTTATTTTAGGACAATCGCTGTAAAGTATAAAGTGTCAAAACGTCCTTCCTACGGTAAATTAATATCAATCTTTGGTTCATAGTGAGACCATACAAACATTAAGGCCTCTTTCACACTGGGCGGATCAGTAATGATCCGCCCCGTGCACCTCCGCTTGCTCAGCGGGGATCGCTCCGTTGATCCCCGCTGAGCCGGCGGATAACAGGGCGGTCCCCGAACACTGTGCAGGGACCGCCCTGTCTTTTCTCCGCTCTCCCCTATGGGGGGTTTGGATGAACACAGACCATATGTCCGTGTTCACCCAATCCGCCAGACGAAAGGAAAAGTAGGTTTTACCTCCGTCACACTTTGGCTGATCAGAGCGGGTCGGATGTCAGCGGGCATGTCACCGCTGACATCCGCGGCTCCATAGAGGAGCACAGAGCGCCCGTACAGGTACGCAAAAAAAACGGACAGACGGACCTGTACGGGCGCTCAGTGTGAAAGAGCCCTTAGGGTAGTTATAGGATGTAACTATAATATGTTAGTGTCCAAATAGCAATTAATTAGATTCTCCTAGGCACTATAATGCCTAGTAAACATGGGCCGAATGTCGGACGAACATGACCTGTTTAATAAAAAACGCTGACATTTAAGCCGTGTGTGGCAGCCGGTTTGACAGAAAACCAGCAGCCGACCGGCTCCCAATCTACACTCTTAACCAATGGCTTAGAGTGCTGATGGGAGTGTTCAGCTGTCCAGCTTAGTGGAGGAGATCACTGTACTAACGTTGTTAGTACAGCACGCCGACAGGAGCCGTCACAAAAAAATGCCATAAGTACATACCAGGCTCTAAACTGACCATTCCCCACATGTAATCCCATACGAATATATTACACTGCTAGAATACGCTAGTTGTTCTGAATAAGATCTAGATATCATCTTTTATTACTTTACTGTATCAGAAAAAAAATACGTACATATGGTTTAGTAAGCTAAGGGTGACCCCAAAAAGCATATGTATGACACCCAGGACAACAGACATTTTCATCTTGAACGAATTTAAGAAGGTAAGCTTGTTGGTTGCTATGCTCCAAATCTGAAAAAAAAAAAAGCCATAATGTCAAAATTATGATAAACCCTAAATATACAATTAATCCTTGTTTTTGACACTTGCAATAAATGTTCAGAAGTAATAAATGGGTAAGAGCTTACCGGGTCAATGCCAAAAGGATACGGGCCATTAAAAACTCCATTTACAGCTGGATCCAGCTGCAGAACTGATGTACTCCTGAGAAGCTCTTCTCTACAAAGGCAAATAAATATTAAATAAGAATGGTTCATTGGCCGGATACTAATCTGAATTTCATTACAGAAACTGAAATACCTTTCTTTGTCACAATACTTCAGTATATTTGAAATCAGTCTGGTTCAGTTATAAGTCACCCACCACAAGCCAGACTTATCAGCGGACTTAGAAAGGTTTAAAACTATTCCTAACAAAGCTTTACTCATAAGTCATATACTCTTCTTATCCACTTCGGCTCTCACACCTGTTTACCCCCTATGGACCAGCCCATATTTTCACATTTCCGCTATGTGTCTATTCATGACCATGCCTATAAAACTTTGTAATTACTTATGATAAAGAATTGATACATATATTGTTTTTGGGGGACAAACTGGACTTTCTTGTGACCCTAAAGTCCTCTGAGAATTTTTTACATTTATTAGCATTTCAAGGGGGAAAAATTGTTTTTTTTTTTTTTTCCAAGTTCGATCAATAATATTTTGAACACAAGTACTAAAAAGAAAAATTCTGCTGCTTGCTCTATTTACGGCAACAATAAAATTACATTTTTGGTAGAAAGCATGTTAACCACTTCAATATCAGGTACTTTCTGCCATTCCTGACCAGGACAATTTTCAGCTTTTAGCGCTGTCACACTTTGAATGACAATTGCGCGGTCATGTAACACTATACCAAAACTACATTTTTATAATTTTCTTCCCACAAATACTTTCTTTTGGTGATATTTGATCACCTCTGGGGTTTTTATTTTTTGCTAAACAAACTAAAAAAGACCAACATTTTTGAAAAAAAAATATGTTTTTCTTCGTTTTTGTCCGAAAATTTTGTTTTGTCCTTCACTGACAGGCACTAATGAGTTGACATTGATATGTAGAACTGCTGGGCACTGATAGGCGGCACTGATGGGCACCAATAGGTGGTACTGATATGCAGCACTGATAGGCGTTATTGATTGGCATTGACAGGTGGCACTGATGATGAGGTACTGATAGATTACTGACAGGTGTTACTGCTGGGCACTGATTGGCGTTACAGGTGTTAGTGGTGGGCACTAAGGTGGGCTCTGACTGGCACTCTTTATTGTGGGGACACTGCTGGGCACTGATTGGCAGAACTGAGGGGCTGTGCTGATAATCAATGTGCTGATTATCAGCACAGACCACCCCCCCCCCCCGACAGGGAGAGCCGCCAAATCGGCTCTCCCCGTCAGCGTGAACCGAGAAATGCCGTTTACCGGCACTTCCTGGTTGACGCGATAATCAGCTGTGATGGTCACAGCTGATCAGGTGACAAGAAGCCTCTGACAGAGGCTTATCATCATGATCGGCGTTGCAGTGTGTCAGACTGACACGCCCCACTCGCGAACGCCGCGCTGCGTGCCCCAACGGGCGCAGGCCGGCATGTTATCCTGCTGGACGTCATATGATGCCCAGTCAGGATACCAGAACCACTTCCTGGCCGTCACTCTACATACAGCGAGAATTGGTTAAAGAAATTTACAAAAGAACATTTTTTTGGGTGGTTTTGCATACATTTCATTTTTCTCATAATGCATCAGTAATTTAAAATAAAACAGATATACCCTAAAACACATTTTTTAACAGTAAATCCTGAAAGATAACAATGCATATATGTGCTTTATAATATTTTTTTTCCAACAAATAATTTAAAATAGAAACATTGAGCAGGAGATAAAACATGTTAAATAGTGCTTATAAAGGTTAAAATGAATGAGTTAGGTAGCAAAATAAGAGCATGCCCTGGTTAATTAAGAGTTAAAAGAAGTAAAGGATTTGGTTTTATTTTGCAGATTAATACTTACCTAGGTAAATTCTGCATATGTCCCCTGAGAACGAGCGATCAAACACCGTTGATCGCTCGGTTTTCATATCTCCGTCAGCAGAGAGCTGCAGACTGTCAGTCACAGCTCTCTTCTCTTCTCCCCAATGGAACGCTGGGCTGTGGAGAGGGCAGGGGCAGCCAGCCGGGTGTCCGTCCAGGCACCTGGCGGAACTAGACTCCGTGGTTTTCAGCTGAAAACGGGTCACAGGAGTGCAAAACGAATTGCCCTCCTGTGATCCATAGGAGAAGTACATCCAAACAAGCTTTGGCAATACTTCTCATTTAACTTTACTCCCTGTGCACACAATAAACATTCTTCTGTCAGCTGCAGCTCTCTCACTCACAGATTAGGAACTGAGGAGATACAACAGGTAGTGTATTACTTTTGTTATTGTTTACTGTATGTTCACTGTGATTGGCTGTCATAGTGATCACTCAATGAGGAACGCTTCTGACTGGCTCCCAGTCATTGGATTGGGAGCTCATCTTTCTACAGACACCAGCCAGCCTCACAGGGCTGTGCATTGGAGGGAGCAGGGAGGAGAAGAACCTGCAGGCAGTCTTCTGGAGATACAGGAGACCCCTTGTGTACAGAGTTTTTTTTTTTCAGACATGTCTTTGGATAGTCAAATCTATGGGAAGCTTTTAATAATCCTACACAGTGCCAGCTAAAGAAGTGAATCTATTGTATATTTCAAGTACGCATTCCGATGCATGTTTTATGATCAAGGTGTGACCCTCGATCAGAAGAACAACCGGGTTTGATGTATAAGCATGAAGCAGATGGGTAACACCAATGTTTAAAAAGAAGGGTGGAACTCCTTATTAAAGAAAACCATACTTATTATTGACATTCTGACACGTACGTCCAGTTAGCTTTTGGGCTGTTGAACATGGGCCTAACACTCCATGAGGAACCAAACATGTTCAGAGCCTTGGAGAAGCAGTCATTGTAAATCAGTCCAGTGTAGACGGAGAACAAGCCCATCAGCAGAATGATATATCTACCGCTGAACACCATGTTAAAAAGCTGAAATCAGAGAAAAAGACCAGTTAGATTATAGGAATGACACACAAACCATAATTCTTCACATATAACATGATTTGTCATGGAGATTAATAATTTAATTTATGGTATTGTAACAGCAACAGAGCCAACAGTGATCACAATGATCAACAGTGTCAGGGAAGACTGGTACATTTCAGTTTGCATTGCAATCCTGTGAGATGAATGATTACAATACATATGTTTGACGTGCTAAAGAAAAACAGTAGGATAGGCAAGATGGGCTATAGAGTAGTATAAAACTTCTAAACCAAGAGAGAATTTATCTGAATTTATCTTCAGTTTATTGTAAATTTAAAAGGCATGCATTAGTTATTTTTGTTTAAAAGAAAGATCAAGTTTTGTTAAAAAAGCCATTTTGTTATTTAAAGAGGAAACAAGTTAGAAATGACGTTTGCAATTAATAGACCCCCCATCCTTGACTGTTATACTTATAATTGTGTAACTTTACCAATCAGGAATAACTATTTGTGAAAATAGTGAAAGAAACTCTGCGCCAACCTATAAATACTAAATTAAATGTAAAGAAATTTAAAGAAAAGCTGCTCCCCTTAAAAAGTGATATACACTCCTAATGACATATATAGTGGGGTAGGGGGCTCTATTTTATATATCACAACTGCATAAATAATATATTGGTTCACGGAGGTGGACGCAAGACAGATCCAGCCATACCCATCTGTGATAAGCCAGCAGCCCCAGTGACGGGAAGGCACTTTTAAATGTAAGGAGCCAAATCGGCTAATCGTGTTTTTATCCATTTTAATAAACCGTATTGCGCTATGGATGTTTATAACAAAATTTACATATCCTGCATTATACTGTGTGGAAGAAGTTTGGGTGTCGATATCTTTTGGTGAATGAATACTCACTGACAAGTGAGGAAAATAAGATCACCTTGCAACAATTTTCCTGTGATTGGACTATTTTGGAGTTTTACATTTTGGGACATTATTTTTCAGTGATTGCTAAATAATTTTCTTCCAGGATTTGCACTTATGGACTTATTAGTGAATGCTTTTATTTTGGCTTATTAATTCACATTGATTCACCAATATAATATGTATGCAGGAATAACTATTTGTCCTGTTATTTATTAGTATTCTCTGCTACTGATAGTGACTTATATCTTGACTCTCTGTAACCACTCCTCCTTATTTATTGCCTAAACACAGTGTGGAGAATATACAATGTATCCAGAAAGTATTCACAGCATTTCACTTTTTCCACATATTTTTTTTTTACAACCTTATTCCAAAATGGATTACATTTATTATTTCCCTCTACAAACACTAACCAGGGCTCAAGTCCTGCGGGAACGCGTGGGAACGGAGTTCCTGCACTTTTTTCACAGCAGGAACTCAGTTACCTTTGCAGGACTAGAGCAGCCGAGCCGCCCAAGTCAATCCTTCACTAAGTGGCGATGCCCAGCTCGAGTCACTGTCAGGGGCAGGCAAACCTTAGTAATCCTTTAAGTTACTGTCCGCTTCCTGTATATGGATTTATCGTGTAGTGTGCGGTTATTCCATCACTTCCTCGATGCCGCAATGTCTCCTGGGAGCTTTTGTCATTGTTCCCAGGAGACATTGCAGAAGGTCTGCCGCGAGTTATCGCGGGATTTAGAAAGAACTTCTTTCTAAATCCCGCGATAACTCGCGGCAGACCTCCGCAATGTCTCCTGGGAACAATGACAAAAGCTCCCAGGAGAGATTGAATAAAGGGATTTGGGGGGTAGGGGATTATTGCGGTGCCAAAATAGAAACCAAATTTATTTGTCAAAATAAGAAATTGTATTAAATGACAAAAAGATCAAATCTGGTTCAAATGACAGTAGAACAAAACAGATAGTGGGAGCAGTACATAGAGATACAGGCCGCGGATCAAGTCTACCCAACTAGTTTCGCCAATAATTGGCATCGTCAGGGGATTTAAGACTAGACCATCTCAGTAAAAGGCTCTAAGAAAATAGAACAGAAAAGGTTTAACAATTTCATCAATTCCATGAAATACAGTAAAATTTACACATTTTTAAACAGTAATTAAGAACAAAATAGTTTGGCTAGGACATGTGGAAATGTGGACATGTGGAAAAACCTACCCTTTGCTCCCCATGCACCCCGGGCTGCATGGGGAGCAAATGGTAGGTTTTTCTTTCTATCTACCCCATAAGGATATCTCTGTCCACCCGCACTATGTGGGGTGGCTCAGCATGGGGGTTATGGGGGAATGAAGGGCTGCCTTATGTACCAAATTTCATGGGACCATGGTTTTCGATGCCTCGCCACATGTCCTAGCCAAACTATTTTGTTCTTAATTACTGTTTAAAAATTTGTAAATGTTACTGTATTTCATGGAATTGATGAAATTGTTAAACCTTTTCTGTTCTATTTTCTTAGAGCCTTTTACTGAGATGGTCTAGTCTTAAATCCCCTGACGAAGCCAATGATTGGCAAAACTAGTTGGGTAGACTTGATCCGCGACCTGTATCTCTATGTACTGCTCCCACGATCTGTTTTGTTCTACTGTCATTTGAACCAGATTTTATCTTTTTGTAATTTAATAAAATTTCCTATTTTGACAAATAAATTATATGTTTGGTTTCTATTTTGGCAACGCAATAATCCCCTACCCCCCAAATCCCTTTATTATGGGGTACTGTTTGTAGAATTTTGAGGGAAAATAGTGAATTGAATCCATTTTGAAATAAGGCTGTAACATAACAAAATGTGGAAAGAGTGAAGTGCTGTGATACTTTCCAGATGCCCTGTATATTCTCCACACTGTGTTTAGGCAATAAATAAGACAGCATGGGGAAGGAGGGGTTACAGACAGCTTTAAGACAAGGGTCACCATCAGTAGCAGAGAATACTAATAATATATGTTTGTTCAGCTAATGGTAGGTTTTTCAGGACACTAAAAGGCTCCTTAACACCAGTGCAGTTTAACACAGGCATGCTATCAAGCACTGTTTTAAGGAAACCCATTATTTGAAAGGGCTGCCTAAAGCAGGCCATAGATTATACGATTTCCTTTAATGCAACCTGTGAAAAATTGTTTGATGCACCCATGAACACAGTCAATGTTGATGAGGGAATCCCTCTTGCAGAGCTTGAGTGTTCTCCCAGCAGGGGGGGGGGGGGTGCACGATGAGCAGTCTCTTTCGAGAGAACACAGTGATTACCGCTAGTGGCTATAGCGGCTGGCAATAACCACATGCTAAAAATCCGACATGCTAGTTCTACCCAAGTCGATTGATGGATTGAGTCCCTGCTGAAACGGCCAAAATTTAATTCATCAATGGCTGGCTTAAAGCACTCCAAGGGGGCGTTACAGGTGCATTGTGAAGGTGTGTTGATGTGCAATGCAGAATGAATGGCATCTAAGCACATTAACACGTTGCAGTAATGCAGTGGGGTGAATGGACCCTAAATAAGCTTTTCCATATACAATGCTGCAAAATTTTCCAAAATAACTCAGGTCTGGGACATCACCTACTAAACAATAAGAGGAAGATGACCGATTTAGGAGTTACTATATTAAGCACATTTTTTTTTTGCCTTATACAAGTACAGTTATAATGATAAAAACCATGTGAACTGCTGTTGCTATTCTCCTAGAAATTGCTGGTTGCTGGGCTGTGCGAATACCCAAATGATGCTGGTTAAACAAGCATGTAGCTATTAAAAGTAAAAAATATTCAGTGTACCTTAACTTTATTATACCTCTGGACTTAAACCAAAGTGGTCACAGCCAGGCAACTGGAAATCGGCAAGGGTAGATCACATGTTTCTCTCATGATGGCAAATTTCTTTTTAAATGGGCCTGAAGTTCTGGAAAGAGAGGTCATGGTTCTCTAGCCTCACAAAGTGAAAACACTGCAGAGTAGGTGAGAACATCTTACCTCATTGTCAGATTTTTGGGACAGAATCCGACTTTCCCTCACGACCATCCATACTGCAAACAGTGTCATCAATATGCCATGACCAAAGTCACCAAACATTACAGCGAACAAGAACGGGAAAGTAATAATTGTATATGGAGCTGAAAAAAAAAATATTGTAAATATACCCCATCTACTTAACCTGAATGCAGAAAACTACAATCATTTCTAGTCATTAATGTTCTTTTAAGTAAGAATGGGATTACCTGGGTTTATTTCTCGGTAACTGCCAATACCATAGGCATCTACCAGGTTTTGGAAGCCATATGTGAACTTGTTTGTCTTATTGTAAGTTGGTGGAGTCTGATTAGTTTGCATCCTATTGAGGATGGAAGGGACAGTTGATCCACTGTGTTCCTAAAAGAAAGATGGATTTCTATTATGCTAATCACAATAAATTAACTCTTGCCAAAAAAAAACATCCAAGCACAATCCCCACCTATATAGGATATTACGTGAATGGGTAACACATGTATAGTTACATAGTTAGTCAGGTTGAAAAAAGACACAAGTACATCTAGTTCAACCATAAAAATAAAAAATATCGTACAATCCCATATACCCACAGTTGATCCAGAGGAAGGCGAACTTATACTTACTGTCCCTCTCCTAAGAGCGAACTGAATGGAATCCAAATCAGCTACTGGACACCATACTTCTGCGATCAGACACTTCTGTGTCACATCAATGTTACAGAGGTTCAAAGTATGGTAAATAGCTTTCATTTTCCGGACTTTGATGAACCATACTCTGATTGTTTTCGCTGCAGCCTGGAGGACACGCTGGCGATGGTCTTCTGTTTGATTGAGAACCTTGGCATTGCAAAAAAAAAAAGGAAGATGAACTTTGCTGTAGAATACTACAAGAATAAACCTCAAATGCAGCTTTATTGAACCATTTCATCCTTTGTACCCTCTTACCCCTGATGTACCAGAGAAATTATATATTTCACATACTGTTTATTCTCCAATAACTTTGTCATTGCTTAAGATGAAAACGTAATACAGATATGTTTTTTTGAGGACAAACCAGGCTTAGGTTTAGCAATTTCGTCTTGCAAAAACTGTATTATTTTGTATGTCATCTTCAGACAAAAATACATATTTTTATTTTGCAAGTGTTAGTTTAAAAAAAAATGTAGCCATACTGTAAGCATTAGTACACATTTTCAGTGACATTTTCAATCAGCATTCAGCCACTGGCAAGGCATATAAAACCAACATAATTCAACAAGCCATAGTATTCTAATGTTTTTTTAAAAAGTGATGAGGAGGCTAAATAACAGGATAATGGCCTAATATACTCCTACTAACCACTAGGTAAAAAAGGGAATGATTCACAAAATCAAGAGGTGCTTATAAGGACAGCTAGGGTGAACCTGGGTGCAAAAAGGGCTCAGGAAGGGAACATTTGTTGAAGTTTCTTTAGGGCATTATCTCCAGTGTTCAAGTAATAATTATCATCGCAATTCAGCGGTTTCCTGTGTTCCATGATAAAACTGGGCATTAGGAACTATGTAAACCACACATCATATTTACAGACAATACATGCTTTGTATTTCTAGTGGCACGCAACATCGCCTCAGATCAGATGCACTAACCTCCAAAAGTCTTGCCACTTATTCTTACACCTGCTACATCTTGCAGGTGAAGGATTTATCTATTAGAATTTCCCACTCTGCATGTTCTTTTTTTTAATATTATAAATAAAATGCAATAGTGGGTGGGAACACTCATAACTCCAAGGTGTGTGCCAACAGTCTAAATTATGGCTGGGAGATCTCATTTTTGGAGAGTTCATGACAAACCATAAGCCAAAGGCTAAACAGGCTCAAGGAATAAGTAAAATATTACTTTTGGGTCAGCTTATCCTTTAACAAAATTGGCCTTATAAAGGTTTCTTAGGCAAAATGAAGATGAATACTTTAGAAAGAAAAAACCCTCTAAAAGCCTTACCATTTGCAGATCATCAATCCTTGTGTTTACACCAGCAGCCATTTCTTTGCGCTCCTGAGGGGTCTCTGGACAAGGATAGAGAGAAGCACGGAACCTGTGGAAATCAAAGGGATGTATTCATTTACAAAGTACCCCAAAACACAAGAATAGATTTTCATTTATCAGGGACTGACTTAAAAAAGAAATCAAAGTAAGGGGAGCTGTGTGTAAAGAATAATTTTCCTATAATATTGTTTAACTACATGAAGAGCAATATTTTTTCCCAATTATTAGCTTAAAGAAACCGATATGAAAGGGTTAAAAACTTGCAAAATGCACACATTACTACTAAGAGAATTAGGATGGCCAGTCGTTTTCCTTATGTGATTGTAGGGAGAGATCTGCTGCAGTTACAAATCTTTGATTATTTTCTCTGCTGAATTGTATCTAGCACTAGAGCTGTTGTGTAATTGCTTCCAACTATATACAGTGCTGTTAAAAATGTATTTGCCCCCTTCCTGATTTGTTATTTTTTTGCATATTTGTCACACTTAAATTATTCCGATCATCAAATAAATTGTAATATTACACAAAGATAACCCGAGTAAATGC
This sequence comes from Rana temporaria, assembly GCF_905171775.1. Classification (NCBI taxonomy): domain Eukaryota; kingdom Metazoa; phylum Chordata; class Amphibia; order Anura; family Ranidae; genus Rana; species Rana temporaria. Next base: position 75,705,095 of record NC_053500.1, on the reverse strand, counting down.
TTTTTATTTATTAAGGGAAATAAGCTGTCTAAAGCTGCCTGGCCCATTTGTGAAAAAAAGTAATTGCCCCCTAAACCCCCTGCTGCATAACACAAGGGCGCTTGAGGTCACAAACTGATGGCCGGATTTTCTGGTAGAGCTCAGAATTTATGTTTCCATCAATTATGGTAAGGTCCTGAAGCTGAAAAGCAGCCCCAGACCATTACCATGTTTGACTGTTGGTATGATCTATGATAAAATGCTGCGTTAGTTTTATGCCAGATGTAACGGGATGCACACCTTCCAAAAAGTTTAACTTTTGTCTCATCAGTCCACAGAAAATTTGCTCAAAAGTCTTGGCATAATCAAGATGTTTTTTGGCAAATGTAAGACATGCCTTTGTGTTCTTTTTGGTCAACAGTAGCTGGCAGTGGAACACTAGAGTTGTCCCGATACCACTTTTTTAAGACCAAGTACCGATACTTTGTTTTCAAGTACTCGCCGATACCGATTACCAATACTTTTTTTTTAATCTCATGTGACAGTAGCACATGTCAGTATTTTTTAATTTTTTTTACAGACCCCTGACATTTCTCCTTTGAGACAGGGAAAGGGAATAGGGACACAGATTCCCGAGTTCTTTTCTCAGCAGCCTCTGCTGCGCTGAAAATAAATGGAGAGAAGACAGCAGCTCCTCTCCATTCATAAACTGAAACAAGTAAACAGTTTACGATGTTTCAGTTATGTCAATGGACAGAGTCAGTGATTACTGACTCTGTACATTCGGAAAAGGTAGGAGCCGGATATACTGGTTCCTACCTCTGCTCTGCATCCTGATAGATCGAGGGGGACAGCAGCACGGAGGGGGAGAAGAGAGGGGGACACGGAGGAGAAGAGGAGAGAGAGAGGGGGACACGGAGGAGAAGAGGAGAGAGAGAGGGGGACACGGAGGAGAAGAGGAGAGAGAGAGGGGGACACGGAGGAGAAGAGGAGAGAGAGAGAGGGGGACACGGAGGAGAAGAGGAGAGAGAGAGGGGGACACGGAGGAGAAGAGGAGAGAGAGAGGGGGACACGGAGGAGAAGAGGAGAGAGAGAGGGGGACACGGAGGAGAAGAGGAGAGAGAGAGGGGGACACGGAGGAGAAGAGGAGAGAGAGAGGGGGACACGGAGGAGAAGAGGAGAGAGAGAGGGGGACACGGAGGAGAGAGAGAGGGGGACACGGAGGAGAAGAGGAGAGAGAGGGGGACACGGAGGAGAAGAGGAGAGAGAGGGGGACACGGAGGAGAAGAGGAGAGAGAGGGGGACACGGAGGAGAAGAGGGGAGAGAGGGGGACACGGAGGAGAAGAGGAGAGAGGGGGACACGGAGGAGAAGAGGAGAGAGGGGGACACAGAGGAGAAGAGAAGAACGGGGGACACAGAGGAGAAGAGAAGAAAGGGGGACAAGGAGGAGAAGAGAAGAAAGGGGGACACGGAGGAGAAGAGAAGAAAGGGGGACACGGAGGAGAAGAGAAGAAAGGGGGACACGGAGGAGAAGAGAGGGGACAACAGTACGGAGGAGGACATGGAGAAGAGAGGGGGACAGCAGCACGGAGGGGGACACAGAGCAGAAGAGAGGGACACACGGAGCAGCACAGAGGGGGAGAGCAGCAGAATGGAGGGGGGCTGGAGGAGGATGCAGGGACAGTCAGCGGTGACCATGTGTGGGAGAGTTACAAGCACCAATCACTGCTGATTTCACTAAAGCAGCTAAAAGCCGCGTGGGGGGGGGGGGGGGAGCGGAGAAACGGACCAGCTGTCAGACTTTGAAACCTATACAGGGTGATCAGTGCTTGTAACTCTCCCACCGCACTGATCACCCTGACTGCCCAGGTATCGGGTGAAGCATCGAAGCCTTTGCAAGTACTCGGGCAAATGCTCGGTATCGGTACCAGTATCAGTATCAGTACAACCCTAGTATTTACTCGGGTTATCTTTGTGCAATATTCTAATTTGTTTGATGATCTGAATCATTAAGTGTGACAAATATGCAAAAAAATATATATTAAAAATCAGGCAAATACTTTTTCACAGCACTGTAGGTATAGCTAGTAAAGCTGGCAATATTTACACTAGTTTCAAATGTTTCAAAATGCCAACTCACTCTGGGCTACATATTGCTGGAATTGCTTTGACTCAATCCTAACAATACCAGTCTTTGATTTGCTTCCTTTTGGTCTGTTAAGTATTCAATTGAAATGATTGTTACATTTGTTTGATTTGAGCAAAAATACCAGTTGTACCTGCCAGAAATCCTGTGAGCTAAAGTCCTGTGCTCTCAGCTACACAGTTAGCATTGTTCCAAGCAAGCTATGTCAAAGGACAACAAAGCACCTCACTCATATGTTGTTGAGGAGAGGGGAGGTTTTCCATCATCTTGTTCTAGGGTGACAATGCTGCTCATCCAAAGATACAGTACAGAAAGTCAGCATTGTCACTAATGGCGGCTGGTGATAAAAAAAAATTAGGATGGGGGGGCGCAAACAAACCCCTCAAGGTCTGAAAACGTGAGCCTCCAGCCTGGGCTGTCAGGGCTACCCTGATACCCGGCGGCTAAAATCAAAAGTGGGAGGGTTCGGGACAGTGCTCTGCACCCCAAGGACAACATTAAACAAGCCAATTAGAGCCTCATGCCGCGTACACACGATAATTTTTCAGCATGAAAGAAAACGTCGTTTTTCAGCATGTCAAAAAAACGATGTTTTTCCAACTTCATCATTAAAAACGACGTTGCCCACACACCATCGTTTTAAAAAAATGATGAACAAAGCGCAGTGACATACAACACGTACAACGGCACTCTAAAGGGGAATTTATTTTCGACCTTTGGGCTGCTTTAGCTGATTCCATGTTAGTAAAAGACGATTCGCGCTTTTTTGTCTGTTACAGCGTGATGAATGTGCTTACTCCATTATGAACGGTAGTTTTACCAGAACGAGCGCTCCCATCTCATAACTTGCTTCTGAGCATGCGCGGGTTTAAAACGTAATTTTAGCCCACACACGATCATCTTTTACAACCCGAAAAAGGACATTATTTAAAACAACGTTAAAAAATGCAGCATGTTCGGAAAATTTTTTTGTCGTTTTTCAGAACATGAAAAACGATGTGCAGCCCACACACAATCATTTTAAATGACGTTTTTTAAAAACGTTGTTTTTTTCATGCTGAAAAATTATCGTGTATACGCGGCATCAGGCTCTAATCATGTGCTTGTTAAAAAATTACGGTGCTAATAGCTCTGCACAGTGGAGCGATTTATTGTTAAATAAATTATAATATGACCAACATTAGTTTAAGATGTTCAAAAACATTAATTTAATTTATTTAAAAATAAATCATTCTACGAATATGAACTTTGGGAGGGGCGGCCATCACTGGTTGTCACCCTAGTAAAGGAAGTTGGACTTGCATTATTACCAAATAAACATAAAAGGAGGAAAATATACTGAAAATGAATACATTCACCACATCTAAAGACGGCTAAATTGCAATAAAGTACATTTTTGTTCTTGGTTTTAGATACAAATTTACAGTAGATGCTACAATATTGTTCACAAGACAGTTCTTTATCTATGTGAATAGAACAGCTGGTGTCGGTTTAAAATAAATATGATGAATAAGTGGGGTAAAACGGTATATCCCAAGGTAAAAAGGACCTACCATATGAAAACATATGGTATATGGAGGGGGCGCTATAACTAGATAATTGGTGAATCAATAAATAAGTGATACCTAAAAAATATATCAATAAAATTAATAACACAATCAGATGGTCCATCTGAACCAACAATGGTGAACTAGTGAACATAAACACAGTTAAAGAAATAATTAAATAAATAAGTGAATAAATAAATAAAGTCCATTCAAAAGTGTTGAATAAAGTCCATTCAAAAGTGTTGAATAAAGTCCATTCAAAGATGTTCTTATCAGATTAGACTAAAAGAACAAAGCTGGAAATTCCGTGTGAAAGGTGTCCACCTCCACCAAGAAGATCCCCCAAAAGTGCGCTAATGGATGGCTTCTAACCACAAGGTGTTGATCTAATTGTTTAGAAAAGGTCAAATAGAGCAGTTGGTCACAAAACCAGTTCAGAGATTCAGGTGCGCGGCTCTACGTTTCCTAGACTCAGGTACTCTCATGATAATCAAACAAAGAGGGAGAGGGAAACCACCATAGTGAAGTACTATTTAATAAAATGTTTTAAAAATATATACAGCGTCGCCAAATGGCCTCTTACTTGTGTAGTGCCTTAGACCAACTGCTCTATTTGACCTTTTCTAAACAATTAGGTCAACACCTTGTGGTAAGAAGCCATTCATTAGCACACTTTTAGGGGATCTTCTTGGTGGTTGTTCTTTCAGTCTAATCTGATAATCTTTTAATGGACTTTATTCAACACTTTTGAATGGACTTTATTTATTTATTCACTTATTTATTTAATTATTTCTTTAACAGTGTTTATGTTCACTAGTTCACCATTGTTGGTTCAGATGGACCATCTGATTGTGTTATTGATTTTATTGATATTTTTTAGGTATCACTTATTTATTGATTCACCAATTATCTAGTTATAGCGCCCCCTCCATATACCATTACCACTCAATTTTGACCTTTGACTGAGGTCTCAATTTTAGGGGAGCTGCTTATTTATTATTGTGTGTTGTTAATCACATTTATTTATTTAATTGGCGCAAGATATTACATTTTCCATATGAAAAAGGCCTGACTTGCTGCACAGAATACTACAGCACAATAACAATACATTTTCATTTTGTGATATACTGGATCGTGTGGGTCGTCCGAGAAGAAATGTCATCACAAACTGAGGCTTACCCCTCACAGATCTTCTTCACTCTGTTCTTCAGCTGATCTCCTTGGAAGAATATGATGAAAACAGATTTGTGAACACTGTCACCCTGTAAAATGTAAGCAAAGAAAACATTACTATACCTCGTCTCTGGGCTCTTAGACTTCCCTGTATACAGTAGGAAATATACTCCACAGGCACGGTTTATTTTAGGGTTTCTGAACAATAGCATAAATATTCAGGGAGTTCTACCATCCTAGGCATACACTTTCTGTAGTATAAATCACAGCAGTCTCAGATCTGCAAATATTTGCTCTATTCTACATTCATCTCTTGTAACTGGAGGCTAAAAAGAGAAGCATAGGGTTAAAAAAAAAAAAAAAAAAAGAAATACTCACCTACGTGAGTATCAGCTCTGCACTGAGAACTGAGCGATTAAACACCACTGATTGCTCAGTTCTCCCCTCCACTCTGAGCAGAGTCGAGACTGTCAATCAGTGGCTCTATGCTCTGCCCCTCCAGTGCTCACTTGAGTGCTGGACTGTGGAGGGGGAGGGAACATCTGGCTTAGTCTCCCAGAGGCATGCTGAGAGGCTGAGCCAGCTGCCATTCCAGGCATCTGGGTGAATCCTGACTGTAAAGTTGGACCAAGTGAAGGACGTCAGCTTACAGTGGACTTTAGCCCGCTGTCAGCTGAAAATAGGTCACAGGAGTGCAGAACAAACTGCACTCCTGTGATCCATGGAATTAAGGCCAAAATAGCTTTGGCCAAACTGGGCATAGATAAATGCTCATACGAGTAAGGAGGAAAGTAAGAAGTACAGTCACAGCTCTGCAACATCATCAAGCAGCAATTTTTTACCACTGTCTGTTTCCCCATGAAAATATTTCCTTACAGATCGTGTTGAACCTTCATGACGGAAAGTACTAAGTAAGAGATTTTAGAACCTCGGTCATGTTTAAATAGCTCTGTCCCAATTGGCAATATATCTTTACGTCCTCTTGCTTTACTTGTTTTTTTATTAATTTACTCAATAAGGAGAAGCGTAAGTGCTCTTTTACATTTCCAGTTGGGAGGGTGGTGACTGTATAAACAGGTGGGTGAGCCATGTTTTTACTGTCCTAACCCCCCTTAATCTGCAAAGTTGGGGGGTGTACACATGCAACAGTCACAATGCTTTGTGGCAAGAAATATATAAAACCATGTTTGGTGGGCAGTACCTCTGTTGAACGCAACCCAATAGAGTAAATGGGCCCACACCACAACTGCCTTGCAACCGTGTGCAAGGCACGTGGTTGCAGCACCATGGTGCAGCATTTGAAGGGTCAAACAGGAGGTTGTATATCATGAAACCTGTACTTGACTTCCATAAAGGGGAAGGTCTATAATTTCTAAACACAAGCATTACCCATTTGATCACAGTAAGTAATAGTATAAGAATTTAAAGTGGTTGTCATTTTTTTTTTCTAAATAACAAAAACATGTCAATACTTACCTGCTCTATGCAATATAATGGCACAGAGAGGCCCCTATCCTCCTCTTTTTGGGTCCCCCGCAGGCACTCCTGGCTCTTCCCCTCTTTCTGGTGCCCCCAATAGGAAACCGATTCCCACGGTGCAGTCGTGCAGGCTCATTCTCAAGCCCCGCTACAGCGTCTATTGACACAGACAGTGGGACTCAGTCCGACTCCACCTTCAGTGGAATTGATTGACAGGATCTGTCCAGGGAGGAGAGACAAAGCCAGGAAAGCCACAGCTCTCATGCACAGCGATGGATCCAAATGGGATTCATGTTAGTAAAAGGGGATGAGGGGGCAAGTCTGACATAGAAGTTTTTTTTACCTCAATGCTTAAAATTAAAAGGTAAAAAACTTGAGGCTTTAGAACCACTTTAAATTGAGTTTTGTACATTACTTAACCACTTCCATACCAGGCACTTACGCACCTTCCTGCCCAAGCCAATTGCGCGGTCATACAACACTGTACCCAAACAAATTTATAATTTTGTTCCCACAAATAAAGCTTTCTTTTGGTGGTATTTGATCACCTCTGCGATTTTTAGACCGAAAATGTTGAAAAAAATAAAGTTTTTATTTTTTCTGTATTTTTTTTTGTAAATAAGTACGTTTTCTTCTTCAATTACGGGTACTGATATGGCGGCACTGATGGGCATCGATGAGGCGGCGCTGATATTCGGCACTGATGGGCACTCATAGGCGGCACTGATGGGCACTCATAGGCCGGCACTGGGCACTCATGGGCGGAACAGATGGGCACTGAGAGGTGGCACTGATGGACACTGAGGGGTGGCACTGATGGCATTGCTGGGCATCACTTGTTTATCCCATATTGTGCCAGTCAGTGCCCATGTTGCCAGTCAGTGCCCATTTGTGGGCACTGATTGGCATCTATTCTAATTTTTTTGTTATTGTATTTTCATTGTTGCCCGCTTCCCTGGTGGTCCAGTATGGGAATCCGAGGGGGGCTGCGTTGATAAACAATCAACGCGAACCCCCCCCTGTCAGGAGAGCCGCCGATCGGCTCTCCTCTACTTGCGTCTGTCAGATGCGAGTGAGGAAGAGCCGTTCAACAGCTCTTGCTGTTTACATCGTGATCAGCCGTGATTGGACGCGGCTGATCACGTGGTAAAGAGCCTCCGCCGGAGGCTCTTTACCGAGATCGGAGATGCAGGGTGTCAGACTGACACTCCGCATCACTGATCGCCACACTGCGCCCCCCCACGGGCGTGCGCCGGCATGTTATCCTGCTGGACGTCAATAGATGTTCAGTCAGGATAACACAACCACATCCCGGACGTCAATATACTATTGACCGGGCGGGAAGTGGTTAAAGCAGAGTTCCACCCAAAAGGGGAACTTCTGCTTTAAAGCACTCCTCGCCCCCTTACATGCCACTTATAGCATGCATTTTTTTTGGGGGGGGGGGAGTGGGTAACTTATCTTTAGTGGGATTTCCTGTCCCACTTCCCGCCCGCCTAGGTGACTCCTCCTCTTGCCCTAGTCGGCCCCTCCCTGCCAGCAATCTTCTGGGACACGTCACAGGTCCCAGAAAATTGACTGGCCAATAGCAGAGTACAGTGCGACTTGCACATGCGCAGTGCGTGCCCAGCCGTGATGCTGTTAGCTGTCATGGTCGAGTGCCCACAGCTGCTATGGCGGCGGCCCACAGAGAGAAGGGGGAGAGGAGCGAGGCTCCGGGTGCCTGCATCGCTGGACAGTGGGTCAGGTAAGTATCCGTTTATTAAAAAATGTAGCTGCTGACTTTTAATAAAACTTTAAAAATGGATGGAATGATGCTTTAACCACTTGCTTACTGAGCACATATACCCTTCCTGCCCAGGCGAAATTTCAGCTTCCGGCACTGACGTCGCACGACCGCCCAATTGTCAGTTAAAGCAACGCGCTTTAACTGACAATTGCGCGGTCGTGCGACGTGACTCCCAAACAAAATTTATGTCCTTTTTTCCCCACAAATAGAGCTTTCTTTTGGTGGTATTTGATCACCTCTGTGGTTCTTATTTTTTGTGCTATAAACACAAAATAGAGCGAAAATTTTGAAAAAAAAAAACCACAATATTTTTTACTTTTTGCTGTTATAAATATCCACATTTTTTATTTATTTTTTAAACAATTGTTTTTCTCAGTTTAGGCCGATACGAATTCTTCTACATATTTTTGTTAAAAAAAAAAAAACGCATTCACATTTATACAGCGATCAGTGCTATAAATAAGCACTGATTACTGTATAAATGTGACTGTCAGGGAAGGGGTTAACACTATGGAGCGAGGAAGGGGTTAAATGTGTTCCCTACTAGTGATTCTAACTGTGGGGGAAGAGGACTGACTGGGGGAGGTGACCGATCTGTGTCCCTATGTACAAGGGACACAGCATCGGTCTCCTCTCCCTGACAGGAAGTGGATCTCTGTGTTTACACACAGAGATCCACGGTCCTGCTCAGTTACTGGGCAATCGCGGGTGCCCGACGGCCATCGGGGCTGTCAATTGATCGCGGCCAGTAGTAAGGTGGCCCTGGCCTCAAAAAATTGTATTGCCAGGGCGTGGCCTGGACGGGCATATGAGCGGTCGCAGCACACGGAGCTCCCGCTATTGATCCTCTTTTGATCCTGTTCCCGTACGCTTGCTGAGCCGGTAATCGGTCCACACACACAGTTTTACATTGCCGACCACAGCGGAGGGTAAATCGGCGATTGGCGGGGCCTCGGATGACTCGAAAAAACCGAGAAGGGAGCTGCGGCAGTGACAGCTATGGATGTCCAAGATGGCGCTGGATCCTCTCAGCCACAGAAGGCAGCGCGGGGTGCAGACAAACCACCGGAGACGGGCGGTAAGTCTCTCAAGACACAGAAACAGCATGGGAAAGAGCCCCCCAAAGACATGCTGTATTATGCCCAAAAACTGCAGGGTCCCACCAGCTCCCCTGCTCGATCGCGGCAGACACAGACACAGGGGGCACAGGAAAAAATGGCGCATCAGCCATGGATGACACGCTGCCATTAGAGGACTCTAATCCTGTGAACAATATATTTGCGGAGCTGCAAAAAGATGCGCCTCAACCCACACCGAGTGAAATCCTGCGTGCTGTACTACCTCTGTTACAGCCTCAGTTGATGGCTTAAAGGTGCAGTTTGGTGAACTCACAGAGACAGTATCTCTCTTGAGGCATGACCTCCAGCTGCCACCCCTTACCAGGGACACCAGATCTGCACTACAGCAATCAGGCACTGGCCAACGCAAAGACGGATGACATTGAGAACTGCCTAAGGAGGAACAATGTCTGCATAGTGGGGCTCCCCGAGAGGGCGGACGGCAGGGATCCCACAGCCTTCATAGAAACATGGCTCCAAGAAATTTTTGGTAATGAGGCGTTCACTACTCTGTTCGTGGTGGAAAGGGTGCACCGCACGCCTCCCAGACCTCTTCCCCCTGGCAGTCCACCCAGGTCTATGCTGGCCAGGCTTTTGAATTACCGGGACAAAGAGATCATACTTCGACTGGCCAGGGAAAGGGGAGCTGTGTACTACAATGGAGCTAAAATATCGTTTTACCCGGACTTCTCGTGGAGGTGCAGCGCAAGAGGGCCAAATTTGCAGAGATAAAGAAACGACTGCAGCAGATCCAAGTCACCTATGCCATGGTGTACCCGGCCAAACTGCGGGTCACAGTCAGAGGACAAGCCACCTTTTTGAATCTGCCGCGGAGGCTGCCAAGTGGATTGATCGCAACGAGCAGGACCTGAGGAGATGCCGTGATGCAGACATGGGAGATTGAGGCCCAGCCCCGCGAGGTCGGCACGTTCCCGCAGTTAAGATAAGGCTACCTTTTACAAAACGGGATTTTACATGTTCTTACTTCGTTAGCATTTGATGAGAGCTTTGGAAGTTAAAATATATCTCCACTGGAATTTAAGCTACAGTGGGGGGTCTACACCCACCTTGGTCACTATGACCACTTAGTCCCAGTTGAAGGGACGTGCTTTTTGGTGCCCTGTTGGCACAAATGATTTGTTGGGTCCACCCGCCGGGGTTGCTTGGAGGCGGCTTGCCTCCAACCTGGGTGGGAACACTGAGCTGGCCCGAAGAATGTGTTTTGAACTGTTCATAGGTATATTTCTGTTGCTCATGATACTGTACTACCTGATGCAATTCTGCTTTCCGCCCCCCCGCTGGCCAGGTTGGTGGCCACCCCTACCTGGGGTTACCCGAATGCTGATGGAAGTGGGTACCCAGGCTGGGCTGACTACCCCGGCCCTTGGAACCTAATGCTGCAGTATTTTGTCCTTGAATATGACTTTTGTATATGCCAGCCATGGCCACCACCCCAATAGTGACTTGGAATGTTTGCGGTGTCCATGATCCGTTGAAACGCACCATGATCAGCTCTTGTTTAAAAAAAATCCTCCCGGCTATTGTGGGGTTTCAAGAAACCCACCTCACGAGGGACACGGTTAGCTGCCTGGGGTTTTCCTGGGTGGGCAAGGCCTACCATTCCACTCATACCTTGTATATCCCGGGGGGTGAGTGTACTGGTGCATAAATCCTTGGCTTACCAGGAAATTGATGCGGCTGTGGATTCCCTCTGTAGATATGTTTTTTTATACTGTAAAGTGTTTACTGTGACGATAATTGCCTGTGTGTATATGCCTCCCCCTTTGTCTAGGGAGGTTTTGCAGCTTCTCGTGTTATTACCTGGTTTATAAACCCAATGTTCCCATTATGGTAATGGGGGATTTCAATGGCTGTATGGACCCTAAAATGAATAGACACCCCCCGGCCCAGGTGCTGCAGGGGGGCAGGGGCACAGTATTGAGTAGACTACTGGGGGAGGTGGGTTGGATGTTTGGAGGGCTAAGCACCCGACAACCAAGCAATTCTCCTGCTTTTCAAAAACACATGGTTCCCTATCCCGCATAGACCTCTGTGTGGGGTCTCCGTAGGTTCTACACATGGTCCCCAGGGTGGAATACTTTCCTAGGGGGGGTCTCTGACCACTCTCCGTTGGTGGCACACCTTGTTACTCGCCCAGTCTCTTCCCTACCTAGAGCCCCGTGGAAATTGAATGCCTTTTGGCTAAAGCTGTTTACATCCCATAAACATGTAGTGCACCAGATAGAACAGTACTTCTTAGAGAATAGGGGCGGCACGGGTCTGGCGATGGGTTGGGATGCCTTTAAGGCTTGCCTGAGGGACACATTCATTCAGGAGATTGCGTCCATTAAAACGTAATTCGTCTGCTCTTCTGGAGCAGGTTGGAGACCAGATGAAGCAGTTGGAACTCGCATTTGTCCTAGACCCTACAGATTCCGTGAGGGAGGCATAGATATCAGGACAGGATTCCCTGGAGTGGTTAAGAGCCTCCGCCGCGGAACGGAAGCGATACCAAGCAGGCCTTCTAAGAGGAGGGGGAGAAGACTGGCCGACTTTTGGCCAGGATTGCCAGGTCTCAGCAGGCGTTCCCTGCCATAGGAGCGATCCGTGGCGCTCAGGGGCGGCTGGTGAATGACCCAGAGCTGATTATAGCGGAATTGGCCGCCTTCTATTCCGAACTCTATAAATCACGTGACGCATATACAGATGAGGAACTGCAAAAATATGTGGGTGCTGTGGCCCTTCCGTCTCTGGGAAACAGGGAGCGGGTAGAGATGGAGGCTCCACTCACTCTAGTGGAGCTTAGGGAGGCAGCCACCTCCTTTCCCACATGTAAGGCCCCGGGGGATAATGGGATGCCCATGGAGGTGTACACCCAATATGGAGAGGTGATTCTGCCCAAAATTACTTGAAGTCTTCAACTCCTCGTTTCGAGTCAGGAAACTTACCCCCATCCATGACAAGGGCAAGTGTCATCCTACTACTAAAATCGGGCAAGGATCCCTTGGATCCCAGCTCGTATAGGCCCATTTCACTACTGCAAAGCGATGTTAAACTTCTGGCGAAGGTATTGGCTATGAGGGTTAATAAAGTTGTCCTGTCCATCATCCATCTGGATCAAGCAGGGTTCATGCCACGTAACTCTACTGTGACCAACCTTAGGCGGTTGTACCTGAACATGCAGACCCCCTCGGATTCTGTCAGCCACAGGGCACTGTTGTCTCTTGATGCCAATAGGGCATTTGACAGTGTTGTATCTTTGGGCGGTGCTGGCTAGGTCTGGATTTGGTCCTAATTTCCTGAGGTGGGTGAGACTTCTGTATGACGCGCCACAGGCGGCCATACGCATGTCTGATAGGATGTCCCATGCCTTTGCACTGGGCAGGGGGACCAGGCAGGGATGTCCCCTGTCCCCCCTGCTCTTCGCCCTGGCTATTGAGCCCCTGGCGGCCCTGGTGAGGAGCTGCCCCACGGTTCGGGGCTTCAGATATGGTGACATGCATGAGAAAATCATGCTATATGCTGACGACATGCTCCTCTTCCTGGAGGATGCGGATGACTCCTTGACTCAGGTTATGTCTCTTATCACTGACTTTGGTCGTTTTTCGGGCCTTACCATCAACTGGTCAAAGTCAGCTTTAGTGTTCCTAGACGAGACACCCATGTCTGGTGGGAGCCTCTCTTGCCCGGTCCCTGTAGTGTCATCCTTCAAATATCTGGGTGTTTGGGTGTCTGCCTACTAAATGTTTATCCCCTACTGACCCGATTTAGGGACAAGATACACATCTGGAACAACTTGAAAATGTCCCTAGCGACAAGACAAACCTCATTAAGATGATTCTAATGCCGCAGCCGTTATATTTCCTCCACAATACGCCGGTGGTTATCACACTTAAAATATTTAGAGTTGTCAATTCTCTCTTTAGGTTATTGTTGTGGCACACCAAACATCCTATAATAAAACTAGAGCAATTACAACGTCCAAAGAAGGGAGGGGGCCTTGCCCTACCCAATCCTTGGATATACTACTTGGCCGCACAGCTACAACATTTGATAGGAGCCATGGTCCCATTGCCTGCGGCCTCGTCGGCCCAGCTCCTGTTGCGGGGCTCGGGTGTAGACGCAATACCTGAGGGGCTGGAGGCCCAGCTGTTTCAAAAACCCAATAAACGTATGCCCACCTACTCGCTCATTCAGAAGGTATGGAATAAGACCAAACAGCTCCAAAATGGAACAGGGTTCACTGAATATAGCCCTCTCTGGGGGAACAACACATACACTGAACTGGCCAAGATTAAGCAAGGACTCAAATGGCACCCTATGGGGATAACACACCTGAAACATGTTTTCCATGGCGGGGCTCTGCTCTCATTTAGTGCGCTTCAATCTAGATATGCGCTCTCACCTAATATGCAGTTTTACTACCTGCAATTACAACACGCTGTCAGGGCCCAGGGAGAGGGGACGGAGTGGGTTCAGCCCCCCACCCCGGTTTTCTGTATACTACAGGGAGCGTCCGACACTAAGGGTGTCATCTCCCAGTGCTATAACATGCTGTTGGTGTCATTTCTGGAGTGGTGGATCAGTGGGAGGCAGATGTAGGACCCATTGCAGGGGAACTCTAGGAGGAGGCGCTATAGGCAGTTAATCTATGTTTCGCTTAACGTGTCACAAAAAGTCTCTCAATTGTTCATTTTACTGAGAGTACATTTTACCCCGGTGAAACTCTTCAGGATGGGCAGGGCACCCGACCCACTGTGTGGGCGGTGCAGGGCGGTGCCTGGGGACTTGATTCACTTGCTCTAGTGTTGCCCCAAACTCCACAGATTCTGGACGGAGGTTCTGGATACACTTAACTCAGTGTTCCGGACCAACGTCCCACTGGACCCACTGTGCTGCCTGCTCGGAGTTCTGGAGGGGGCGATACCGGAGGAGGTGACCAGAATGGCATTCGCTAGGGCTTTGTTTGAGGCGAGAAAAAACATTCTTCTTAACTGGAAAACAGCCATACCGCCCAAGGTTAAAACATGGATACAGCACATGGGTAGAACGATCACAATGGAGAAGTATATATTTCAGCACAGGGGTAATGCTGGGAAATTTCTCAAACTTTGGGATCCATGGCTTGCTGTACCGGGTTTTAGCCCGCTGGAACTGGTTCAGATGGGATTGCTAGGGGGTGTATAGGCGAAGTAGATATGAGAAGGGACACTGGGCTGGGTACTTGGTTCATTTTTTGACTGGAGGGGTGACCCATGGGAGGGGGTGGGGTGAGGACGGGGTGGCGGGGGTTTGAGCAGCATAAGATAAGCTTGGGGGAATTATGGCTGAATATTTGCTTTATTGGTTGCAAGTTGCACTTGATGTCTTATGATGTTATTTCAATGTCTGACTACTGTGTACATTATTTCATGTTTTCATGCTTTGTATGTTTTTGTGAGCAATAAAAACCTTTTGAATAATAAAAAAAGTAAGAACAGTACCCATGCATGTTATTTAATAAACTCTGGTCCAAAATTGCTGCACCGTGGGCCTGTTTCACCAGATATATACAAAAAGTGTTTAAAGCAGCAAGCACAGCAAGGGACAAAGTTGGATAGCAAAATTTAAAAAGGGATATGTGCAGGGCTAATGTGAAAAATATCTGTATAACTACAGAATGATCAGGTGTATGTATCAACCAGCAAAAATTGGTGTACCTTTAAAAGATCAAAAATCTACAAAGTACCACAAAAAATTATAAACATTGATTTGAAAATATAAATCTCACACCGATGTGTGAAAAAACTGATTCAAATCATGTGACAAAAAGTGGGATGACCACAAAAAGGAGAAAAAGTGAAGAGAAAAACAAATCAAAATGGAGTTCACATAGGTGAAAAAACAATTCTTGAAATGGAATCCAAAAAAAGAGGGTAAGGCCCCGTACACACAGTCGGACCTTTGTCTGACCAAAATCACGTTGGAATTCCAACGGAGTAAAAGAGAACATGTTCTCTATTTAAACTCAGACGGAACTCCTTGGAATTTTCGATGGAAATAATCCGATGGGGCACACACACAGTCGGAATTTCCGATGGAAAAAGTCAGTCGGACTTTTTCCATCGGAAATTCCGATCGTGTGTACGGGGCAGAAGTCCTTATGGTTCAGCAATGAAGAGGAGAGGACCACCAACAACTTTGAAAAGGCTTACCGAAACGTGTGAATTGAATAAGGCATATGCCCAAAGAGTTGACAAGGCTTGAGGTGTATACACACACACACGTGCAATTGGTTTAGTTCTGAATTTGTTTAACAAATTTTGACAAAGTAGCTAATTCCGAAATTTCGTAATTTCGAATTTCCGAATTCTTGAAAATTCGAAGCTTCAAAAATTCAAAACTTCGAAAAGCATTAATTCAAAAATCCGAAGTTAGGAAATACGTAAACCCGAAATTTGAAAATTCTAAATTTGGAAATATCAAAATTAGAAAATTCAAAAAAAATTTAATTAAAATCAGAAAATTCTAAATGAATGGAATTTGGAAATTCAACATTTCGGTAATTCGAAGTTAAAGCGGGGGTTCACCCTTAGAGGGCACTTTTCCCCCTTAGATTCCTGCTCGTTTTTACTAGGGGAATCGGCTATTTATTTTAAAATATGTGCAGTACTTACCCGTTTACGAGATGCATCCTCTCCGTCGCTTCCGGGTATGGGCTTCGGGAATGGGCGTTCCTTCTTGATTGACAGGCTTCCGAGAGGCTTCCGACGGTCGCATCCATCGCGTCACGATTTTCCGAAAGAAGCCGAACGTCGGTGCGCAGGCGCAGTATAGAGCCGCACCGACGTTCGGCTTCTTTCGGCTACGAGTGACGCGATGGATGCGACCGTCGGAAGCCTCTCGAAAGGCTGTCACTCAAGAAGGAACGCCCGCTCCCGAAGACCCATACCCGGAAGCGACGGAAGAAGATGCAGCTCGAAAACGGGTAAGTACTGCTCATATTTTAATACAAATAGCCGATTCCCCTAGACCGAACGAGCAGGAAGCTAAGGGGAGAAAATTTTTTTTTTTACAAATGGGTGAACTCCCGCTTTAATAAAATTAGAAATTTCGGAAAGACGAAAATTCTAAAATCAGAAAATTTGAAATTCTAAAATTCCATACTTCGAATTTCGGAATATCAAAATTTTGTTAATTTGTAAAATTAGGAAATTCTTAATTTCGGAAATTCTAAATTCTATAGGTCGGGAAATTTGGAGATTAGGTATTGGAATTTTCTTTCAAATTTGTCTGTTAGTGAACGTAACGAATACAAATTCATCCGAAGTTACGAATTATCCAAAATAACGAATGCCGCATATAAATGAATGGAATGTAACGATATAATAATTAATTATAATGAAAATATTATTATTTATTAATTTGTTCCATTCCATTTGTTTAGATTCGACAATCGTCATTTTGGATAATTCGTAACTTATCACTTCCTAGTTCTGTAGAGGAACTTGACAGATGATGAGGTGGATGTGGGAGTCATTTTCGCTGGTCAGGATTGAGGCTTGACCCGCACGTGTCTGTGCCATTTTGCCATATAGGAAGTTGTGAGCTGACGACTGTGCACGCGTCTGTGCCATCTTGCCAATCAGGGAATGATTGCCTAATTGTACACACGATGCTGAAGCCATGTGACATGTTGGTATGTGATTTGGGGTCATATTCTCTATATAGACACAATGACCATAGCAGGTTTACACCCCAGATGATGTCTGTTTAAACAAAATGCATCGGCACAAGCCCTGCTGATGCCATTGCGTTACTTTGACTGCTATTGAAAACGCCTCTAAGCGCTTTTTATTCATGGAAATTTGAGTGTTCCTGCTTGTTAAATAAATTATTTGACACTATGTGGAGCATGCGTTTCCTTTTTGGCTATACCGTTTGAGTGTATAAGGAAGACATGGCCCACCCTTTGACTTGAGGCTGCCAGTCCTGATCAGTTATTACAACATTGAGCTATACAAGGGGTGAAGGGATCATCTCCTATCATGGCCAGGATTAAGGATGAGCTCCAGCGTCTTTGCATGGTACACGTGCAGAGCCCGCCAGGAAGTCTGCACGGCGCTGCGCTAATCACAGCCAGGGAGAAATTTCCCGATCTCTGCAGCCGAGCATCGGGACAATGTCTCCCTGGCGGGGATTAGCGCAGCGCCGTGCAGACTTCCTGGGGGGCTCTGCACGTGTACCATGCGAACACGCTGAAGCTCATCCTTAGCCAGGATTAAGAGGCGTGGAAGGGCCATCTTATTGGTGTATATACATCTCAAGCCTTGTCGACTCTTTGGGCATACAGTACAGACCAAAAGTTTGGACACACCTTCTCATTCAAAGACTTTTCTTTATTTTCATGACTATGAAAATTGTAGATTCACACTGAAGGCATCAAAACTATGAAATAACACATGTGGAATTATACAAAAAAGTGTGAAACAACTGAAAATATATTTTATATTCTAGGTTCTTCAAAGTAGCCACCTTTTGCAGCAGACACAACTCTAGAACTGTTAAGAGGAGACTGTGTGAATCAGGCCTTCATGGTAGAATATCTGCTAGGAAACCACTGCTAAAGAAAGGCAACAAGCAGAAGAGACTTGTTTGGGCTAAAGAACACAAGGAATGGACATTAGACCAGTGGAAATCTGTGCTTTGGTCTGATGAGTCCAAACTTGAGATCTTTGGTTCCAACCCCTGTGTCTTTGTGCGACGCAGAAAAGGCGAACGGATGGACTCTACATGCCTGGTTCCCACCGTGAAGCATGGAGGAGGAGGTCTGATGGTTTGGGGGTGCTTTGCTGGTGACATTGTTGGGGATTTAATCAAAATTGAAGGCATACTGAACCAGCAATGGCTACCACAGCATCTTGCAGCGGCATGCTATTCCATCCGGTTTGCGTTTAGTTGGACCATCATCTATTTTTCAACAGGACAATGACCCCAAACACACCTCCAGGCTGTGTAAGGGCTATTTGACCGAGAAGGAGAGTGATAGGGTGCTGCGCCAGGTGACTACCTCTTGAAGCTCATCAAGAGAATGCCAAGAGTGTGCCAAGCAGTAATCAAAGACAAAGGTGGCTACTTTGAAGAACCTAGAATATGAAATATATTTTCAGTTGTTTCACACTTTTTTGTTATGTATATGTTTATGTATATGGTGGTGATTGTCTCCTCTACACACGTGATCCCTATGTCATCTTTGCTGAACCATAAGGACGTGACCTCCTTTTTTGGATTCCATTCCAACAATTGTTTTTTTTTCACCTATGTGAACTCATTTCGATTTGTTTTTCTCTTCACTTTCTCTCCTTTTGTGGTCATCCCACTTTTTGTCACATGATTTGAATCTAGATCACTGTTTATTCACATATTAGTGTGAAATTTATATGTTTATAATTTTTTGTGGTACTTTGTAGATTTATGAGCTTTTAAAAAGGTACACCAATTTTCACTGGTTGATACATACACCTGATTATTCTGTAGTTATACAGATATTTTTAACGTTAGCGCTGCACATATCCCTTTTAAATATTCAACCAGATATGCTTAAATGAACCTACGCCTGACAGTTGCAAAAACATAAGGGAGAGTAGGCCGGAGTAGGCCGGTGATGTGAAATTTCCTCAAACCTGTGAAAAAATCGGACCCGCGTCACTTCCGGTGCTCGTACGTCAGAGCACAGCTGATCGCGGGTCCACGGCGCATGCGCAGCGCATGCGCAGATGGGTTTTTTGAGTCTGAAAATATCCTTGACTGGGGTAGGCGGGCAGAGGCGGATCAAGCTCAATTCAGAGACTCGGGTGGGCGGGGCGGAGGCGGTGCAACATTCTCTATTACATTATCGGCAGCACCGCCTCCAGCCCCGTCCCTAAGCAGAGCTTCTTGAGGTCCGTGAAAAATATAGATTTGGGTGGGCGGGCGGAGGCGGAGCAACATTCTCTATTACATTGCCGCCAGCACCGCCTCCAGCCCCGTCCCTTTACACACAGTAGCCTGCTTCTTCCCATACTATTTTGGTCCGAGAATTTCACAGACTCGGGTAGGCGGGACGGAGGCGGAGCAACAGTTTAATGCGCAATATTAAAGTCTGTCAAGAAAATGTCTATTTAGGTGGAGAGCTTATGAATACATGACCAACAAACACTTTTCCATTTTATTACTCATTTTAATGGGACAGTTTAAAGTGCCAAAAAGTAAAGTTCCGCTCTTCTGTATTTTTTTAGGCTCCAATGTACATGGGACCATCCTCACCCCCCCCCCACCATCCTCCCAGCTGCAGGGATCAACCCCCCCCCCCACCGCCATCCTCCCAGCTGCAGGGATCAACCCCCCCCACCGCCATCCTCCCAGCTGCAGGGATCAACCCCCCCCACCGCCATCCTCCCAGCTGCAGGGATCAACCCCCCCCCCCGCCATCCTCCCAGCTGTACGAATCACCCCCCCCCCCCACCGCCATCCTCCCAGCTGCAGGGATCAACCCCCCCCCACCGCCATCCTCCCAGCTGCAAGGATCAACCCCCCCCCCCCAACATCCTCCCAGCTGTACGAATCACCCCCCCCCCACCGCCATCCTCCCAGCTGCAGGGATCAACCCCCCCCCCACCGCCATCCTCCCAGCTGCAGGGATCAACCCCCCCCCACCGCCATCCTCCCAGCTGTACGAATCACCCCCCCCCACCGCCATCCTCCCAGCTGCAGGGATCAACCCCCCCCCCCCCCCAACATCCTCCCAGCTGCAGGGATCTCCCCCCCCCCACCACCATCCTCCCAGCTGCAGGGATCAACCCCCCCCACCGCCATCCTCCCAGCTGCAGGGATCAACCCCCCCCACCGCCATCCTCCCAGCTGTACGAATCACCCCCCCCACCCCCATCCTCCCAGCTGTAGGGATCACCCCCCCCCCCCATCGCCATCCTCCCAGCTGTACGAATCACCACCCCCCCCACCGCCATCCTCCCAGCTGTACGAATCACCCCCCCCCCACCGCCATCCTCCCAGCTGTACGAATCACCACCCCCCCACCGCCATCCTCCCAGCTGTACGAATCATGCCCCCCCCCCCCCCCCACCACCATCCTCGGACCTGTGAAAAAATCGGACCGCGTCACTTCCGGTGCTCGTACGTCAGGAGCACAGCTGATCGCTGGTCCAAGGCGCATGTGCAGATGCTTTTTTTTGGTCCGTGAATATCCTACACTGGGGTAGGTCACTTGTGCCCATCATACGCAGCCAGTGTGCCCACTATTTGCAGCCACTTGTGCCCATCATACGCAGCAGTTGTGCCCTCCATATGCAGTCACTTGTACCCGTCATACGCGGCACTTCCTTCTTATTCTGTAGTGGCGGCTGTGGCTCCTGTGTCCGCTTGGCTCCTCAGGCTTCCTCCGTCATGTCTCCTTTTCCGCCAAAGCGTTAGGCATCCGATAGGATAGCCTAAAGCTTTGGCCAATCGGGAGACAGGTTTTACTGACCTGCCTGCTGATTGGCAAGGAGGAACTTTAGTGTGAAAATAGCTTCTGGCTCTTATCACGTGCTTAAAGATACACACCCCTCCTATTCCCGCCATAGTATTTCATGCGTCCGGCATCATGAATAGGGAGGGCGGCAGAGGTGACGGGGGCGGTGCCCATGCGGGGACACCATTCTCTCCCCCAGAGGACGGGGACACCATTCTCTCCCCCGGAGGACGAGGACACCATTCTCTCCCCCGGAGGACAGGGACACCATTCTCTCCCCCAGAGGACGGGGACACCATTCTCTCCCCTGGAGGACAGGGACACCATTCTCTCCCCCAGAGGACGAGGACACCATTCTCTCCCCTGGAGGACAGGGACACCATTCTCTCCCCCAGAGGACGGGGACACCATTCTCTCCCCTGGAGGACGAGGACACCATTCTCTCCCCTGGAGGACGGGGACACCATTCTCTCCCCCAGAGGACGGGGACACCATTCTCTCCCCCGGAGGACGAGGACACCATTCTCTCCCCCGAGGACGAGTACACCCTTCTCTCCCCAGAGGTAGGGAACACCATTCTCTCCCCCGGAGGACGAGGACACCATTCTCTCCCCCGGAGGACGAGGACACCCTTCTCTCCCCCGGAGGACGGGAACACCCTTCTCTCCCCCGGAGGACGGGGACACCCTTCTCTCCCCCGGAGGACGGGGACACCCTTCTCTCCCCCGGAGGACGGGGACACCCTTCTCTCCCCCGGAGGACGGGGACACCCTTCTCTCCCCCGGAGGACGGGGACACCCTTCTCTCCCCCGGAGGACGGGGACACCCTTCTCTCCCCCGGAGGACGGGGACACCCTTCTCTCCCCCGGAGGACGGGGACACCCTTCTCTCCCCCGGGGAACAGGGACACCCTTCTCTCCCCCGGGGAACAGGGACACCAGGGCTGGACTGGGACAAAAATATTGCCCTGGACTTCATACACTTTGACAAGTCTCTCCCACGGCGGCCGGCCCCCATGCACCTCTGTCCCCCTCTCTGCTCCTCTGGTTCTCCCCCTGCTTCTCTGTTCCCCCACATGCTTCTCTATCCCCCCCCATGCTCCTCTTACCCTCATGCTTCTCTGGTCCCCCGTGTGCTCCACTGATACCCCCCCTGCTTCTCTGTTCCTACACATGCTTCTCTGTTCCTCTCCTATTTCTCTATACCCCCCCCCCCATGATGCTCTGGTCCCCCATGTGCCTCTATCCCCTGTCCCTCATGATGCTCTGGTTCCCCACAGCGCTCACCTCCTCTCCCTGTCCAGCCCTGGTGTCCTCGTCCTCCGGGGGAGAGAATGGTGTCCTCGTCCTCCAGGGGAGAGAATGGTGTCCTCGTCCCAGGGATGGACTGGCCATTGGGACTACAGGGAGTTTCCCGGTGGGCCGATGACTCAGTGGGCTGGCTTCAGTGACAGCAGACTGCCACCCCCCTCTGCTCCTCTGTCTCTCCCTTCCCACAGCGCTCACCTGGGGGGAACAGAGAAGCAGGGGGAGGACCAGAGGAGCAGGGGGAGGACCAGAGGAGCAGGGGGGATGACAGAGGAGCAAGGGGGAGGAGACAGACAGCTGACTCAACAGCTATGGCCTGGGAGTTTCTCACTTCTGCCTAATCTTGTCCCATAAGGGGGGCACGGAACTGATTCTTTGCCCCGGGTGAAATAATGTCTAGCTTCCCCACCGGTACTGCCTATAAGAGTACTAGTACCAGCCATTCTACTCTAATAAAGTAGAACGGCTAGTGGCTAGTGAAGGGGGAGAGGGGGCTTGGGTGGCTGGGGGGGGTGCGGGAGTTGTCCGGCCGCCATGGGAGAGACCTGTCAAAGTGGGCCAGTCTGGATGAAGTCCAGGGCCAAATTTCTGTCCCAGTCCAGCCCTGCCTCGTCCTCCAGGGAAGAGAATGGTGTCCCCTACATCTGGGGAGAGAAGGGTGTCCCCGTCCTCTGGGGGAGAGAATGGTGTCCTCGTCCTCCGGGGGGAGAGAATGGTGTCCCAGTCCTCTGGGGGAGAGAATGGTGTCCCCGTCCTCTGGGGGAGAGAATGGTGTCCTCCTCCTCCGGGGAGAGAATGGTGTCCTCGGGGGAGAGAATGGTGTCCCAGTCCTCTGGGGGAGAGAATGGTGTCCCCGTCCTCTGGGGGAGAGAATGGTGTCCTCATCCTCCGGGGGAGAGAATGGTGTCCTCATCCTCCGGGGGAGAGAATGGTGTCCTCATCCTCCGGGGGAGAGAATGGTGTCCCCTACCTCTGGGGAGAGAAGGGTGTCCCCGTCCTCGGGGGAGAGAATGGTGTCTCCATCATCCAGGGGAGAGAATGGTGTCCCCTACCTCTCGGGAGAGAAGGATGTCTGTCCCCGTCCTAAGGGGAGAAGGGTGGCACCCTCTCCTCCTCCAACCACCCAAGGATCAGCTCTTCCAATTTGGCCCACACTGTGGCCCATCTCCTTCTCCTTCAAACAGCCAGGGGCCCACTCCTTCTCTGCCAACCACCCAGGCTCTCTCTCCTTCTCCCCCGGCCACGCAGGGGCCCTCTTCTTCACTAAATGGCCACCAAGGGGCCCTCTCCTCCTCCAAACACCCAGGTGCCCTCTCCTTCTCCCACGGATACCCAGGGGCCCTCTCCTCCTCCAAACACCCAGGTGCCATCTCCTTCTCCCTAAGCCACCAGTGACCCCAAAGCGGGACACACATGCGCTCTGCCTTCCCGTGACCTGATACCCACCGTCCTGGGATGCCATGATGATGGTGTGCAAGTCTCCAGTGTGAGGGCTATAGGTAAACTCGCACTCAGCTTCTTTGGCCCGATTGGAGGAAAAGCAGCGGCGGTGATCCAGACCCCAGCACTTGACAGAGATCAAAGACCAGTGGTGGCCCCTGCATGGTGGGCCCACAATGCATGGGCACCGCCCCCGTCACCTCTGCCGCCCTCCCTATTCATGTGCGTGGCCCCTTTCAGGATGCCGGATGCATGAAATACTATGGCGGGGATAGGCGGGGTGTGTATTTTGAAGCACGTGATAAGAGCCAGAAGCTATTTTCACACTAAAGTTCCTCCTTGCCAATCAGCAGGCAGGTCAGTAAAACCTGTCTCCCGATTGGCCAAAGCTTTAGGCGATCCTATTGGATGCCTAACGCTTTGGCGGAAAAGGAGACATGACGGAGGAAGCCTGAGGAGCCAAGCGGACACAGGAGCCACAGCCGCCGCTACAGAAGAAGAAGGAAGTGCCGCGTATGACGGGTACAAGTGACTGCATATGGAGGGCACAACTGCTGCGTATGACGGGCACAAGTGGCTGCAAATAGTGGGCACACTGGCTGCATATGACGGGCACAAGTGACCTACCCCAGTCTAGGATATTCACGGACCAAAAAAAAAGCATCTGCGCATGCGCCTTGGACCCGCGATCAGCTGTGCTCCTGACGTACGAGCACCGGAAGTGACGCGGTCCGATTTTTTCACAGGTCCGAGGATGGTGGTGGGGGGGGGGGGGGGTGATTCGTACAGCTGGGAGGATGGCGGTGGGGGGGATGGTGATTCGTACAGCTGGGAGGATGGCGATGGGGGGGGGGGGGGTGATTCGTACAGCTGGGAGGATGGGGGGGGGTGATCCCTACAGCTGGGAGGATGGCGGTGGGGGGGTGATTCGTACAGCTGGGAGGATGGCGGTGGGGGGGATGGTGATTCGTACAGCTGGGAGGATGGCGATGGGGGGGGGGGTGATCCCTACAGCTGGGAGGATGGGGGTGGGGGGGTGATTCGTACAGCTGGGAGGATGGCGGTGGGGTGGGGGGGGTTAGTACAGCTGGGAGGATGGTGGTGGGGGGGGGGGTGATTCGTACAGCTGGGAGGATGGCGGTGGGGGGGGGGTGATTCGTACAGCTGGGAGGATGGCGGTGGGGGGGGGGTTGATCCCTGCAGCTGGGAGGATGGCGGTGGGGGGGGGGTTGATCCCTGCAGCTGGGAGGATGGCGGTGGGGGGGGGTTGATCCCTGCAGCTGGGAGGATGGCGGTGGGGGGGGGGGGTGATCCCTGCAGCTGGGAGGATGTTGGGGGGGGGGGGTTGATCCCTGCAGCCGGGAGGATGTTGGGGGGGGGGGGGGTTGATCCCTGCAGCTGGGAGGATGGCGGTGGGGGGGGGGGGGGTGATTCGTACAGCTGGGAGGATGTTGGGGGGGGTTGATCCCTGCAGCCGGGAGGATGGCGGTGGGGGGGGGGGGGTTGATCCCTGCAGCTGGGAGGATGGCGGTGGGGGGGGGGGGTTTGATCCCTGCAGCTGGGAGGATGGCGGTGGGGGTGATTCGTACAGCCGGGAGGATGGCGGTGGGGGGGGGGTGATTCGTACAGCTGGGAGGATGTTGGGGGGGGGGTTGATCCCTGCAGCTGGGAGGATGGCGGTGGGGGGGGGGTTGATCCCTGCAGCCGGGAGGATGGCGGTGGGGGGGGGTGATTCGTACAGCTGGGAGGATGTTGGGGGGGGGGGGGTTGATCCCTGCAGCTGGGAGGATGGCGGTGGGGGGGTGATTCGTACAGCCGGGAGGATGGCGGTGGGGGGGGGGGTGATTCGTACAGCTGGGAGGATGGCGGTGGGGGGGGGGTTGATCCCTGCAGCTGGGAGGATGGCGGTGGGGGGGGGGGTTGATCCCTGCAGCTGGGAGGATGGCGGTGGGGGGGGTTGATCCCTGCAGCTGGGAGGATGGCGGTGGGGGGGGGTTGATCCCTGCAGCTGGGAGGATGGCGGTGGGGGGGGGGTGATTCGTACAGCTGGGAGGATGGCGGTGGGGGGGGGGGGGTGATTCGTACAGCTGGGAGGATGTTGGGGGGGGGGGTTGATCCCTGCAGCTGGGAGGATGGCGGTGGGGGGGGGGGGGGTGATTCGTACAGCTGGGAGGATGTTGGGGGGGGGGGGGTTGATCCCTGCAGCTGGGAGGATGGCGGTGGGGGGGGGGGGGGTGATTCGTACAGCTGGGAGGATGTTGGGGGGGGGGGGTTGATCCCTGCAGCTGGGAGGATGGTGGGGGGGGGGGGGGGGATTCGTACAGCTGGGAGGATGGCGGTGGGGGGGGTTGATCCCTGCAGCTGGGAGGATGGCGGTGGGGGGGGGGGGTGGATCCCTGCAGCTGGGAGGATGGCGGTGGGGGGGGTTGATTCGTACAGCTGGGAGGATGTTGGGGGGGGGGGGTTGATCCTTGCAGCTGGGAGGATGGCGGTGGGGGGGGGTTGATCCCTGCAGCTGGGAGGATGGCGGTGGGGGTGATTCGTACAGCTGGGAGGATGGCGGTGGGGGGGGTTGATCCCTGCAGCTGGGAGGATGGCGGTGGGGGGGGTTGATCCCTGCAGCTGGGAGGATGGCGGTGGGGGGGGGGGGGGAGATCCCTGCAGCTGGGAGGATGTTGGGGGGGGGGTTGATCCCTGCAGCCGGGAGGATGTTGGGGGGGGGGGTTGATCCCTGCAGCTGGGAGGATGGCGGTGGGGGGGGGGTGATTCATACAGCTGGGAGGATGGCGGTGGGGGGGGGGTTGATCCCTGCAGCTGGGAGGATGGCGGTGGGGGGGGGGGGGTTGATCCCTGCAGCTGGGAGGATGGCGGTGGGGGGGGGGTGATTCGTACAGCTGGGAGGATGTTGGGGGGGGGGGGTTGATCCTTGCAGCTGGGAGGATGGCGGTGGGGGGGGGGTTGATCCCTGCAGCTGGGAGGATGGCGGTGGGGGGGGGGTGATTCGTACAGCTGGGAGGATGGCGGTGGGGGGGGGTTGATCCCTGCAGCTGGGAGGATGGCGGTGGGGGGGGGGGGTGATTCGTACAGCCGGGAGGATGGCGGTGGGGGGGGTTGATCCCTGCAGCTGGGAGGATGGCGGTGGGGGGGGTTGATCCCTGCAGCTGGGAGGATGGCGGTGGGGGGGGGGGTTGATCCCTGCAGCTGGGGGGGTGGGGGGGGGGGGGGGGGTGAGGATGGTCCCGTGTACATGGAGCCTAAAAAAATACAGAAGAGCGGAACTTTACTTTTTGGCACTTTAAACTGTCCCATTAAAATGAGTAATAAAATGGAAAAGTGTTTGTTGGTCATGTATTCATAAGCTCTCCACCTAAATAGACATTTTCTTGACAGACTTTAATATTGCGCATTAAACTGTTGCTCCGCCTCCGTCCCGCCTACCCGAGTCTGTGAAATTCTCGGACCAAAATAGTATGGGAAGAAGCAGGCTACTGTGTGTAAAGGGACGGGGCTGGAGGCGGTGCTGGCGGCAATGTAATAGAGAATGTTGCTCCGCCTCCGCCCGCCCACCCAAATCTATATTTTTCACGGACCTCAAGAAGCTCTGCTTAGGGACGGGGCTGGAGGCGGTGCTGCCGATAATGTAATAGAGAATGTTGCACCGCCTCCGCCCCGCCCACCCGAGTCTCTGAATTGAGCTTGATCCGCCTCTGCCCGCCTACCCCAGTCAAGGATATTTTCAGACTCAAAAAACCCATCTGCGCATGCGCTGCGCATGCGCCGTGGACCCGCGATCAGCTGTGCTCTGACGTACGAGCACCGGAAGTGACGCGGGTCCGATTTTTTCACAGGTTTGAGGAAATTTCACATCACCGGAATAGAATTAAACATATGAAAAGAGACCAAAGAAGGACGTGCTGTGTTGAACCAAATCTGATTCCAATCCTCTGCTGCCGTATACCCACCCAGTTCTTCCTCCCCTTTAAAAGCATAAAAGAGAAAACAGCACATGACATCTGTGCCACCAAAAAAAAAAAATAGACTACCGTGGATTGTTTAGCAAGAGCAAGACTCTCCGATATGTTGTGAGAAAAGAAGAGTCTGGCTTATCAGGCACCTGTGATTGGAGGAAGTGTTTAACTTTGAAGTATTGAAAGACCTCCCCTTGAGGGTAGTTCATGCAAAAGGTCTCAAATAGGGCTATATCAGAGAGAACTATTTTCCTTTATTTTCACCTGTAAACCAGTGCTGCCAACCTACCAGTTTGAAATTTACTGACACTACACCCAAAATTTACTGGCACAACCAAGTTTTTACAAAGGCTATAAAATTACAGTTTTAAGTGCAAATTTCAGTATTTAAGCTACAAATAAGTACAATATGCAATTAGCAATGTGATTTAAAGTAGCTATTAATGCAAAAAAACATGTGTCTTATTTTATTTTCGATATACAGTAATAAGTAAGTAGCTCAGAGACAGGACTCATGAAAACGGCTCTCACAGTGACACTAACAGCAGTGCGAAGCAGCACCAATGATGACAATACCTCACCGACATGACACGTCCCCTCCTGAGTCACAGTCTCTCTCTATGCTAGGTGGTTCCTTCACTCCCGCTCCCAGCCTGCCTTGCTCCCATCCTGCAGACCCGCACACGAGGCTCTAGCTGCTCCGCTCAGCTCCCTTGCACCATGACATCACATGACACGCTTAGGCACCGCCTCTGCCAGATCTGCTTGAACACACTGTAGCAAGCACTTGGATAGTCTCTGCCATCTCTAAACCAAGGCTGCACATGCGCAGTACCGAGCCGAGCATCACAGCCATATTTTTTACTGGAAACCTTTCCTGTCACTGGCATTTAATGGCAGGAGAAAAGCTGTTAACCCTGTTTATAACAAATTTCATGTTCCTGGGTAGCTACACTCACTCCCCCAATGTATCAATGGAGTGTGTCACACAAGCTAGACTATTTTTTCTCCACTACACGGTGGATTGATGAGATTAGTAATTTATAAAAGGATAGAATTGTTTTGTTTTTCAGATCACTGAAGTGACAAGGACACTGCATTCATGGCAAAATCCAGAGCTATTTTTTTTACTTGTTAGAAATGTCTTTACACTGAAAAAAAAAGAGGACTAGTACAACTATCACATCCGAGGACTGGAAAGCAGCAGCACAACACAGTTTTGTATTTGGGCTTAGATATGGTTTTTAAAAAAATACTGGAAATCTAACACTGCAATTGGATATCAGCTGCTGTGGGGTCATAAATTGAACTCTGCAGAATTTGAAACTTTTCAAAAGTCTTTTAAGTGCAGGGGTGTGCCAAAAGCAGCATGCCCATCTCTGGTGCGAGATAAAAATACAGACAGCTGTATGATCTCTCTGAAGTACCACATTGCATATGCTAACAGATGTGATTCATCACAGAGGCAGCTGTGTGGCCTTCTCATAGAGTAGAACACATCACAAATGCTAACATGTAAAGATCTCCTACTGATAAGAACAATCACAACACAGACTGCTGTGCAGATAATCTCAAAGGCGAGGAATTGGTGCTCTTTTTTACCTATTTAAATGAAACCTACCCTTTGACTATACAGGACAAACTAAATGGCTTGTTTTAAAGTCTACCCCTTCACAAAAGTACATATTATCTTTCCCTTTGGTCCCAGGATCGCCAAAGAGGTACTTACAGGTATTGAGTAGTATGTGACCCACTCAGTTTCCTCTCATTTGACAGTGCCAGTGACCAATGTTGGTGCAAGCAAAATCACATAGGTGCAAGGAGAGAGTCCTCTCCATATGTAAGCTTTGATTAGAGCAACTCAACCCTACACAGTCTTGCATAAGGTTTACATAGAGAGGAATTCCAGCCTAGACCACGTCCTTATCAACAGAGAAGTACCAGAATGCTTGCCTTGTGCAAGACAACGAGCTGTACATAACTAGAGGCAAGATAAGTTGCTCAGCAGGGTACTATGTCTTCTTATCTGGTTGATAGGCCTCACCTAACCATCTCCCTTTGAGGAGAACAAGATGTTCAAAAGCTAGAAAATTCAGTCCAAGGTATTAAATTACTGGTCTTTGACTGCAAGGCCCCATTCACACTTTGCATAGCAAAAAGTATAATACCGCTGGGGTGTTTTGGCTGCGATTCCACACATAGGGCAACCCATTAATTTCAATGGGCTGCCCACACATGACAAATGTGCCAAAGAAGCTCCTGCACCTTTTTAGTTGGAGAACTTCATGTTATTTTTCCACAAACATTTGTGCTGCGCAAAAATCGCACCAAATCCCCCTGTATTTGGGATTCCATTGCCACTGAATGGCACCCAGACACATATTTGTTCTGCTGTGTTTTTAGCATAATTTGGAACAGAGGGCGGAATCCAGAAATTCCAAGCCACTCAGGTGTGAACGGGGCTCAACTTGCAGAAACAATTAAAGACGTGTGTTCTGTTTAGCGGTTTTGTACTTTTATCATAATCCCCAAGATACTTACCCACCTTTAAAGCAGTTGCAAACCCTTTACAATCACTTTTGCCTACAGGTAAGCCTATAATAAGGCTTACCTGTAGCTACCGTGAATTTCTCTTAAACTTGCATAACTTAGGAGATATTCACTGTATACACATGTGCTGAAGTCATCGGCAAATGCGCACTGAATAGACGGTTCGTACGTGCCGTTTCTTCAGCTAGTGTGCCATTACCAGCAGCTCCGTCTAATCACAGCACTGGAGCCCGTGATACCTGGAAGTAACTCCTTGAGATATGTCACCGGCCAAAGGGGCGTGTTGGGACCACGGCGGGGCTTTTATCCAAGGCAAGCATATCATAATGAGCAAGTATGCTATGCATACAAGCTCATTATGCCTTTGCCTTGCAGGTATTTTTTTCGGTTTTGTCCCCATGGGTTTACAACTACTTTAACCACTTCCATACCAGGTACTTACGCAGCTTCCCGCCCAAGCCAATTTTCAGCTTTCAGCACTGTCGCACTTTGAATGGCAATTGCGCGGTCATGCTACACTGTACCCAAACAAAATTGGCGTCCTTTTTTCCCCACAAATAGAGCTTTCTTTTGGTGGTATTTGATCACCTCTGCGATTTTTTTTTTTGCGCAACAACTAAAAAAAGGCTGAAAATTTGGAAAAAAAATTACGTTTTTATTTTTTTCTGTTAATTTTTTTGTAAATAAGTTTTCTCTTTCAATTACGGGCACTGATATGGCGGCACTAATGGGCACCGATGAGATGGCACTGATGGACATCGATGAGGTAGTACTGACGGGCACAGATGAGGTGGCACTGATTGGCGGCGCTGGTATGCGACACTGATGGGCACTCATAGGCGGCACTGATGGGCACACATAGGCGGCACTGATGGGCACACATAGGCGGCACTGATGGGCACACATAGGCGGCACTGATGGGCACACATAGGCGGCACTGATGGGCACACATAGGCGGCACTGATGGATACTTATGGGTGGCACAGATGGGCACTGATAGGTGGGCACTGGGCATGGATGGGCACTGTGGGGTGGCGCTGATGGACACTGGGGTGGCGCTGATGGACACTGGGGTGGCGCTGATGGACACTGGGGTGGCGCTGATGGACACTGGGGTGGCAGCACCGATTTTTGCCAGGTTGCCAGTCAGTGCCCATTTGTGGGCACTGACTGGCATCTTTTTTCTTTTTTTTTAATGCTTTTTTTTTTATTTATTTTTTTAGACTTTTTTTTTTTTGCAGGCTTTTTTTTTTCCCACCCTGGTGCTCCAGGGTGGGCATCCCTGGTGCTCCAGGGTGGGCATCCCTGGTGGTCCAGTGTGGCGATCCGAGGGGGGGCTGCGCTGATAAACAATCAGCGCGAACCCCCCCTGTCAGGAGAGCCGCCGATCGGCTCTCATCTACTCGCGTCTGTCAGACACGAGTGAGGAAGAGCCATCAACGGCTCTTCCTGTTTACATCGTGATCAGCCATGATTGGACACGGCTGATCATGTGGTAAAGAGTCTCCGCCGGAGGCTCTTTACCGAGATCGGAGATGCAGGGTGTCAGACTGACACCCAGCATCACCGATCGCCGCGATGCGTGCCCCCACGGGCGCGCGCGGCATGAAATCCTGCAGGACGTTCTAGAACGTCCTGTCAGGATATCATAACCACTTCCCGGACGTAAATCGGCTATAGGCCGGGCGGGAAGTGGTTAAGCAGGAGTGACAATCAATTGAGGGGAATTTATTAAAACTGAAGCAGGTGTGAATGGCAACCAATCAGCTTCTATCTTTCATGTTCAAAGCTTAAAAAAACAAACATGTTATACTTACCTTCTCTGTGCAGTGGATTTGCACAGAGTGGTCCAGATCCTTCTCTTCTCGGGTCCCTCTTCGGAGCTCCTGGTCCCTCCCTCCTGTTGAGTGCCCCCACAGCAAGCAGCTGGCTGTGGGGGCACCTGAGCCAAGCAACAGCTCCCTGTGTCCATTCAGACATGGAGCCATGACCCGGCCTCATCCCCTCTCTCTCCTGATTGGCTGAGTGACTTTGATTGACAGCGGTGGGAGGCAATCGGGCCAAGCTGCTGTCTTAGCCAATGGGAAGGGGAGTGCCGGGCAGCTGAGACACGCCTGCAACATCACTGGATAAAGATGGGCTCAGGTAAGTATTAGAGGGGCAGTTTCACACAGAAGTTTTTTTTTTATATTTAAGCATAGAATGGATGAAGATACAAAAGTCCTCTGCCTTTACAATCACTTTAAAGGCATAGTACACATTCAAATGTTTATTGAGCCATTAAGAAAGCTGTCTAGAAACAATGGCCCATTTTGGGACAAGACCAGGCTCTGGGTAGAGTTTTCCCCCAAAAAAACAAAGGTAGTATTTAGACGAGCCACCAATGTTAAAAGTCTTATTGCACCCAGCCACCTCAGAAATAAACGAGTTTATGGGGCTAAAAATATCCCCCAATTTTTTGATACGATTGGCTGCTATAAGTGTAAACATGGTCAGAAAACCTTTACGAGTAGAGATGGATATACGTTTCAGATTAAACAATTAATTTGCTGCAACACCCAATTTGTCGTATATGGGTTGGGGTGTTCTTGCGGGTACCTGTATGTTATGTATGCAGGACGGTGTGAACAATGCGTACTCAAGAGGAGCTGCAACACCTAGAACTATTGAATCAGATTATATTCACACAGGCTATCCCCTGTGCGCAATTAGGATCATGTGGCAACTGCGGAAACTGGTGAATGTATGTTGTATTGGGCCAGGGACCCAAGGATTCTGGGATATTGATAGTCACGGGAAATGTCAGCTCCCACACTACAGACAGAGGTTGGGCATTAACCTGTACAGTGCTATGCTGCATGCCTCATGTCTGAGCATAAACAAACTTGACAAAGGAACACAAAGATTTCCTTTACTATAGGCTGTGCTCACACAACAAATGACACTACAGAACTACCTGATCAATGCACATCTTATGCAGATGAAAAACACAAAGTGCAAGTAGGAAGGTTAAAGTAGTTGTAAAAGCTGAAGGTTTTTTGCATGAAGGTAAAAAAACTTCTGTGTGCAGCATCCTTTCCAGACCCCCCAAATGCTTACCTGAGCCCCATCTCAATCCAGCACTGTGCACAAGAGTGGTGGCTTTCCCTGGTCTCTCCATCGTTATTGGCTGAAACACAGCAGCAGGAGCCATTAGCTCCCACTGCTGTCAATCAGAGCCAGTGAGGATGAGTGGGGGGGGGGGGAGGGCCGAGCTGTGCTCTGTGTGTCTTATGGACACAGAGGCAGCTCTGGGGTGAGCAAGCTTGAATGCTGTTTGCTATGGGGGCAGTTTGCAAGGGGGACGTGCCAGGAGTGCCAGCGAAGGACTTGAGAAGAGAAGAATCGGAGTTGCTCTGTGCAAAACCATTACACAGAGTAGGTAAGTATAACAATGTTTTTAAATGAGCATTTAATATCACTTTAATAATATCTATAAATGGACGCGCTGAAAATAGAAGCAGATTGGTTGCTATGATCCCGCATGAGCTGGTATGGTATCCCAATGTTCAAACTAACTGAAGAATCATAGTATTATCATTTCATTTTGGCTCACTCTGATTCTTAATTTTTTGTTTAAAACCTAAAGAATAAATATGTGAGCAAGGTAAAAGATAATTTCAGTGGGCGATTCTGTTGGCTGGCTTCCATCCTCGGGTGAGGAAGCAGCTGCGTTAGCGCTACCCTCTACAAATCCTGATTATGTATTCATTACTAAAACACATGACCTTGCATGTAACCAGATATGAATGAAGACCGTTAGATACATATATCAACACATATGTGTATATACTGGCCTGCCAGTGTTCCCTGGCACTGTTCCACTAAATGTCTTATCTCCAGAGTCCGGCAGTTTATTACACACAACAGAAAGCTTTGATCTGGCACTGGCTATGGGCACTACCCACCAAATGTTCTTCTCAGATAAGCAGTGTAATTACAATGACTCATACACAGAACATTTCTCTTCTTTGCCAGATCCAGAGACTGTCTCCACTTCTCCACTCACACTGTAGGCCAGAAATAAAAACATACTTATTCTTTTTTTTTTTTTTTTTCCGCCTCAGAGAACTATCAGGATACTCAATCACTTTAGCGTTCAATTTGCAGTCTCCTTTGTTCACATCATGGTTGGAAATTTCTTTTTCTTTTTTTTTTCTCTTTTTTCCCTGAATATATGTGTCGATAAATATACAAAAGGGGACAAAGGAAAAAAAAATTCTTAAGTACATAAATAAATACATTAGTGTCCCCTGGCCGAACAAACCCTCATCCTACCCTCAAGCCACCCCCAACCCTTGAACCCGCCCTCCCACCCTCCCCTTTCTCCGGAGTTCTGTCTCCTATTGAATCGCTCTTTGCCCGTTGACCTTCCTACACTATATCATCCTATCACTATACCTTGGTGCAAGTTTAAAATTAGCCCAATCCTGCCATTTCCGTTTAAATCCGCATTCTCCTTCCTCTCCCATGTACCTGAGCTGTTCAGCGTAATATATATCGTTAATCCTACGAAACCAGCTCTTTACTGTCGGGCTCATAGGGTCCTTCCATTGTTTGGGGATCAGACTCTTTGCTGCATCTAGTACGTGTGGAAGTAAGGTTCTCATATACTGTTTAGTTGACATTTCTGTCCCATGGAACAAACAGACCCATGGATCAGGAGGTATTTTAATTCCGGTAATCTCCTCAATTATTAATAGTACATCCTGCCAGTATGTTTTAATTTTTGGGCAGGTCCACCATATATGTGACATAGTGCCCACTTCAAGACAGCCCCTCCAACAATATTTGGAAGTGTCGTCTTGGTAACGGTGTGCTATGGCCGGGGTTATATACCATCGTGCTAAACACTTAAAGTTCATTTCGATCAATGCACAATTAAATGAAGTTGAATGCGTCTTTTTTAATATTTTCCTGACCACTGTCTCGGTTTTTCCCGTTCCCAATTCCTCTTCCCATTTATTAATATAAGGAGGGAAACCGGGGTCTTTCAATCCCATTAATATTTTATAAATTGCGGATATCGCGCCCCTTCCCCCTGGTGCCAAACACACACGCTCCAAAGGGAGCAAGTATCTATCTGACCTCAGGGGGGAGGGGAGGGAATCCACAAAATGCGTCAGCTGGAGGTATCGCCACCTGTTCAACTCAAACAATTCTTTTTTTTTACTTAATTCCTGATAGGTAAGAATTTTACCGTCTTTTAATATGTCTTTTAATTGAACATCTGATTTTTTAATCCATTTACCAAACAGGTGCGTTTTCCCTGGTGCAAAGAAATTTGTGTCAAATAGAGGGATTAATGGGGAGTTATAACCCCATCTCTGTTTTTTATGTGCCCTATCCCAAATAGATATGGATGCCAGTGTGATTTTGTGCATGTGCGGATTTATTTGTCTAAAATGTGGCGGTATCCAAATTTCTTTTCCTAACCGTGAATTATTTGAACAGCTTTCTAATCTCACCCATCTTTTCTCTCTTTTGTCTCTGACCCAATCAACCACCCGTGCCATGTGAATAGCCATATAATATGTGTAAATATCAGGTACTCCCAAACCACCATGTTCCTTATCTCTAATTAACACCTCCATACTAATGCGCGTTTTTTTGTTCCGCCATATAAACCTATTTAATAACTGTTTTAGTATTTTGAAGTAAGCACCCGGTAGTGCGATTGGTAACATTTGAATTATGTATAATATCTTGGGGAGAGTAAACATCTTAAAACAGTTTATTCTCCCTAATAGGGATCTTTGTCTCGATGCAATTCTCTTTAAATCTTTTTTAATATCATTTAATAGTGGTATATAATTCTGTAGATAGATTAGGTCGGGGGAAGATGTGATATTAACTCCCAAATATTTTATCTCGGTATCTTTCCAAATAAATGGAAACTCTTGCTTATATCTCCGTACGTCCTGTGCTTTCACATTTATATTGAGGATAAAACATACTTATTCTATTAAACCTGTCTGGGGGCGCTGTCACTAAAGGGCCTAAAAAGTGTGGATCGGTAAGAAATGAATGTTTGTTTTGAAAGACAAAATAACATAGCACAAACACCCTTGTTAAAATTTCAGAAATCAGTAAACTACAAAAAAGATTGTTTTTTTATCTAAAATTAGCAATACATTTACCGTATTTATCGGCGTATAACGCGCACCCCAATTTTAAGAGGGTATTTTCCAGAAAAAATAATTTTTTAAATAAAGTACTTTGAAGAAGCAATCTAAGGGTCAGTGCCCATGAATGTCCATCTGCAGCCTGATTAATAGAATTAAAGAGTAAACATTTTACTACATGATGGAGATCTTTCTTCTTTATCCTCATATATATGAAAAAGAGACATTCACATGGCTGGTGTTTTCCAATAAGTGCATTTAGACACATTTACCTCTAGATATCTGGTAAGCAGATCTGTGTATTGATGGTGGTTGAGAAGGAAGCACCTTGCATGCAAGATCACACACATATCTCAGAGGGGAAGGAGGGGGACGAGCGCCCGCCGGAAAAATCACCGAGCCGTCTCGGCTCTCACTCGGCTGTCACGTCACACATGCACAGTCCCACCTCCGCCATCGCATTGGACCATCTCCTGTGACAGACAGAACACTGGTCCAATGCTGGTTGCGGAGGCGGGACTGTGCGTGTGTGACGTGACAGCCGAGTGAGAGCCGAGAGGAGATGACGGCTCTGTGATTTCCGGCGGGCGCTCGTCCCCCTCCTTCCCCTCCGAGGTATGCTATCGGCGTATATCGCGCACCCACGATTTTCGAAAAAGTGTGCGGTATACGCTGATAAATACGGTATTTAGTTTTGTTCAGCCTGAAAATCAATAGATTCCTCCATCCACACTGAACAATGTGGATGGAGGAATCTTCACTGCCAATAAAATGTATTCGGTCATCCGCAACACCAGCACTGTCTGAATACCTGAAAAGTGACTGGATCCAATCAAGTTAATTTTCCTCCCAGCTCTGTGAATTTTCCTCCCAGCTCTGTGGATTTTTAAATCTACCTTTGTCAAGTCGGGTGGTGCTGACTGGGCCACCCAAGGCTGGAATTTTAGTTGATTCGTGATGATGAGCTTATGGTGTTGATTTACTGTGCACTTTGCAAAATGCAGTTGCTCCGGAGCTTAGTAAATGAGCAGAAGCTCTGCTGACTTCCATCATTCAATCATCTTCAAGCAAAGAAGCTTTACCTCATTTTCCAAGCTCTGGAATAACTGCACTTGCAGAGGGCAACTGCACTTTGAATAGTGCACAGTCTATTATGCCTTTAGTAAATGAGTCTGTTAGGTTAGGCTACAATTAAAGCTCCAATTACATCAAGTAGGACCAAACGTTTTATAAAAAAATACAGTGAAGGTCAATAAATTTCTTAAACAATAACCGTTTTTTTCTTGTAAATGGACTGTCAGATATGAAGGTCCTGCACAAGGCAATACCTTAAAGAGGAAGTAAACTTCCTCTGCTGACATTTTCCTTTAGGTAAGCCTATAATAAGGCTTACCTATAGGTAGTGTAAAATCTCCTAAACGTGTACTGTTTATGAGATATTTACATTATATGCAGCCAGTGATATCATTGGCGCATGCGCTCCAAAAGAGTGGCCACAGGTGTCGTTCCTTCCGAGTCCTGTGCTGTGAACGGCGGCTCCCGCGTGCATTTATGGGAGTGACGTCATCGTGTCTCCAGCAAGTCACAGAGCCGGAGCCCCCGAACCAGGAAGCAAGATGGGTGAAAATGGAAGCGGCTGCAGCGCTGATATTGTGGTGCTGGAACAGCTTGGTTTTAAGTTTCACGTTAAGACTTTACCTTGCAGAAAAACAAAAAAAATATCCAGCAGTATACAACTGCTTTAAGCAGATGTGAACTGCAGCAGTCATAAGACTCAACATATTATTGTGATAACTGTGTGGGAAGCTGAAGAGAGAGAGTGACAAAACTTTCACAGGTTCTAGTACTTCCTGAAACAATCTAGGCTTAGTCCAAGGGGGCATACTTAAAGGAGTTGTAAAGGAAAACATTTTGTTTTCTGAAATGACTGTTTACAGGGTATAGAGACATAATAGTTAACTGATTCCTTTTAAAAAATGATTAAAAATCATTGACAAAAATCAATCATATAATGTACCTGCAGTTTTAGTTTCGTTTTTGCATGCTGTTTCCTGCTTCTGTGATGTACAGAGACACAGAGCCAATACAGGGCAGTGATGGTTTGTAAAACGAAACCGATTGGTGTTGAGGGGTTTTAGACACACAGTAATCACACCTCCTTGATTAGTGACCACAGAGAGAAAGCTCCCAGTACTGTGGTCATCAGGAAACAGACAACCAGGGAGTGTGGAGATCAGAGAAGAATTACAGCAACTTGAGATCAAAAACGAACAATGAGGACATGAAAACAGCACTGCATTAAGGTACAGGAAGCTATTAAGATAAAAAAAAAATTCCTTTACAAACCCTTTAAGCGTACACCCACGTGATGGCCAGGTTTGCCCACAAAGGGGGATGTACAGTATTTCCGTTATGTTCAGGTCAGTTTACATCCATTTTGCGTCTTGTTTTTATTATTATTTTTTTTAGTTATTGAAAAAACTTATCACAGGTAAACATCTTATCAGGCCCCTTCCACACGGGACAGGCTCTATTAAGAGTCCGCTTGCTCAGCGGCAGAGCTGTCAGTTGATCCCCACTAAGCAGGCGGATGGCTGGTCCATAGCAGAGCGGACACAGACCACTCTCGTCTATGGGCAGTCGGTTGTAAACAGACCACGTGTCCGTTTACACCCGACTGACATTCGATCCAGATGAGATTGGATGTCGGCGGGTGTAAAACGGACACATGTCCATTTATACCCACCACTTCAGAGGAGAATGGAGGGTCCAATTGGGCCTGTATGAAAAACTGACAGGCCGAACCAATCAGTCTGTTTGTGTGAAAGGGGTGTTACATGGATAATCATCTGTTTACATCTGCAAGTCCACAGGAATAAACTGCTATCCATTTTTCACCCAAAAACTGACAGGTGAAAAATGGGCAAACAGAACACCCATGTGAAAGATCCCCACTTTAGATGTACTAAAACCTCCCTGCAAAGAACATAATTTCTTCCTTTTGCATGTGCCTCCAAACATGCAATGCAGAGGAGTCCCTGACTGAAGTCTCGTGAGAAACTTCCAGGAGTATCAATATCCTGTGACCACAATTGTACTCAGGGATTTCACTTATCAACCCCAACAGCACTGCTGTATCTTTGCTTTAAATTGCAACAGTGGCCTGATTGTGGGTATTCAAATATTTACATATTCTTAACGAGTAGTAAATCTTTTTTTTTTTTATTATTATCACTGACCTCCGTAGCTGCAGGCACTGTAGAACAATTCCTCAAATTTCACAATTCTTGTCTAATGCCTAGCACACACAGGCCGAATGTCAGAAGACCCCCGAAGCCTTCTGTTGGACGAGCATGCTGGAAAACCAAGCTGTGAGCTGGGCCAATGTCTGAGAGCGCTAACCAGAGTGTTCTGGCGGGGGGCATCCCCCTGTCAGAACACAACAGCTCAGCTGAAGGATATCGCTGTACTAATGTCGGAATGTTAGTACATCAGCTCGGACCACAGCGATCAGTTTTAGTGTGTAGACACTATTAATGTGTACCAGGCTCAGGGCTTTTTTTCAGGGGGAACTTGGGGGAACTCAGTTCCACCACCTCTGGCTCAGACCCTTTGGTGCCTGCTCACCACAATCACTTGTAAACACAGAAGTCTGGTTTCTGTGTTTACAAGTGACAGCTCTGCACTCTGTGTGTAACCCCCTGAACTCTGCACTCTGTATGTAATGCATTCCTGGTATTTAATGCCCCTTTAAGACCCTTCTACTGTTTTTGAAATCTGAACAGGGTCGTGGTTGAGTTCCTGCACCTATTTTCTGAGAAAAAAAGCACTGACCAGGCTTAAACAATTTCAGCTCACCCTCCCCAGACAGACTTCTAATCTCTAATGTAAACATACAGTTAGATTAATTAGGGGGTCACCTTAGACTTCGGCCGCCTAATTTACCTGAAGTGTGCGTAGGAGTGGGGGGGAATGTCCCCCGGTGACCCTGTCAGTGTCCCCACTGAGTGAGCAGGATGGATGAGCGAGGGTCTCTCCTAGTATGCATCCACGGCACTGCTATATCATCAGCGCCTAGCCGACCTGAGGAGTCTTCTCTCTGCCACTCTCGGCTCTCTCCAGCGCCCCCTCTGTGTCCTCCAGGTAGTGCCACATGCAGACAGATTATAGAGGTGGAATGGGAATTATTTTCCCATTATGGACGTGAGTGGGGCCTCATGTCTGTGTTTTGCCTAAGGCCTCACAAAGTCTAGAGCCGCCACTGCATACAATAGGTGCTCTGGGAGGACGGAAACAAATGTGAGCTGAGCTGCTTAGGAATGGACCTGAAGGATTTCAATGCTTTTACTTTAAAGGATGAACTGTTCCATAGTGCCTGGAGCTACAGAAGACAGGAAGCCCATTTACTACTTATTGAGAATATGAAAAATGTAAATGACCATAGCCTGGCCACAGTAACAAATTATTTCACTCATTAAGTCCTCACAAGTCATTCAATCACAGTAAATGATCTCAAAGTTCTTAAAAATATGCTACAAACCTCACACAAGACCTAAGTTTCTCCGATATACATATATCATAAATGTCAAATATTAACCAAGGGAATTATATTAGAAAGAGATTGCTGCTCATGACAGCATTTTAGACACAATTTTATGATTTGCGAAAAACTCAAAGTGCAATAACTAACCGAATGAGGCCGACATGGCTCTCCAACCCTTCAGGTGTTCTAGAAGCCAAAAAAAGACTTGGATGTGGTAATGACACAGTCAGGTGCCAATCAATGAGAAGAAGTAACTAGGAGGTTTACTCCCCACTTGGTACCACTGTGGAGCCAGATGTGCATGGGAGATTGCAGTCTTCTTTTATTTATTTTAAATAAAAACTAAGGCTGAACAATTCAGCCACTTGAACCCATGTACTCCCAGCTACAACTAGAACTGGTAGTCTAGACCCAGCACTGGTATGTACATCTTGATAGTCCATCTCAGAGTGGCTGCAGAGAATGAATCTCTTGTGTTCAACTTGCCAACAGCATTGCTTTCTACAACAGTCACCTGTTGGTGTACATACATAGTTACATAGTTAGTCAGGTTGAAAAAAGACACAAGTCCATCCAGTACAACCAATAATTTGGGATCTTTAACCACCTCAATACAGGGCACTTTCACCCCCTTCCTGCCCAGGCCATTTTTTGCGATACATCACTGTCGTTTTAACTGACAATTGTGCGGTCGTGCGGCCCTGTACCCAAAGAAAACCGACGTCCTTTTTCCCCCACAAATAGAGCTTTCTTTTGGTGGTATTTGATCACCTCTGCAGTTTTTATTTTTTGCGCTATAAACAAAAGAAGAGTGACACTATTTTTTACTTTTTGCTATAATAAATATCCAATTTTTTGTCAAAACAATTTTTTACCTAGTTTAGGCCGATGTGTATTCTTCTACATATTTTTGGTAAAAAAAAAAAATCGAAATAAGCGTATATTGATTGGTTTGCGCAAAAGTTATAGCGTCTACAAAATAGGGGATATATTTATAGCATTTATTTATTTAATTTTTACTAGTAATGGCAGTGATCTGCAATTTTTCTTGTGACTGCGATATTGCGGCGAACATATCGGACACTTTTAACCCTATTTTGGGACCATTCACATTTATACAGCGATCCGTGCTATAAAAATGCATTGATTACTGTATAAATGTGACCGTCAGGGAAGGAGTTAAAACTAGGGGGTGATCAAGGGGTTAAATATGTGTCCTAGGGAGTGAGTCTAACCGTAGGGAGAAGAGACTCGCAATGGGAGGAGACCGATCGGTGTTCCTCTGTAGAAGGAACACACCATCGGTCTCCATTCACCTGAAAACATGTGGATCTGTGCGTTTACACACACAGATCCACGGTCCTGCTCCGTTACTGGGCAATCGCGGATGCCTGGTGGACATCGTGGCCGCCGTACACATGCATCGGGTTCCCAGTGACGCGGCGGAAAGAGCTGGTGTAAACGGACACAAGTCTGTTTACATCTGCCGCTCTATAGAGGAGAATGGAGGGTCCGATTGTGTCAGACAGATCATGTTAAAGGGGCCTAAGGCTACTTTTACACTGATGGTCTGCGGTCTACCCGCACCCTGGATGCCGTGCAGTGCACCAGTGGCTTTTCTGCAGGTTAGCTGTACTTTGCCATAAAATTCTATCATATCCTGCAGGTGTGGTGCACTTTCTGAAAGTTCACCAAACCCACAGGTAAAACCATAAGTCTATGGCTCAGTGCAGGTAAGCCGCAGGTACACTGTGCTACACCTGCGGATGAATTGAAAGCAGCCTGGTAACCACTGCAGAACACATATGCCCATTTATATACTGTGCCAGGCAGAGTGCATTTTGGTATCACTCCACCCATGACAGGAGCCAGTGCGATACAGTAAGCATTGGCTTATGTGGCTCTGCTCCGCAGCTGCTTGCTTCCTTTACCGCTATCAACCAGCCATCCCAGAGAAGGAGGTCGTGGGCCACATCAGAGGGCTCCGCAGGCCACATGTGGCCCCCGGGCCACTGGTTGGGCACCCTTGACCTAAAGCAAAAATTGTTTTGCTCCTTGACAGACTTCTAATGCTATGTACATGATGATACACCAAACAAAAGGAGAGTTTTCCTGCCTGTTGCACTTCTATGTGGTCAGTGGGTGTCGCTGTGCAACAGCAAGACCTGCTAGAATGAATGTGATGGCTAACAACATATTAATCTGCTAATTAGCCCTTAGTGAATATGTATTCATTTATCTCAGGATGCAGCAGTGACTCAATCATTTCCTAACTTAATACAAAACTGACTCTATGAAATGCCATTCCAGGCAAAAATGAAAACCTGTCTTTTCCAAGTTACCCCATAATCTGTGTACATTCACAGTTTTTATTTATATTAGGCCAAATTATCAGCCGCTATTCAAATGGCTAATCCCCCAAAGCGACTTTGCCATCCAGAAGCACTGATTTGTTATGCATGAAGTAGTCCCAGGCAAGTCGGACACCTACTCCGATGCACATGCTTTGTAATCGTAAAGGCCTCGTACACAAGATTGGATTTCCCAACGGGAATTGTGTGATGACAGGCTGTTGTGGGAAAATCTGACCGTTTGTACACTCCATTGGACAATCGTTGTCGTATATTTTCCGACAACAAACGTTGGATAGCATGCTTTAAAATTTTCCGACAACAAATTTGTCTTTAAATGGGTCTTGCCAAACTTGCATAAAAACACAGGGCGACTAATCACTGTGAATGCACCTATTTTAGTGTACCAACGTCCCGATAAAGTGGCAATGGAAATTAATGGACTAATAAATTGGACTTTTGCCGGTACAGGTAATTAATGTAAAAGATCTATAAATATTTATTTATAAAAAACGCATAGATAGAAACTTGTATACACAATTTCATAAAACAATGTCAGCATATGATATCAGTCCATCTAACACAAAGTAAGAGAAGGGTTTATACTTATGCAGATACATTCATAACATAAGAACGCATAGCATCAGAAAGGTATGTAAAAAACTCTTAGGCCCCATACACACAAGAGAATTTATCCGCGGATACGGTCCAGCGGACCGTTTCCACGGATAAATCCTCTCAAAGATTTCCGCAGATTTCTATGCGATGGAGTGTACTCACCATCGCATTGAAATCCGCGCGGAAATCCTCTGGCGATGACGTGTCGCGCCGTCGCCGCGATTATGACGCGGCGACGGGCGCGACGCTGTCATATAAGGAATTCCACGCATGCGTCAAATCATTACGACGCGTGCGGGGAATCCCTTTGGACGGATGGATCCGGTGAGTCTGTACAGACGAGCGGATCCATCCGTTGGGATGGATTCCAGCAGATGGATTTGTTCAGCATGTCAGCGAATATCCGATCTGCTGGAATCCATCCCAGGGGAGATATATCCGCGGATAAAGATCCGCTGGCGTGTACACACCATAGGATCTATCCGCTCAAACCCATTTGATGGGATTTATCTGCGGATAGATTCTATGGTGTGTATGGGGCCTTAGTGTTTGAAGCTGAATCCAATATGCGTAATAGTAGATCTTCCTTTTACTCTCGACATGTTTCGCGTACAAGACGCTTCATCAGGAGCATAGGAGTCTAATAACAGACATACATACAGGCAACAACATGTTAGCAAGTTTTTTAACATTTTATTTGTGATTTTTATATGTGTTTTATGTATAAACTGGTTTGACTAATTGACATCTTTTGATGTTTTTCTGTTAATGTCATGCATGTCTGTTATTAGACTCCTAAGCTCCTGATGAAGCGTCTTGTACGCGAAACATGTCGAGAGTAAAAGCAAGATCTACTATTACGCATATTTAATTCAGCTTCAAACACTAAGAGTTTTTTACATACCTTTCTGATGCTATGCGTTCTCATGTTATGAATGTATCTGCATAAGTATAAACCTTTCTCTTACTTTGTGTTAGATGGACTGATATCATATGCTGACATGGTCTTATGAAATTGTGTATACAAGTTTCTATCTATGCGTTTTTTTATGAATAAATATTTTATAGATCTTTTACATTAATTACCTGTACCGCCAAAAGTCCATTA
The DNA here is from genome assembly GCF_905171775.1 of Rana temporaria. Taxonomy (NCBI): domain Eukaryota; kingdom Metazoa; phylum Chordata; class Amphibia; order Anura; family Ranidae; genus Rana; species Rana temporaria. The sequence continues at coordinate 75,660,326 of NC_053500.1, read as the reverse complement.
ATTAACAACAAATTTGTCTTGTCAGATTATCTGTTTGTGGTATGGTATGTGTATAATATATATATATATAAACTGATCAATCCTGATGTACTGACGGAATCTCATTTCTTGAGTCCCAAAAATGTTGGGACAGTACAAATGCCCCCAAATGACACCTTTTTGGAACATAGATAGTCCAAAGTAAGAGGCATGGCGAGCTTTTTGAAGTTGTAATTGTTTGTTATAATTTTTAGTAAAATGAAGAAATTTTAAAAAATTAATAAAATCTATTTTTTTTGTTCACATACTGCCACCAGTGCAGTACAGTGTCATCATATAGCTGGTGTTATCAGGGACAAGTACTGACAGTACGGAAAAAATGTAATAATTATTTTTCAATACTTTTTTTTTTTTTTAAACACACTGTGACCAGGGCAAAATAATGTTGCTATAGTATCATTTACTACTCTGGGGAAGTGATAAGGAGATTTATTTTTAGGATGGCCTATAGCAGTGAATTTCATTGCTGTAACCAAGCATTTTACTAAATGAAAACAGATTAATTCTGTTAGTTTTGTTGCGATTAGCTAGAGATAATCACATGGTACAGGTGGACTGTGATTGGCCCTGTCTGTACCATGTGATCACATTGACCAATCACAGCTAGCAACACAATTGTACACAATGGATCGCATGAAAGGAAGCCATCCACGGTTTACAACTGTCATGTGATCTGCTGTGATTGGTCAAATGGTACCAGCACACTGATCAGTTATCGGCTGTGTTTGGTGGAAACCGCCAGTGACAGATCGTGATACTGTGCTGCCCCCGTGATCAGTGCCTTCTGAGAGGACGTCCACTCAGAAGTAGGAAAGTCCCGCCCAGCCATCAATCTGCTATAGGCCGGATAGAAATGTGTTAATTGCGATTGCTTAAAAACATCTTCAATTTAAAAGCAATGCTATTGGATTCCTTTAAAAAGTGTTTTGACACTATATGGCAGCACAGTGGCGAAGTGGTTAGCACTTCTGCCTAGCACCACTAGGGTCGTCAGTTTGAATCCAAACCACGACACTACCTGTATGTTCTCCCTGTGCCAGCTAGAGTTTCCTCCGGGTACTCCCGTTTCCTCCCCCTCCCACATATGTGAAGCACTGCATAAATTCACAGCGCTATAAAAGTATCTGTAATAAATAAAAAAACATGTACCTATGATACCACATGAAAGCCATCTACAAATGAAGACAGAATAAAAGCCACTTCTCAATACATCTGCATGGTGTTGAATAGGGCCGGAGAGTCGGGGTTCCTTAAAGCAGCTGCCTTAGTGCAGATAGACAGGACACTTTCCTGTGTTTGTATGGTGGATACTCTGATAATATGGAAGGAAGTCAATCTGTTAATCAGTGGGGACTGACCTCACTACGAAAGCACTTCCTCAGCTGCACAATGAAGAATATGAAAATCTCATACACAGAAAAGACTGCCAAGCATAAACTGTACCATATACCTAGGCACTGTACAAAAACAAAGCATAACTCCCCTGGTTACCATGATTTATATTTAAAAAAAAAGCGTTAATTTGATACTTAGAAAATGAATGTGGTTGGGAAAGACTGAGAAATGAAACCAAACCAGATAGAAAAACTTAAAAGGGGTTGTAAAGGTAAAAAGATTTTCATCTTAATGTGGATTAGAGCCCCCCCCCCCCCCAGCCCCCGTTTACTTAACTGACCCCTCGAAAGTCCCGTGCCGTGAACGTGCAGGCTTCTCGGCTGATTCATTGGTTGATTGAAAGCAGCGCAGCCATTGGCTCGTGCTGCTGTCAATCACATCCAATGATGCGGCACACCGGGGGTGGGGCCAAGTGATACAGTGAGCGGCTATGGCCGCCGGCTGTATTACAGGAGCGCGTCAGCAAGAACTCATCATCAAGCTTGCATGAAGGTGATGAGTTCTTGCAAGGGGGAGCTGAGACAGCCGCCGAGGGACCCCAGAAGACCAGGTTTGGGGCCACTCTGTGCAAAACGAGCTGCACAGTGCAGGTAAGTATAACATGTTTGTCATTTAAAAAAAAAAAAAATTTATATATATATATATATATATATATATATATATATATATATATATATATATATATACATATATATATACACACACACACATATATATACATACATACATACCTTTAGGGCTCTTTCACATGGGCGGACCGTATGTCCGCTTTTTCATCCATCCGTGTACGGATGAAAAAGGGACATACATTGGTCCCGCTGACACCCGATCTCACCCAGTTCCGCAATCCTCAGATTCTGCAGACGGAGGAAAACCCTATTTTTCCATCCGTCTGCGGATCGGATCGGGTGAACACAGACAGGCGGTCCGTGTTCATCCAATCCCCTAGAGCGGAGAAAACACAGGGCGGTCCCTGCACAGTGTGCGGGGACCGCCGTGTCATCAGCCGGCTCAGCGGAGATCAGCAGGGTGATCCCCGCTGAGCAAGCAGAGGTTTACGGGGCGTATCATCACTGATCCGCCCCGTGTGAAAGAGCCCTTAGTGTTCCATTAACTCTGACAGCAAACACGGACCATCATTCTAATGGCTCCCTTTCCTGGAGGATCAAGCAGGTCCTAAATGGTAAACTGACAAAGAGTAAATAATTGCTATGAGCTTCAGATAAAAGCTGTCAATCTCCAACACCATAAAAAGCAACCCAGGAATCAGAAAAGCTCTAGTTGAGGTTTCTGACACAGGTATTTTATTGTGATCGATTTATTTTAAAGCGGAGTTCCAACCACAATTAGCATTTTTTAAATGTATGTCCTTTCATCCTGCGTTTTTATAATATAAATCCGGTCACTTACTATTTTACAATCCGCCGCCGATCCGCATAGATATTCAAAAAAGATAGTTTATAAAACTATGTCCACACCGTTGTCATTTTGCTTGTGGGCATTGTGAAGCCTACAAGCACTTACTTCCTGGAAGTCTTGGATGGGGAGTGATAATTGGACAGTGCACTGCATCCTGGGAAATGATGACACACATTTCCCAGGAGCATTAGAGGGAGATGATGTCAGAATCCTAGGTGGTTTCAAAGGCAGATTTCATGGGACCGCATAGCAACAGGCATTTCCAGATGAGTAAAAAAAATATATATATATTTTTTTTACTTTTTTAGGTCTGAGCACAATAATGAAAAAAAATTTTTGGGATGGAAACTCCACTTTAATAACATCAGAACATGCACTTCGTATTCACCATAAAAAATAAAAAAAAGGCCCGATCACTAAGGTTCTTTAAAATAAGAGGGCATCTAGGTTCAGTGGTCACGTTTCACGACTTGAATTTAATGCCCTTACTTATAAAATGTAGATGACTAAAAGCAGTCCATACATTAGTAATTTTTTTTTTTCATTCAACCAGTGGGTTGATCAAAAATAAATAAATAATGTGACTCGATTCCCCCATCCATACATTTGATGTAGATAAGGGGTATTCTCCCAGCTGAGCTATTGTATTCTGACAACAGGTTAATTCCCCGCCGTCGGAATATACTGATCAGTGCTGCGGCTATACCAGTGGCAAAACGTGACAAGTTGGATGTACAGAAGTCGATCGGTAGATGTATTCCTGTCTAAAGAACAGGGACCTCCAATTCCTACTGTATTAACCACTTAAGCCCCGGACCAATATGCTGCCTAAAGACCCAAGGGGTTTTTACAGTTCGGGACTGCGTCGCTTTAACAGACAATTGCGCGGTCGTGCGATGTGGCTCCCAAACAAAATTGGTGTCCTTTTTTCCCCCACAAATAGAGCTTTCTTCTGGTGGTATTTGATCACCTCTGCGGTTTTTATTTTTTGCGCTATAAACAAAAATAGAGCGACAATTTTGAAAAAAAATCAATATTTTTTACTTTTTGCTATAATAAATATCCCCCAAAAACATATATAATTTTTTTTTTTCCTCAGTTTAGGCCGATACGTATTCTTCTACCTATTTTTGGTAAAAAAAAAACACAATCATCGTTTATCGGTTGGTTTGCGCAAAATTTATAGCGTTTACAAAATAGGGGATAGTTTTATTGCATTTTTATTTTTTTTACTACTAATGGCGCTGATCAGCGATTTTTTTCGTGACTGCGACATTATGGCGGACACTTCGGACAATTTTGACACTTTTTGGGACCATTGTCATTTTCGCTCCTCGAGGCTTACCGACCGCCGCATGTAGCGAGGGGGGGGTCCCGATCCATTGTCCGTGCCATTCTGCTGACGTTTATCTACATGAGGAGGTCGGCAAGTGGTTAAAGTATAAATTCTGCATTTGTACTAACTACCATCAAGTTGTAAAGTGCTGCGTAAACTGTTGGCTCTATATAAATCCTGTATAATAATAATAAAAATAATGTACTACCACCCTGCCTATACATGGATCGACATTCAGCCAACCTCTGCTGAACCAGTCAAGTTTCGATCCGGCTTTAGTCAACTCCTGCCACAAACACATCACAGTGTCAAAAAGTGCCACACCACTTTCTAATATTCAAAAATAAATCTATTGAACAACAAAACACACATATGTCAAGAATAAACACAGAAGGCGTTCTCTTACCGTCACTGGATCTTCCAATGGGTTTTCAATCTCTGCCTGTCGAAGGAACACATTGCCACGGCAAACGCGCCACAACATCCTCTCAAAAGTGGGGATCCGCTCTCGATTAATGACACCAGCAACAAAACTGTAAATATATGAGTTTTTTTATTAAATACCCAGGTAATGTTTTATTAAGGAGATGTGAGCTACATCTGCAGTGACATATTATAGCAGTTAAAAAAGATTAGATGAAGCAAACAGCTTGATAAGATGAGGTACCTGTATGAACTTTATAAAGGGGAACATGCTGGGAGAAAAGAAAAGGTTTACGATCAACTTAAAGAGGTTGTAAACCTTGAAAAAAACAAAAAACAAACCCTGCAAGACAAAGGCATAATGAGCTAGAATGCATCGCATACTAGCTCATTATAAAATACTTGCCAAAGAACGATGCCCTGAATTGGTGTCGGCACTCTGAGTACACAGCCGACATCTTCCACCGTAGTTACTTCCGGGTTTGCGGCTCTGGCCAATCACAGCGCGATGAAGTCACTCCCGCAAATGCACGCTTTAAAAAAGTGGTTGTGGGTCACAGAAGTGCACTCCTTAGTTCTGCACTCTGTAAACCACAGCCAGTCCAGGCTCTGTCAGGATCCCAACAATAATGTTGGGATCAGCCAGATACCCAAGCAGCAGCAGGTACAGCCTCTCAGCGAGGCGCTGACAGCCTGAGCCAGCCGCTCCCTCCCCCTCCACAGCCTGGTGCTCTAGTGAGCACTGGAGGGCCAGAGCACAGAGCGGACCTGACAAATCAGCGATTAGCGGTCTTTGATCGATCAGCTCGCAGTATACAACTGGGGAAGGATAACGGCCAGCTAGGTGAGTATGTAGGTTTTTCATTGCTTGCACTTCGCTTAAGTTCTGTGTAGTCAAGTACAACATGTATGTAAATAATATAAATGTAAAGGAAAATTGCACATACCCTAGTCTCAGCGGGGTTCCTCTTCCCACCTCACTGGGGTCCAGGAGAGATGACGACTCTTCCAGCAGGTCAGGATCCGCCATCTGCTGATGATGATGTAATTGAGCCTGAATTCACAAACCAATTAACAACTAATCAAAGCAGTTAGTGGCATGCAGGGGCCATGAGGAGCAGATGTTACAGCCGGGAAGAAGGTGGACACAAGGATCAGGGGATAAAGTCTATGTATCAAGGCAAATGGACATTACCTTATTTTAGCCACAAAAAGGTATGCTATAATTCACATGTTCTATAGACTGGCTATCTAGCTCCACAGGATTGTTCAATGTAACAAAAAAAATAAAAAAATAACCCAACTCCCGGAACTCAATTCAGAAGCTTATATTGCCAGGCTACTTAAAGTGGCTACTGGCTCTTCAAACTATGAAAGTAGAACTGAAGGCAAAAACTTTGGGCTCTAACCCATCATGGTTTTGTTTTGTTTTTTTGTGCCAATTAGGGAGATTACCTTCACTTCCTGTTCCATAGCCAAAACAGGAAGTGAGAGAAAATCCAAGTCAGGGAATCCCTAGTTGTGACCAGAACTAGTGTCCCCCATTGGAAGATTTCTACTCTATTTCTGTTCTTGTGACAACCCAATATTTGGGATTTTCATTTACTTTTGCTCTGAAGGATAGTGGTAAACAGGACAAATATAGAGTGTGAATCTCACAAATGGGGGCACAGGCTGCAATAAAAACTGACAGGTGTTCCAATCTCTCTTCACTCCATCCAAAACAGAAAAAAAGTTTTACCTTTAGTCATACTTTAACATATGTGAGACAGAAACGTCAATGATATTGTTAGAAGGATGAATACAAATTGGGAATACACTGACAATATGTGAGCAATATCCAAGGAAGTAATCTGCATTAATACATAGACCCGGGATAGGGAAGGGGGCATTTCTGGACAGTAAGGTGTTTGGGGCTGCAGAATAGCAGTGTCTGAGTAAAGGATTTGGGGAGAACTCAAATTATACCCATCAGCATACATTAACACGTAATTTATTTTTAAAGTTCATTTCATTTTTCATCAATCCCTGAAACCTAAGGTGTCAGAGAAAAGTACAAAAAAAACTGTACTCTGCATTCTAAAGGAAACGTATAAGGCCAGAAATATGGGCGCTGAAATTGCTACCATGATACAAGGTTCAAGACTGACATCTTAATCTTGGTGTCACTACTTTTTTTTCAGTAAAAATAACAAACGTGTTATACTTACTTGCTCTGTGTAGTTGGTTTTGCACAGAGCAGCCGTGATCATTCTCTTCTTGGGTCCTTTGGTGCTCCTGGCCCCTCCCTCTAGCTGAGTGCCACCACAACAAGTAGCTTGCTATGGGGGCACCCAAGCCGAGCCGCTGCTCTGTGTGTCCATTCAGACACGGGGGCGTGGTTCGGGCCTTCCCTCTCTCTTCATTGCTTCACTGACTGATTGACAGCAGTGGGAGCCAATGGCGCTGCCGTCTCAGCCAATGAAGGAGGGAGAGTCCCGGACAGCCAAGACTCTCTTGCAACATCGCTGGATCGAGATGGGCTTAGGCAAGTATTAGGGGTGCTGCTGCATACAGAAGGTTTTTATCTTTAGACCCCTTTCACACTGGGGCCACCCGTGCGTTAGCTTTAGCTCTGTTTAAGCAGCGCTTTTTGCCCGCTAGCAGGATACTTTTAACCCCCCCGCTGGCGGCCAAAGAAGGGGTTAAAACTGCCCTCCAAATATGCTACTTGCAGGACTTTTTCTAAGGTCCTGCAAGCGCATTGTCCCAGTGTAAAAGCACTCGGGATTTCACATTTAAGCGGCATGGGAGGCAGTTTTCAGGCACCATTACTAGTGCTAAATCGCCTCAGTGTGAACGAGATCTAATACGTAGTATGCATGAAGATAAAAAACCCTCTGACATTACAGCCGCTTTAAATTAAAATTGCACACTTAGCTCGTGTACTGATCAGTATAAATATTACACCACAAAACCTGGAAAAAAGTGAAACATTTCCCCATTGCAAACAAATCTTCCGTTTCCACTTTCCAGACAATACTGATCTGTTTTCCTGTGGATTTCCTAAACCTCCTTCCCAGAGGGTAATCGTATTAACATTATAGGCCAAGGTCACAATAATACAATTCTATGCCATTCTATGCTGCAATTCTATGCCAGCTGAAAAAGAGAGATACCATTGGTGTGCGATCCTCCTTATCAGATTTGCCATCATATGCTACAGGAATGTGAGTGGGCTGCGTGCCGGTCTGCACCTGCCCTTCACAGCTTAAAGTGGAGTTTCACCCAAAAAAGGAACTTCCACTTTTCAGGAACCCTCCCCCCTCCAGTGTCACATTTGGCACCTTTCAGAGGGGGAGGGGGGTGCAAATACCTGTATAATACACCCACTTCGCAGAAGTCACCCCCCCCTTCTGCTGCCTTCTGGGAAACACACAGGTCCCAGGAGACAGCGGTGACCTCTGGGAAAGTGCTGCGCTACTCACGCATGCACAGTAGGGGACCAGGCAGTGAAGCCACAAGGCTTCACTTCTTGATTGCCTCGCCGAGGATGGCGGCAGGGGCAGCAGAGACGAGCATTTGCTGCTGCCGACATCGCGGGCGCGCTGGACAAGTAAGTGTCCATTTGTTAAGAGTCAGCAGCTGCAGTATTTGTACTTTTTTGCGGGACCTCCGCTTTAAGTCTTATATTATTACTAAAACCAGTAATAATTTAATGCCGAAGCAATTATTTTATATAATAAAGAGTAGATAAATGTAAGTCTTACAGATACAACTGACATTTTAAGGGAAATCAGAATGCTGAGGTGGCCAGCAATTAAATAAAGTTTGACACCCCTGATCTAATGGGAAAGATCTGTAAAGAAAAAAGGGAGGTCAGTTGTAATATATTGTTGTGTGACTGCAGTGACACACACAGAAAAAAGCCACAAAGGCTTCCTTTTTTTCCCCCTTTTACTTTTGTGAATCTCAGGAATGAATTCATGTGGAACGCCTCAGTGGTTTCACATATATAGGGTTTTTTTTTTTCTCTTAAACTACAATGAGAATTTATAATAGGACAGTATAAATATAAAAACTAAATGGTAAATACAAGAATATGAGTAACAGCTTGGTGGTTACTCATAGTGGAATAATTACCACAATAGTGGAAACCCGTTAATAAGTACACAGTGCCACGTTCTAATTACAAGATATCGGTAGGAAGTTGTATGAAACACACATGGACTTTTTAGGCGCTCAACACCAATAAATGTAAAATTCTAACATTTTAATTCATATACAGCCTTAAAAAGATTTAAAATATTTTTTATAAACATACATGGAAAGAGATTAAAATAGCACCCCTCACGTTTGGGAATGATACCCCCTTATGGTGATATTAAGCCGTAACAACCCAATAATCATACATAGGGGTTCCAGATCCCTTTGTATCTCGTCTCAACATGTTTTTATGGGGAGCCACTTCTTCTGGAACTTTTCTCTGTTGAGCCAAGGTACAAAGGGACATGGAATCTCACATAAATAATTATTGGACTGTTATGGCTTAACATCGTCATTGGGGATATCATTCCCAAGTGTTGTTAGAAAAGCCTTCCATTTTAAATGATTGATGTCGAATGCCTAAAAAGTCCATGTGTGTTTCATACAATTTCCTACAAATATAAAACCAAGTCTCAACTGGAGCTCTTTAAAAGGCAGCTTTTTCATATTTTTTTTCTTTAATTTTGTTTCAAGAAGGCATTTAACCTCTCATTGGTAATCTCATTTGTAAGTTTTTGTTTGAATTCTTTGTGACAATCAATAAGGGGTTTAAAATGTATCTGTACCATGGAGGACCAAACCGGGTTTAACTCACTGGCTACAAACATGGTTAAATGTCCACAGTATTTTTATATCGTGGCACAGAATTTGTGGCACAGAATTTGTTGCTGTAAGAACACCTCTCTACCAGGAGCCGCATCTAAACAGTTTAGTTCCTGTAGGCTGACAAAACCTTTTTAGTACATCAGTCTGAATATAGTGAGTACTCTATGACAACACCATACTGTACTATAAACCCATTAGGCTGATATGTTTTAAAACTTTTAAGGGTATAATTTCCTTTAAACAAAGTATTCCCACAATCCTTTATATTTTAGACTTATTCTGCAGCAATAAATGCCTTCAAATACAACACCAACACTCAGCACTAAGGAAAAAAGATACATCTGCATCAAAGGCAACATCAATAATGCGGATTAAAAAAAAAAAAAAAACACACACAAAATTCTCACTGCTGTGCAAAGGCAATATTGGTGAAATAAAGTAAATACATGAACTATAAAATAATAAATTATTAAGGAATCCAGGCTATAATTAGTAGAATTAATATTGAGAGGATTGGTGGATATAAAGACTTTTTGAACTCTGCTGCAGAATTCCTGCTTAGTGAGAAAATTCTAATTAAGTAACAGAACAACAATGCAGAGAGGAAGACAACTTGTCAGTTGATTTTTTAATAATAATAAAAAAAAAATGGTCAGGAAAAAAAAAAACAATTTTGGTTCATAATTTGATGAAATACTACAATTGTTAAAATGTTGAGAATAAAATGAATTTTCTTATTCTAAAAAGTTCCTCTCAAAATCGGGAACAAGTAAAAAAATGGCTGCCCAAATTTTCCACTGCAGAAATTCAACTGAAATAATAAATCTGCGTGAAATGAACCTTGAAATACCAAATAGCAGAAATTTGCCTGGAAACCTTAATAGTAAGTGCTTGGACACAATGAGAAACAAAAAAAGCAAAAAAACAAAGACAACGGTGATAGCACTGTATTGTATGTTCACAATGACAACCAATAAAGACATAAAAAGGTAATTACACAGCAGTACCACCTCTAAGTGCTTAATGAAAGGCACAAAGAGCTGGAGTCCTGATATTATCAATGTATCTTAGATGCAGGGCTACAATTTCAGGAAAAAATACATTTGTAATAATATTCACAAAACGCAAACCACCACAAATAATATGGCAAGACAAGCATACTGCATCCTACAAACCCCTCGGCAAAACCAAATAATGCCACAATTATAAAGTTTCCTGGATTCTGCCAGCAAAAAAATGAACTTCACCTTTTTTGGTGGCCGAGTATTCCATTCATTAAAATCACAGAATGGGAAATGCAGAAATGTTATTGACAAATAGGAGATATTTTAACCAGAATCCCTTTATCCAGAAAAACAGAAAATCAGTGATGGCTACTGTTATGTCATATGCAGAAGACACTAAACCGCTACTTCATAGAGTTTCTTATTCTAGACGATTTCCTAATAGAGGCTCCTGTTTGCCCCATTAGACTCAGTATGGCCATTTAAAGTTTTAGTAAATAATAAATCGCATAAAAAAAATTACTGGATGAGCTATATTAAAATAATTGAAGGGACTTTAAAAAAAAAAAAATTGTAGACAAGGGCAATAAATATGACACAAAAGACGGATTCGGTACAGAAAAAATTAAACCGCACACGAAAACTCCTGCAATTAAAGAAAAAAAATTGATCCAGTAATCAAACTCTGCCCACAAGGGTTCAATAACGTTAATAGCAGGCATTTGCCATGCATTCTCCATTCTTTTGTATTGGAATTATACAACAGCAGTGAATAAACTGAGGGAACACCTGCACTCTACGACCAGTATGAAAATACAAGTGGCTACCTTGGGCAGAGAGACTTGTATATAGGCAGCTTTGGTGGGTGCTAAATATTTGCTGTAATGAAGGGGCACATAATATAAAAATATTTCCCACTCAAAGTTTTTTTTTTTTACTACTGAATTGTGGCAATGAGAACAGAAATATTAACGACTGTAGGAATGGGGCAAACATATCGAATAGTCATTTATTTTGTGTATTGTAAGCCAAATTGAAAAACTAGAGAGGAAAAAAAAAAAAAAAAACAGCAATCCCTTGTGTCCATAATTTAGCAGAACCTCAGTCCGCCCCCATCTACAGCACAGGCATTATGGCGCATGTGCAGATGTGCCAATAGGCATTTTCTGGCCTATGGCACATCTGTGCACATACAGTTGATGTTCTGTGCATGCAGATAGTTGGGGAAACCACCAGTGCTTTGCACCCCAAAGCCAAGCAGCGCATCTGCACATGCACAGGGGCATGGAGAACAAAAACTAATTCTCAAGGCGAAAAAAGGTGGAAGTCCTACTTTACAGTTGAAATAAATGACTTGGCTAAAACTTAAAATCCATTTGTAAGACCCTTTTCACACTGGATGCGTTTTTCAGGCGCTTTAGCGCTAAAAATATCGCCTGTAAAGTGTCTGAAAAAAGCCTCATCTGCAATCCCAATGTGAAAGCTAGAGTGCTTTCACACTGGGGCTCTGCAGTGGCAGGACTTGCAAGCAGCTTCTTTGAGGCGCTTTAGGAGTGGTGTTTACTACGCCTCTAAAGCACCCCTGCCCCTGAAATCAATGGGCAGCCCCATCAAAGCGCCTCAGCAGCGGGTCTTTGCGTGTGCTTTTAACCCTTTATTCGACCGCTAGTGGGGGTTAAAAAAACAACGGTTAAGCTTAAACTAGCTGCGCTTTACCGCCAACGCCTGAGCGCTGCCAGTGTGAAAGGGTGAAGGTCAGCTTGTTTCATGTTCCAGTGTGTTCCATGAAAAACAAGCACTTGCTCTTGAGATAAAGGACGAAAACCAATAGACATAAAATAGATAAGATTGATGTGATTCAGAGTATTCTGCGCAACGTATTTATAAAAACACACAAAATGTATTCCAGCTGCCCCCTTGCCTCCCTTTGCAAAAACTCAAGGCACTTTCTTCTGTATGCAATTCTGTATTAGTTAATAAGCGTGTCATTGTGATGGATCAAATCTCAAATTGATGTGATAACTATACTTAAAAAAAAAAAGAAGCCTGAATGTTTACAATTTTTTTTATGTTCTGTGCTTTCTGGATTGGGTTTCCAAGATCTTAGACCTGTGATTAAATATTGCTTTTTTCCATTAAAGAAATGCAAAAGAGTTATAAGGATGCAGCCTTAATTTTAAATTGATTAACTGAAAAGCACAATTTAGAAGCAAAACATAGAAAACAAGGATGAAGCATTGGATGGGGGGGGGGGGGGTAGGAGTGAAGCCATAATGCCACCTGCATGCCATTAACCTCTTCCTCAAAAGCAACACTATTTATTTTGATTGGCCGGATCTGCACACCAATCAAAATAGTAATCAATTAGCAAACCTCAACACTTCTTACAGATATCAACCTGCTACACATAAAAAAAAGCGTTATCCTAAAACTGAGCAGCATTCGGAAACTCTTTCACAGCCATCAGCAAAGAGGGGGGTTTGGTGGGTGTTCATTCTGCACTTACCTTACATGAAGTTAGAACACACCCACCATGTATATAAAACCTCCCTATAACACAACTAAGATTAGCAATCTCTGAAACATGAAAGCAAAAATGTTAAACCCCACAAGTGTGACTAACCTAAACCTAGGTCAGTCCATCAAAATGTCAGATTTGAGTTACAGAATATATATATATATATATATATATATATATATATATATATATATATATATATATATATATATATATATATATATATGATTGAGTATTGAAGGGGAAAAAACCCTGGTCAGGTTATGTCTTTGCTGTTTGGGTACCACTGGGGAAATTTCCCTTAATTTCCTGTTCCAGAGAATTAACAGGAAGTTACATGAAATCTCCCAAAGCATAGATTTCTTAGACATTTGTCCCGTAGAATCGTGTCCCCATTGAAAAACTTCTCCTTCCCATTTTTTTATTCTGGTCAGCCAAATTCTGTCAGTTTTCAGGCGGACCTGATCGGACCAGCCATTGTTCTCTATGGAGCAGAGGATTCGCTGACACTTGTCGGCATCAGATTCAATCTTGTCCGACAAAAATAGATGAATGGGGGATCCATTCCCAATCCTTCCAGCTTGGCGGATCGGCTTGGATGAAAGTCGGATGGAAACGAACAGGCGGCCCATTTACATGCAACTGCTCCATAGAGAGCAAACTCTGAATAACAGAGTGGACACTGATCTGTCATCCGCCCGCCCAATAAGGATAAGCGGAGAGATCCCCTGCTGAGCAGGCGGATGTGCATTATGGAGTCCACCCCGTGCGAAAGTGGCCTTAGGCGGTACGCTCATTTACCTATCCAGCTTCCCGGTTAAGCAGCCTAATTACAGGATAAGGTTTGTCCAGTGAAAACTAACTTGTAATGTTAATCCAGGAAGAGAAAGAGTGGTTGCCCAGACATGTACAGCTGTGTGTATCACGAGAATGGCTAGCCAATTCTTTGGCAAGTAAAACAAACCTACAGTATATGCTCCTAAACCGTGTAATAAGCAGTTTGTCAGGAGTGTCCCTTTAAAGGTGCAATGAAGTGCTTCTTATATCTGTAAAGGGTCAGTAAAAAAATAATAAAACCTTCCTGACAATTATTATATTGTGTTTATAAAAATTGTCCCTTTATGTTACCTGTTGATTCTGGCAGCACTGGCAGTTCGTTGTCCTCGGTAGCAATAATATGTGGGCTCAAAAAGCCATCACAGTGTTGCCACCACAGTACGCATGCTTCCCTTCTTTTGCTACTTCTGTCTACTTCCTGCTTATGGTGGAGCTTATTGTCTACACCAGCAACCAAGTCAAAGTGGGTTACATGTCCCAGTGATGTCACTTTATCTTTTTCAGGCCCTCTTCTCCCCAGGCCATGTAGTGTGAAGAGGAGCAATTAAGCTTCTGACCCACCCTGCAGGCAGAAAAATGCTGCAACACTCTGCATGGTCTGAAGAGGGTGAATCAAAAAAAAAAAAAGAAGAGCTAGTTCATCAGGATATGTGACCTGCGCCTGTTCACCCCAGCCCCTGACCTGGACTGAGCCGAGGTGGAAAAAAAAGAAGGTCACATGACCCCAGAGATGACAGAACAAAAAAGGTATTACGCCTTTAAAGTATTTTTTTCTGATGATGGTATGCCCGATACTTCAGACATGGCAAAACTATCAGGGTCTACAACCACTTTGGGGACTAGAATGGGTGTAGCTTTTAAAACTTGCTTCTTCACTGCTGTTGCATTCTCACAAGTCCAAGTCGTTTAGCAGTACCCCACTGTGAAGGCTGTGGCTAGTGTGCGTGTCAGCAGAATCACAGAGATCTTACGCTATGAGATATACAAAAAATCATTGAAAGTTCTGGGTTTAACCAATAGCTTAAAACAACAGTTTTGCTGGACTGACCCTTTAAACAAAAAGTAACCCCAAGAATGTGAGCATGAGAAGCTGTGGAGAAAGTAAAGTCAGTAATGCATTAAACAAATGAAATATGTAACAATGAAAATGAGAATACAAGACATTGTAGGCGTGATTTACTAAAACTGGAGAGTGCAAAATGTGGTGCAGCTGCGCATGGTAGACAATCAGTTTCTAATGCCTCGTACACACGATCAGACTATCGTACGAAGTATCGCTCGCATTTTGTTGCATACAAATAATATTGAATACAACAGTGCAAAATGTGCTCTACGAAAAGTAAAATTTTTGTCGTGTGATTCTGGAAAAACCTTCCGGTGTGCATAGCTTTGTATCAGAAATTATGTCAAATACGTGTGACCCCTGTGTCTGCCACGACTTTTGGCTGTCCGTTCGTAGTGTACATGCACATTCATGTATTAAAGTGCAATCAAAACATTATATAATTATATTATATTTTCACGGAACATGCTGATAAATTATTAACTACAATAATATTATCTGTTCATTGATTGCTGAGGAATATTTTGATCGGCTACAGGCAAGTTTCTGTTCGTATGTTGGGGCATTTGCGCGGTACGAACATTGTTTACATTCTCCCACCTCTTTCCAGTTTATTTTCATGTTTCTGATCATGCGTGGTGGTCGTCTATCGATTTTTAGAGGACGCATACTGTACTGATTAAACGATTGTCGTACGATGGGCTATTGTCCGAGCAAAGTTTTCGTGTTTGTCCCTTCAGATTTTGTTGGACGGACTGTCGTAATCGGCTGTTGAAAGCTGTGTACTAACGATGAGATTATCGAACGATCAAACTGAAAGCGATTTTTATCATCCGATAATCTGATCGAGGCATAACTTTAACTTGTTCAATTAGACTTTGACAGATAAAAAAAAAAACTGTAAGCCGATTAGTTTCTATGCAGAGCTGCACCAGATTTTGCACTCTCCGGTTTTAGTAAATCAACCCCTATAGGTTTACGATATGTTGCATGTAGACATATGCATGGAAGCGGAAAATGGGAGAGCAAAAACAGTAGGCAAGCACCAAAGAGAGTGATTGGGAGGAATCAGACAGTGAGACAAAAGGGAGGGAAGCAGATATCAAGAAAGGGCAGAAAAATAATAATAATAATAATAATAATAATAATAATAATAATAATAAAGTAGGCTACAAAATGGAAAAAAAACAGACAGTGAGCTGTTAAGACATCAGGCAATGACAGCGACAGTAAAAAAAAAAAAGAAGAAGGACGACAGGCACAAGGTGGGTAAGCTAGAAAAATAAGATGCAGTCATTGAGAAAAATAAAAGAACACTGAAATCACCAGGTAGAAAATATAGAGTGAGGTAAAAAAAAAAAAAAAAGGCAAAAGCGCAAGAATAAACATAAAAGTAGTAAGTGTCAACAGAAAAAAAAAAAAAGGAAAATTTAAAGAAGAAAAACAAAAAATCATCAGGACCACAGGAGAAAAGAAAAGCAGAAAATGTAAAGCAACAAGTGGAACCCAAGCAGATGACACTAGTGTGGCGTCACAAAACCTAGAGCAAAGAAAGCAGGAGCTGTCATCTCTGATAACCACTGAAGTTTTAAACTTCAACTTGTCTTTACTAGGGCTTCAGCTACAGCTTCTATTTTCTCTGCTCTGTTTTTTGTACATCAGCACAGCTAATACAGCGACCAGGAAATATCGACAGTAAAAGTGAACAAATATTCTAATATAAATAGAAAGGAAGCTAAAAGCAATGCAATTCTGTCTCTACATTCACAACATATTTCACTTGATATAGTACTTGATACTTAATACATAAAAGTATTAAATGCAACCAGCAGCTGCAATCATCTAGCCTAAATCTACTCACACCCCCATTCTAAGCCTATTCCATCTACCCTGTAAAAGAAAAAAGTTGCCTATACTTACCTGTTCCGAAGCTGCTCCGGTCTGGTCACATGACCAACTTACAGCGCCAGCTATAGGTGTAGAAGAGGGACAGCAGACAATGGCTGCCCCATAATAAGATTATGGGTGATGTCATTGCCCAAGCTCTGCAGCCGTTGTCGAATCTCCCTCCTCTACACTGAAGCTGGTCATGTAACCAAACCGGTGCAGCTTCAAAATAAGCAAGTATAGGCATCTTTTCTTTTACAGGGTAGATAGAATAGGCTTATATTGGGGGTGGGAGTAGATTTAGGCTTAGTTAGGTTATGACTGGAATTCCACTTTAAGGAAAAACTTTAAAATTAATTAAAATTGAAATACGATAAAAAATGTATGTAAAAAAAAAAAAAGCTCTGGGGCGCAGTTAGTTACTAAATTAGAAGACAAAGAACCGCTGACCTCGTCAAAAAACTGCTGAGTTTTGCGCAGAATGAATTTCAACTCCGTCAGCTCCAGAAAGTTCCTCTTCAGCGCCTCTTGATTTGTATTAATCTCTTTCAGCTCATTCTCAATCTTCTCAAAATTGGCCTGTTAGTTGAACAGACAATAAAGTTATAAAATAAAAAAAATAATAATAAAAACTGCAGAGCAGTACTGTACATAGCTAAGGAATGAACATGTGGTCCTCTTTTTTGAGAACCCTTTCATACGGGCGGTCAGATCAGATCCACCTGTCAGTTTTCCAGGCGGATCTGATTGGACGCTCCATTCAGCTCCATGGAGAGACAGATTTCAGCAGTGACATGTCCGCTGACATCCACCGATATCTGATCCGATCCTGTCCGTGAAATCCAGACAGATGGAAACCCTATTTTCCATCAGTCTAGAGAATCGGATGAAAACAAACAGGCTGTCCGTTTTCATCCGATCTCCATAGAGGACAGCGGGGCTTTGACAGGCCCATCTCCGCACAATGAGCAGAGATGGACCTGTCATCCGCCAGCTCAGCAGATCAATCCCTGCTAAGCAAAGCGGACAAGGACAAGCCCATGTGAAAGGACCCTAACTCCCTTATATAGAAGTTTTCTGAAACACTTCATAGAAAACACATTCACATCAATGCAACAGAAATATAGTATATTAAACAGCAACATTTTATCTGCACCCAAGACTGCTGTGCTGTAACATGAACTCTATTAGGCTACATTCACACTGGCAATTTAGCGGGGGTTAAAAGTGCCCTGGTGGTGGCTGAAAAGTGCTGCTATAACAGCGGTAAAGCGCTGCTAAGCCCCAGTGTGAAAGTAGCCTAAATATTGTTTTGGAAACACTTTCTTAGTTTGAATCCGTTGACAAAAGAAACTTTGCTATATTATACCTTTTGTTTTTTGCACAAATGAGCCTATTTTCAATATAGAACTATTATATTGTGTTTTTAACAATGTTGATTTTTAGGGTTATCATATGCTTTGTAATCCACCAGGATAATTTTATTGCATTATTTATTTTAGCTGTTGTTCCACTTTTTATTTTTATAAATACTCTTTACACTCAAAAGTGGAAGTTCAGCTGATCTGCCATCCCCTGCAGTTTGGCACCTTTCGGCCCCACCCCCTGCTTACTGGATTTGACCGACAGTGGCAGAGGCCAATGGCTCCCGCTGCTCTCAGTTAAGCCTGAGAAACAGTGGAGAGGGAAGTGAAGACTTGTAGACGAGCACAGAGCTGGATCAATACAGGCAAGTGCTATGCCCCGTACACATGATCACTTTTTGTGATGAAAAAAAAAATGACATTTTTAAAAACGTCATTTAAAATGATTGTGCTAAACATAATTTTTTGTCTTCTGAAAAACAACCAAAAAAAATTCGAACATGCTTAAATTTTTTATGTGATTTTTAAAAAATATAATTTTTTGTGTCGTAAAAAATGATCGTGTGTGGGCAAAAACGACGTTTTAAACCCGCACATGCCCAGAAGCAAGTTATGAGACGGGAGGTAAAACTACCATTCATAATAGAGTAAGCACATTCATCACGCTGTAACAGACAAAAAAGCACGAATCGTCTTTTACTAACAAGAATAGAACTTCCCCTTTAGAGTGCCGTCGCTTTGTTCATCATTTTTCAAAAACGATGGTGTGTGGGCAACATCATTTTTAAAGCGGGAGTTCACCCATTTGTAAAAAAAAAATTTTTCTCCCCTTAGCTTCCTGCTCGTTCGGTCTAGGGGAATCGGCTATTTGTATTAAAATATGAGCAGTACTTACCCGTTTTCGAGCTGCATCTTCTTCCGTCGCTTCCGGGTATGGGTCTTCGGGAGCGGGCGTTCCTTCTTGATTGACAGTCTTCCGAAAGGCTTCCGACGGTCGCATCCATCGCGTCACTCGTAGCCGAAAGAAGCCGAACGTCGGTGCGGCTCTATACTGCGCCTGCGCACCGACGTTCGGCTTCTTTCGGAAAATCGTGACGCGATGGATGCGACCGTCGGAAGCCTCTCGGAAGCCTGTCAATCAAGAAGGAACGCCCATTCCCGAAGCCCATACCCGAAAGCGACGGAGAGGATGCATCTCGTAAACGGGTAAGTACTGCACATATTTTAAAATAAATAGCCGATTCCCCTAGTAAAAACGAGCAGGAATCTAAGGGGGAAAAGTGCCCTCTAAGGGTGAACCCCCGCTTTAATGATGAAGTTGGAAAAATTTCATTTTTTTCCATGATAAAAAATGACATTTTTTTTTCATCACAAAAAGTGATCGTGTGTACACGGCATTAGAGGGGTGGAAGGAGAGAAACAGGCACTGAAAGTTTTTTACCTTAGTGCAAAAAATGCAGGTAAAAAAACTTATGCCTTTAGAACCACTTAGAGGGCCAGATCCTCAAAAGGGATACGCAGGCGTATCTGCTGATACGCCGTCGTATCCCTGTTTCTATCTATGCGGCTGATTCACAGAATCAGTTACGCATAGATATTCCCAAGATCCGGCAGGTGTAATAGTTTTACACTGTCGGATCTTAGGATGCAGTACCTCGGCCGCCGCTGGGGGCATTTCTCGTTGAAATTCCGCGTCGGGTATGCAAATTAGCACTTACGGAGATCCACGAAGCGGTTTCCGTTCGTGAAGTCTCCGTAAGTTGTTAGTTTGCAAACGCAAAATTAGGGCTGCTTTTACAAAGTGTAAAGTTAGTACACCATGTAAAAGCAGACCCTTCTTTCCCGCGACGCTGTCAAATTATTTTTTTTAAAACATTTTTTTCCCGCCGCATCTCTTTTTTTTCCCGACGCAACTTTTTTTACCCGGCGCGATTCACAAAACTCGGCGCAACGTAACTTCGCGCAAAGCACGTCGGAAAAATCGCGCCGGCAGCATGCGCAGTACGTCCGGCGCGGGAGCGTGCCTAATTTAAATGGGACTCGCCCCATTAGATTGGGCACGCCTTGCGCCGGACGGATTTAAGTTACACCGCTGAAAATTTCTAGGCAAGTGCTTTGTGGATCGGGCACTTAGGTAGAAATTTTGCGGCGGTGTAACTTAAATCCCAAAAATTAAGTTGCGCCCGCTGTACGTGGATCTGGCCCTAAATGTCCACAGCCTGGTCACATTGTGTCTGCATTTGGCTTCCATCTATCACCATATCTTACCTGCCCATCTCAATTTTACATATTGATTAACATACTATAAAAATGCAGACCTCTTAAAGGAGGAGCCAGGAGCAGCGAAGAGGGACCCAAGAAGAGGAGGATTCAGGCTGCCCTGTGCAAATCCATTGCAACAGAGCAGGTAATTATAGGTTTTTTGTTTTAACCAAGACTTTACAAATTACTTTAGTCTGAAACTCACCTCAAGGTCAATCATGTCCCTTGGAAAGGGTACTTCTGGGTTCTCACCAGTGTCAAGAATAGGGATATTCGCCTTCTTAATTTCTTTCTCCACAAACCCTATAAAATATCATTGCAATCATTTTTAGACATCTCTAAAACATAGGTAGGTCTATGACAACTGTCAGTCTAAAAAGGTAAATATAGGTAATTAATAAACACGCTGAAAGTCTACATTAGGGTCAGTCTTTCACTTGCAGTTGCTAAAAGATTATCACTGCAATAGCACAGAAGGGCATAGAACTGCTTCTTGTAAAATAGTACATGCTGCCCCTATAGACAGATCCCATGTCGGCATCCCAATCATTTCTATTGGGACACGCCACTTCACAGGCACAGCCGCTGTGTCTTCATATAACATGTGGGTGGCTGTGGGTCCTCACCCTGTATGCGTTCAGGGATCCATACCAGCATGTTGCATTAGGACCCAGCACCTGAGCCCGTGCAGGTGCGTGTCCCAATAAAAATGAATGGAATACCGGCACAGGGATGCACGCAACAACTGTGCATACCCTTGCCAGTAAAGGATGGCCCTGCACGGGACAACCATGTCTGCGCTCCATGGGAATGGGGTCTTACTGCCACTAAAGAAGGGTGATTAGGTGGTTAGAGTGGGCCCCTCAGTACAAGGGAAGAGACAACGAACGGATCTAAAACTTACGTAATTTTCGATCCATTTCTTCGCATCTTCTAACCTCATTGACAAACTTCCTTTGGAAAACATTGACATCAGGATTCAACTGCAAAAAAAGAAAAAATGTCATGTAGAAAACAAAGCAATGAATGAAACTTCTACTGATATCAGTGAAACAATATATTCTTAACCAGCTTCCTGCTTTTTGCAAGACTACATAACCCATGGTTCCCTGCCATGACCCCACTGTATTGCTGTTCTGTCCAAGCCAAAGTCAAAGAGGACATAATTAGGAACCTTTTATATGTGCATTTTCCAGAGAGGTACATTGCCACTACTTTTATTATGCAGTCTGACTTTTTTCACATGGTCCCGAAAGTCAACTGGTTCAGCAAGACCATGTGTACTGCTGTCTGTTTAACAGAAGCTGGTCTAATGACCGACTTCTGTTGAAGGTCTTGCTGGAAAACCAGCATTCAATCAGTGCTTGATCGGTGTATTCTGACTGGGGAAGTCCCCCCTGTCTGTATACAAGCTCAGTGTGGGAGAGCCCCACATCACACATTGTTGTGTTGTTGTAGGGGATCTCTCAATAGCTTGAACGAAAAAAAAAAAGAGCATGTATATCCTGCGTAGTCTCTACCCTGAGTGAATATGAATAGGATGCTACAAAAGGGAGATAAAGTGAGAGCAAAATTAATTGTAGACACAAGCATAAATAAAATTATTGTAGAATGATTCTAAGGTTTTTATGGGGACTATATGCATACCTCCCAATGTTTTCAGACGGAAAAGAGGGACAACTATTAATGTAGGCATAGGACACACACTCCTGCCATGCCCCCTTAATGGGGAATTACATACAAAAATAATTGATGAAACCCACAGGTGCTTTTTTTTACCACTACTATTCCTTTATACTGGCTTTGAAATTAACAACTGCAGAAGTTTAGAATTTGGATGAATGGCTTAGCACTGGGAAAGAATACTAGTGCATTTTATATACAACTATATAGATCAGACCAAAATGAGGAAGAAATGAAGAGGAAAGAGGGACTTTGTTCCAAATCAGAGACAGTCCCTCAAAATTAGGGACAAATAGAGAACATGATTGGACTTTTAAGGCACAGATAATAAGCAATCAAAATTGATTGAACTTATTGTTGAACTTCCAGTGACCAGTATGAGAGAGTGCGAGTGATGACGACAAATTTAACACAGCTGTTCCCCATTCACATCTGAGACCTTGTAACACTAACAAATCACATGACACCGGGGAGGGAAAATGGCTAATTGAGCCCAATTTGGACTATTTCACTTAGGGGTGTACTCACTTTTGTTGCCAGTGGTTTAGACATGAATGGCTGTGTGTTGAGTTATTTTGAGAGGAGAGCACATTTTTCACTGTTATACAAGCTGTACACTCACTACTTTACATTGTAGCAAAGTGTCATTTCTTTAGTTTTGTCACATGAAAAGATATAATAATATATTTTCACTTTTGTGAGATACTGTATATGCACACAGAATTTTAAAGAAACATGATGAAACTATTGAAAACTGAAATTATATATTATACAAATTTTTGCCTTTTTTATTTTAAACATAGGTTTTAAAGTGTTACTAAACCCAGGACCCTGTATTCACTATATCTAGTCGACCACAGAGCATGGAAATTCAATTATAAAACTGCCAAATACATTTTCTCCTCAGCAGTATATAGCAGTCTTATGACTTCTTTGAGTGTCTGGTTAAAGCTTGTAGGAGTCATTCGCCTCCGACTGTCCTATGAGGCTGCAGGACCCCTGACCCGATCTGGACAGTGCTAATCTGCCCTGTGCTTTTTCCTAAGAAAAAAAACAAACACACACACACCAAACTGAGCATGTGTTCTCTACTATCAGCAGATGGATTGGGGACTGTGGATGAAGGGGAGGATCAGAGAAGACAGGATCAAACTGTCTTTTTACACAATGCAGGGGATTAACCTTTAGGTTCCACAGTGTGTATAACAAGCATGCTTTACTGCATATACAGACTGATTGTACCATTGTGGGTGTAGTGAAACTTTAATTGTGTCTCTACTATGGAAATTGCCCTTTGCCCTTTGACAAGGCAACCTATCTCAGACATAACTGAAAGTGAGTAGCATTATCCTCAGTGGGGACAAACAAAACACTAGTTAAAAGTCACCAAAAGTTTAATACTCCTCTAATCCAAAGTGTGTAACTTTGTCAACAAAAAAAAATATTTTAGACCCACTCAGGTGATGACATATAATTGGGATATAAAGAAACTTCGAGCTTAGTTGGCTCAGATTCACCAAGGCTGCATCAAAATGTCGTTGGAAGGATTTTAAAACGTTGAAAACTAAGGAGCTTTATTTGGCAGTGAAACTTTTTCCCTGGCTGATCAATAGGCTTCATTTCCATGGAAGTTTTTACAGCCACTTTTCTGAGCGCTTTTTGCAGCTTAAAAACAGCTCTCCATGTTAGTCTATGGCCTCATGCCCACCATGACGTTTTTGAGCTGTAGATGGCTGAGCCGTTTTTAAGCTGCAAAAAAAAAACCAGGACCAGTGCGTTCTGAAGCTCCAGAGTAGAGCTCTAAAAACGCCAGACGTTAAAAAAACTTTAAAAAGCTCCAGCTCAAAAAAAAAAAAAGTGGCTGTAAAAACGTCCATGGAAATGAAGCCTTAGAGGTATTGAAGCCTACTAAGCAGCTTGAGGTGTTATGCCTGGTGACTAGGGTCCAGGTTGTGTGCTGGGAGCTGCGAGTTCCTCCCATTACGTTTTTTTGGGGAACAGAGTGATGGTTTGTTTATATAGACAAATTAAACCTTATTTTCATTTCAGCAGTGTAAATAATATAATACATTTCACATACCTACAGCTAGACATCCATTTATAACTCATGTTTTTTTTTTTGTTTTGTTATATCTAGTCTCTCATGGTACACAGAACATGGTAATGCAATTATTTTAGTAATTATAAACTGTTAAATACCCTTTCTTATCAGCAGTATATAGCAGTCTTGTGACTTCTATGAGTGTCTGGCTAAAGCTTGTAAGAGGTGTTTTCATACTGCACTGGCTGTCCTATCAGGATGCAGAACCCCTGATCCTCTGTCTGGACAGTGCTGATCACATGGACTCTCCCAAGAAAAAAACTCTCTAGCAACACACACCATACTGAGCATGTGCAGCCTGACTCCAGTAAAGTCTTATCTGGACCTCTTTTGGAGTCAGTGGAAGAAGGAGGAGGATCTGTGCATAAAGGAACAAACAGCCATTTTACACAATGCAGAGGATTAACCCCTTAGGGTCCATAGTGAGTATAACAAGCATGCTTTACTGCATATACACACCGGTTTTACTGTTGTGAGTTTAGTAACACTATAAGTTCACCAACAGCCTGTTCACATTTATTGCATGAAAAATACTTTGTTTCCTACAATGATTATTTTTTCATTTAGGATTATCCTCCTAGCAAGCACAAATGACTGCAAACACAATTTATTGCTCATCACTGTGAGTAACAGGAAATGTGTTTGCTTTCCATATTCCAAAGTAGTGTGAAGCATCAAGTGCCTATTGAGAGCTGTTCCTTTTTTGAAGAAGACAAGTCACCCTGTAATGGACAGAACAAAGGAGCGCAGGCAAGGCAGACGTTATGTGCTTTTTACATTATAAGTTTTTTTTTCCTATTATACAGACCGATTAAAAAATACTTACATCTCGGAACTGCACTTTTCCCAGCTCGCCCAGTTCACTGACACAACAGTAGGCAGCTTCAGACTGGAGAAAAAGCTGCGCCAGCGTCATTTCTTCACTCCTGAAAAGTTCCCCCATCTTTACAGATTTGTCTGCTGCTTATCCTAAAAAGGAAACAAATTTACATATGACTATGCAAGTTTCTCTAACACAGTATTAGGATGCAATAAAAAAAAAAAAGGTTTCCTTACTTAACTAAAAACAAAAAGGGATGACCCTTGCTTGTTGCCTTGCTTGTTGTTTCCCTACTAATACGTGAAAAGCAACAGCCATTGTATCACTGTAAATAAAAAATGGTGGACAAGCATCCGAGCACAAGCTAAATACTGAATGACTTGAAGTAATAATTCCTAGGTATTCATGCAATCTGCAAACATCAGCTGATATGTGAAGCAAGTAAAAACAAGGCACTGGATTAACACAATAAATTAGCTCAAATAGATGGTTACAGCAGTTCTGGTAAGGCTCCTTTCAATAAAACTGAGGTGTCCCAAAACAGGGCTCAACAAAATCCGGGCGCCCGGTCGCAATTGCGACAAGAAATTGTAACCTGACGCCCGCCGGTAATTGAGGCCACGGCCTCAATTACGGGCTGTCACGGGAGCGCACGGAGGCACAGGATCCTGTGTCTCTGTGCCCCCCCGCCGCGCAATCGCGGCAGGCCCACGACGGCCGGTAATTGAGGCCGTGGCTTTGCAGCCTTGTGAAGGCCCAAGCTTCCTTCTGTGACCTGGCACCATCTGGTGGTGGCCATTGGCCATTACAAGTAAAACAGCAGTTCTTAAAGCTGTGGTTCCCCCTTAAAAACAACATTTTTTTATTCCACTGCCCCCCCACATTCCATCACGATTAATGCTCTTAATATATTTTTCCTGCTGTACATACCTGGGTACAGCATCTTCACCCGTGCATCCGGGTTGCGAGTCCCGCGGGAGTGGGCGTTCCTCACAGGCTGTTGATTGACGTTTTCCCCAAAAACGAGCTCTCCCCCCGTCGCGTAAGCCGCGTCACGGTTGGCGAAAGGAGCCGAACGGCGAGTCGGCGCTATACTGCGCATGCGCATCGCCGTTCGGCTCCTTTCGCCAATCGTGACGCGGCTTACGCGACGGGGGGAGAGCTCGTTTTTGGGCAAAACGTCAATCAACAGCCTGTGAGGAACGCCCACTCCCGCGGGACTCGCAACCCGGATGCACGGGTGAAGATGCTGTACCCAGGTATGTACAGCAGGAAAAAAATATTAAGAGCATTAATCGTGATGGAATGTGGGGGGGCAGTGGAATAAAACAAAGTTGTTTTTAAGGGGGAACCACCGCTTTAAAGTGTTTTTTCACTGTTATCTCCTTCCCTCTAATTAGAACCCCCAAACATTATATATTTTTTTTATTCTAACACCCTAGAGAATAAAATGGCGATCGTTGCAATACTTTCTGTCACGCCGTATTTGCACAGCGGTCTTACAAGCGCACTTTTTTTGGGAAAAAATACACTTTTTTTAATAAAAAAAAAAAAGACAACAGTAAATTTATCCCAATTTTTTTTATATTGTGAAAGATAATGTTACGCTGAGTAAATTGATACCCAACATGTCACTCTTCAAAATTGCGTCCGCTCGTGGAATGCCGACAAACTTTTACCCTTTAAAATCTCCATAGGCAACGTTTAAAAAATTCTACCGGTTGCATGTTTTGAGTTACAGAGGAGGTCTAGGGCCAGAATTATTGCTCTCGCTCCAACGATCGCGGCGATACCTCACATGTGTGATTTGAATACCGTTTACATATGCAGGCGCTACTCAGGTATGTGTTCGCTTCTGCGCGCAAGCTTGGCGGGACGGGCGTGTTTTCTGGCTCCTAACTTTTTTTGCTGGCTCCTAGATTCCAAGCAAATTTGTCAAACCCCAAAAGCAGGGAAGTCAGATTTAAAAGGTTCCTATGCACAAGGTTCCATGGGAGAACACAAGAAGTCTGACGCCACGTACACACGATCGGAATTTCTGACAACAAAACCATATATTTTTTCAGACGAAATGTTGCCTCAAACTTGTGTTGCATACACACGGTCACACAAATGTTGCCTGAAATTCTGAACGGCAAGAACGCGGTGACGTTCCACACTATGACGAGTCGAGAAAAATTAAGTTAAAAAATTAAGTTCAATGATTCCGAGCACGCTTCAAATTTTTGTGCGTCGGAATTGCATATAGACGATTGGAATTTCCGACAAGAACTTTTGTTGTCGGAAAAATTGAGGACCAGCTCTCAAACATTTGTTGTCGGAAATTCTGACAGCAAATGTCCGATGGAGCCTACACGCGGTCGGAATATCAGACCAAAAGCTCACATCGAACATTTGTTGTTGGAAATCCTAAAGGGAACCTGTCAGGAAAGCAGTTTTTTGCAAAAGCTCCCATTTAGTGCCACCACTCTACAACTCCTATAACGAATGCCAGTCCCTGAACAAAGCACCCATCTGAAGCATCACACATAGGACCTGGAACAATCATCACGTCAGGCAAAGGCAGGTTCAAGTGCTAACCCTGACAGGTTCTCTTTAAAGTGCAGTGTTTCAGTAAAAAAAATGAAACCTTGGAAATAGTTTAGACTTGAAATAAGAGATTTTTTAACCTTTTTGCCCCTTACAGTAATACTGACACCCATGGAGTGATGACTGTGGTACAGAGAGATTTGGCTAGATGAACAAAGAATGGTTTTATTTTCTTATTGTTGACCTAATCAAACCAACAGTCAACAGAATATCAAATTCTTCCCACAAAGGACTCCTACAGAACATCAAACTGATCATATTTACACCAAGACAACACACTAAAGAAAACTGTATCCCTTATATTAACCACTTGCTGACGGCCGTACGACTTTGTACGGCCTCAGCGCGGCTCCCAATTTCTAACAGGCCGTGTTTTTACAGCCTCTCCTTTACACGTTCCCCGCGCGCGCTCCCGAGCGCGCGGCGGGGAACTTCTGTACTGGCCGTGTCCCTTGGACACAGCCAGTCACAGATCGCCATGAACGGCCAATCGGAGCGGCCGTTTCCTAGGCGATCTGTGCGGCCAATGAGAGATGATCTCATATGTTTACATATGAGATCATCTCTCATTCCCGGCTCTCGCAGACAGTGGTGCTGTCAGGGGAGAGAGGAGACGGATCTGTGTCTCTTGTACATAGAGACATAGATCGGTCACCCCCCCAGTCACCCCCCCTCCCCCACAGTTAGAACACTAATTAGGGTACACATTTAACCCCTTCCTCACCCCCTAGTGTTAACCCTTCCCTGCCAGTCACATTTATACAGTAATTAGTGCATATTTATAGCACTGATTGCAGTATAAATGTGAATGGCGCCAAAAATGTGTCAAAAGTGTCCGATGTGTCCGCCATAACGGCGCAGTCCCAATAAAAATCGCAGATCGCCGCCATTTCTAGTAAAAAAAAAGCATTTATACAGTAATTAGTGCATATTTATAGCACTGATTGCAGTATAAATGTGAATGGCGCCAAAAATGTGTCAAAAGTGTCCGATGTGTCCGCCATAACGGCGCAGTCCCAATAAAAATCGCAGATCGCCGCCATTTCTAGTAAAAAAAAAGCATTTATACAGTAATTAGTGCATATTTATAGCACTGATTGCAGTATAAATGTGAATGGCGCCAAAAATGTGTCAAAAGTGTCCGATGTGTCCGCCATAACGTCGCAGTCCCAATAAAAATCGCAGATCGCCGCCATTTCTAGTAAAAAAAAAAATTTATACAGTAATTAGTGCATATTTATAGCACTGATTGCAGTATAAATGTGAATGGCGCCAAAAATGTGTCAAAAGTGTCCGATGTGTCCGCCATAACGTCGCAGTCCCAATAAAAATCGCAGATCGCCGCCATTTCTAGTAAAAAAAAAAAAAAAAAATAATAATAATTCTGTCCCTTATTTTGTAGGCGCTATAACTTTTGCGCAAACCAGTCGCTTATTGCGATTTTTTTTTTTTTTACTAAAAATATGTAGAATACGTATCGGCCTAGACTGAGGATAAAAAAAAAAACGTAAAAAAAAAAATTGAGCTATTTATTATAGCAACAAAGTAAAAATATTTTATTTTTTTTCAAAATTGTCGCTCTATTTTTGTTTATAGCGCAAAAAATAAAAACCGCAGAGGTGATCAAATACCACCAAAAGAAAGCTCTATTTGTGGGGAAAAAAGGACGTTAATTTTGTTTGGGAGCCACGTCGCACGACCGCGCAATTGTCAGTTAAAGCGACGCAGTGCCGAATCGCAAAAAGTCCTCTGGTCAGGAAGGGGTTTAAGTGCCCAGTAAGGAAGTGGTTAATAAACAGAACCAAACAGCGCCCCACATAAGTAACATCAGGGGGGGGGGGGGTGTAATATAAATGTAGCCACATAACTATGTATGTGTATCCTATCCCTCCCAATCGCCTGTTTTGTATCCGCTCCCTCCCAATCGCCTGTTTTGCTGCGGGGTTGTCTTTAATTGTCATACTCTTTTCTGATGTCATTGGGAGTTCCTGCAACCTCCTGGGATATGCATTGTGCACATGGAGGAGGGCTTCAGAGAGAACAAGATGTCATTACTGCTTGGGATGGAATAAGGCACCATTCACACTTGACGTTTCCTGAACCTGTGACAAAGTGCACAGAAAACGCGTGCTTTCAGCGAGTTTCTAAAACACACTGCAAATGTACGTCACGCTTGTGGTGCCATTAATAGTTAAAGGGGTTGTAAAGATATTAAAAAAAATAACAAACATGTTATACTTACCTCCACTGTGCAGCTTGTTTTGCAGAGTGGCCCCGATACACGTCTTCTGTGGTCCCTCGTCGGCTGTCTCTGGTCCTGCCCGCAAGAACTTTCCACATTCATGCGAGCGAGCACGATAGTAAGTTCTTGCGGGCGCGCTCCCGTGATACAGCCGGTGGCTATAGCCACTCACTGTATCACTCAGGCCCGCCCTCCGGCACACCCTGTCATTGGATGTGATTGACAGAAGCAAGAGCCAATGGCTGCGCTGCTTTCAATCCATCCACTCTAGCCAATCAATGACCAGGCTGAGCGGCGAAGAGGACGTCGGGGGTGAGCGCCGTAGGTAAACGGGCTCAGGTAAGTAAAACGGGGGGAGGGGTGGGCAGTATTGTCAGATGTTTTTTTACCTTAATGCATAGGATGCATTAAGGTGAAAAAACATGTACCTTAAGTGTCCCTTTAATGGCACCTCAATTGCAGGTAGTAGGCATGCATTTGCCACACTTTGTTGCACTACAAACGCTAAAAACGGGCCTTACTTCACTCCAAAAAAAGGTTTCAGAGCTTCTCTATGCATATTCCTGCTACCTGTCTGCTGGAATAACTAGTGGACCTGAACCTGCGGTCCAACAGGAGATCCCCTTTAACTTCTGCTGGTTTCGCTTGTGGTTCTTCTGATCCCGGACTGACACTTGTAAACATATACTCAGATGATCTTTCTGGTCAGTATCTCCGTTCCGAGGTTCTGCGATCCTCCTGTCCCTTGACACCAACTGTTCCACTCTCATGGGTGCTTGAGCAGAGATGGCAAGAAGCGATCCTTGTATTTCACTCTGACAATGTGAAACCAATCAAGGAGCACCTACTATTATCCACCAAAACACTGTAGCCGTTAGACCCTTTTCCCACTGGGGTGGTTTTCAGGCACTTTAGAGCTGCAAATAGTCTCTGCTGAGCGCCTGAAACCGCCTTCCATTCACACTGGGGTGGGGCACTTGCGGGACATTTCAAAAAGTCCTGCAAGCAGCATCTTTGGGGCAGTTTAGAATAAATGAATTGGAATGAATGGGAAGCGCTGCAACATGGGAGTTTTTAAGACAGGCACGACCCTAGTGTAAAAGGGGTCTTAGAGAGTGTTGTTTAGAACCACTGGCTGTGTGCACCTTGTGAGTATAGCCTGTGCTGCCAAGTGTACAGGTAAACTCAAGGGGCTAGATTCAGAGAGGTGAGCGGATCTTTAGCGCCGCCGCAAGTTTTTCAGGCAAGTGCTTTATTCACAAAGCACTTGCCTGTAAGGTTGCGGCGGCGTATGGCGTAAATCCACCCGGCGGAATTCAAATTCGGTGGGTAGGGGGCGTGTATCCATTAAATGATGCGCGTCCCCACGCCGAACGAACTGCGCACGCGCCGGCCACGACTGAATCCCAGTGCGCATGCTCAAAATGACGTCGGCAACTCGTCATGCTTTCGTCGTGAACGTAAATTACGTCCAGCCGTATTCGCGAACGACTTACGCAAACGACGTAAAAAATTCAAAACTCGGCGCGGGAACGACGGCCATACTTAACATAGGATACGCCACACATACCCCTCATATAGCAGGGGTAACTATACGCCAGAAAAAGCCGAACGCAAACAAAGTAAAAAAAAAGCGCCGGACGGTCGCTCGTTTCTGAATCGGCGCAACTCCTCATTTGCATATTCCTTGCGTATACAAACGGAAGCGCCACCTAGCGGCCAGCATGAGATTGCAGCCTAAGATCCGACGGTGTAAGTCACTTACACCTGTCGGATCTTAGGGATATCTATGCGTAACCTGATTCTATGAATCAGGCGCATAGAAACGACGGCCGGACTCAGAGATACGACGGCGTATCAGGAGATACGCCGGCGTATCTGTTTTCTGAATCCGGCCCAAGGACACTGCATTTCAGGCAAGATCAATACGTATTTTATGTACTTGATGAAAACTTTCTTAGCCGGAAAAAGAAAACTACTGCAGTCATCACAGAGAAAAAAGAAAATACAAAGAGACAAAAAAAGTTTGGTGCTTTACTACCGACTACAACAGGTTGGCTTAAAAAGATGGAGGATAATCAACCAAAATGGAAGACTCAATACTTACTGAGCAACAACAACAAGAGAAATACACTAAGACCCAGGGGCTTTGGAATCAGATTGTCCTCTCTGCAGAGGGTACGGCCCTGCTCGGAATGTAATACCTCAAATGGGTGCCACTGCTCGAATATATTGGTCACCCGGATCCAGTACCATCTCAGCTCTCTCCTTCCCCTAACCCCTCCTTTTCTTCTTTCATTCTTTCCATTTCTTTTCCTCCTCTCCCAATTTATTTTGTTTATAGAAAATGGAAAAATGGTTATGGGCAACCTCAGGTTATGCTCCATGTTTCAAACTCTATCTTCGGTGACGACACGAGGACTGTGGAAATCTGATCGCAATCATTTCTTTTTATCATCCAACGATTTCACTTTGCTTGTATTGAATGTGCATTTTCCAAACTGTCTTTTTCCTAGATCCACGATCTATATGTTTGACGTTTTCATTGTCTACACAATATTGTAATGACTTGTATTTTCCCATTTTGGGCGTTAATAAAAATGATATTTGAACAAAACAAAAAAAAAGTATATCCGAAACTGTCCAAGGCAGAAATAATTATAACAGCAATAGTCACACATGCCTACAAAGCTTTTCATAATGCTTTTTTCCTTATAAAGATCCAGATTTACATGAACAGACATCCTTTTATGTGCCTTGTTTAATAAATCACCACAATTATACAAGTCCCAAATACACAAGTATATCAAATATATATATAAAAAGAAAAGATAAGCATTACAGCATTTGCATCACGAATCCTAGAAGATAGCAGAAATGACACACCTTATATTCTGATGTTTGATCTGACCCACAAATAAATTTGTAACGAAACAAAGTCTGATGATGACTTTAGGAAGGGAACTGAGAAACCATCAGGAAGCTGTAGTTTTCTAGTGAAAGCCAACAAATCTCTACATGTGAACTTTCTGCAAATACCGCGTATACCACATGAAACAAGCTGTTCTTGCATGTTTTATGAACAAGGGAAAAATGTATACGGCAGGAATCCAAGATCACTTGAGAGCAGCGTGACCAAACAAAAATGGGTATGCCAGCTCGCTGCTCGCTCTATAGAGGCATCACATGTGCAGCAGCTGATCTTTCTAATAAACAGAAAGCAATTATCAGATTAATCACTGCTCAACAGTGCAATCCAACGCCATATGCAATTACCGACTGAATAATCATTCCGGACATTAAAAATTAGGATTCTGATTGGTTAGCTTGTATGACTTGGCTCTCAAACATCATGATTAGCTGTGGACAGAAATGAAATCCCTGGATGCAAACTGTCTTCATTTCAGAGCCCCTGATCTTATCAATTTCGGGAACCTGAGCCTTACACCAGCATTTATTTTATTTAACTTACCAAAAGAGAAGATGCTGTTCACTTTTCAAAGTGTTTTTAGTGAATAAGTTGTTCACTTTGAACACCCAAACACATGCAAGGGTAAAATTATCATCACATATGTGTCTAGTAGGGCATGTTGGTGTCACACACAGTAGTTCGTTGTGTTTCAAGTTATGCCTTTGGGCACAAGTACCTGATGATCCCGACAGTCCCTCATTTACTTTTCCAAACCAAGTACAGAATATACAGTGAGAGAAAAAAGCATTTGATCCCCTGCCGATTTGGACTTTGACAGTTTGCCCACTGACAAATAAATGATCAGTCTATAATTTTAATGGTACCTGTGGCCAGGTGACAAGTGCACCCCGTTGGGGTCAGGGATGCACCACAGGGTAGTGAACCCTATGGCCGACTGCTGCTATCTGAGAGGAAGCTTGAACCCAAGATCACCCAGGGCGCGGAGTCTAAGACCCAGCTTTGTGTTCACCAAAGTCCCTAGTGGTGAGGATGGCCTTCACCGCAGCTGGATACAGGTCGCGACCCCTGGCCTCCCCTAGGTCACACTCCACAGAGAGAGAGGGGAAGCAGCAAGCAGGACAAGCGGTAGTGATGGGTAAGCCGAGGTCGGGGCAACAGGCAGACAGGGGTAACCGAGGGACAGGCAAAGGTCAAGATCACAGGCAAACATGAGCAGTCAGGGACAAGCCAAAAATGGTACACAGAGAGATAATCGTAGCACACTGCAGACAGGAACTTAAGCAAAGAACACTGCTTGAACAGCAAAGCAGACTAGCAGTGCAGTGGTTAATATAGGCTTCATGGGATGGCCTAGGGTGGAGCAATACAGGGAGGAAGGTGATAAAAGACAATCAGAAGGAGGGTCAGAGCTCTAATGATCACATGGAGATCAGGTAAGCTGCAGACTTTATTGCAAATCCATGACAACAAAAATATCAATGAAACCACATTTCAAAAAAAGGATGGCAATCACAGGAGGTCAGATGTTTCTTGTAGTTGGCCACCAGGCATGCACACATCACATTTTTTCCCACTCCTCTTTGCAGATCCTCTCCAAGTCATTAAGGTTTTGAGACTGACATTTGGTAACTCAAACCTTTCAGCTCCCTCCACATATTTTCTATAGGATTAAGGTCTGGAGACTGGCTAGGTCACTCCAGGACCTTAATGCAATTCTTCTTGAGCCACTACTTTGTTGCCTGAGCCGCGTGTTTTGGGTCATTGTAATGTAGGAATACCCATCCACAACCCATTTTCAATGCCCTGGCTGAGGGAAGGAGGTTCTCACCCAAGATTTTACTGTGCTTGGCCCCTTTCATTGTCCCTTTGATGCAGTGAAGTTGTCCTGTCGCCTTAGAAAAAAACTCCCCTAAAGCATACTTTTTCCACCTCCATGCTTGACAATGGGGATGGTGTTTTTGGGGTCATAGGCAGCATTCCTCCTCCTTCAAACACAAAGAGTTGAGTTGATGTCAAATGGCTCGATTTTGGTCTCATCTGACCACAACAACATTTTCACCCAGTTCTCCTCTGAATCATTTAGATGTTCATTAGCAAACTTCAGTAGGACCTATACATGTGCTTTCTTGAGCAGGGGGACATTGCGGACGCTGCATGATTTTAGTCCTTCACAGCGTAATGTATTACCAATTGTTTTCTTGGGGACTATGGTCCCAGATGTCTTAAGATCATTGACAAGATTCTCCCTTGTTCTGGGCTGATTTCTCACCGTTCTCATGATCATCGAGGCAAGATCTTGCATGGAGCCCCAGACCGAGGGTGATTGACAGATATTTTGTGTTTCCATTTGCGAATAATCAATAGAGGATAATTTCATGCTCACCTGATTGCGTCTCTGTTTACATCGTGGGTGGTTCCAGTTTCCTTTCCTGAACAAGGACTTTATCTTTAACACTATGGACTTTTACCTTTAATTTTATGTTACTAGCGCTGCATAGACCCATTTTTTATGTTTCTTGAGTCCTGAGGTTGTAAACGAGGGAAGGTTGGGGTTTTTCTTCACAGGAAGTAGAGAACTCTTCCCTCCAGAATTCTTTTGGATATATTTGTCCAAATGATTGCCAAATAAACATTCCCCGTGAAAGGGAAAACCTGCCAGTAACTTCTTACAAGCAAGCTCAGCTGACCAGTTCTTAAGCCACAAAAGTCTGCACATATGTACAGACATGATAGCCAAACGAGAAACCTGCTATATTGAATCCTTTAAGGCGTCAATAGCAAAACACAGTGCCTAAGGAATATCTGCCTTATTTTCAGGCAGATCATTCTCCTGGTTAGGCCTATCAGGCCATCTGATCTGATCCTTTACGGATTGGCAGATACCAATTGTTGCAACAGCTGGCTGAATAGCTGAACTGGCCAAAGAAAAGGAAGCTTTTATTAATGACTCCAATTTCTTATCAACAGGGTGTTTCAAGCCCTGTGCATTATCCACCAGACAAGTTAAGTTCTTGTTTAAGGAACAGACTGCAGCATCCATGGCTGGCATGCTCCATTTCTTAGTGAACTTTTCATCCATGGGATATAAAAGGGAAAACCTCTTAGGAGGAACAAAAATCCAGTCAGGATTTTCCCAATCAGCATACAACGCCTCCTCCGACAGGGGGTGTAGGGGGAAAGCCTGTGTGGCCTCAGGGATCCCAAAGAGGACCAAGAAGGCGAAGTGACCTCTGTAAGAAGCAACTTAAAAGGCAGAGCGAACCATTTCAGTAAGAGTCAGGATCAAGAGCCTCTGTAATTGAGAGGCAGATACCGGCTGGATATCTTCTTGTCCAGATTGCTTGGAAGCAGACTCATCTGCCAGGCCATCCGCAGAATCCTGAACTTTAAGCTCTGCCCCATCCTCAACCCATTCCTGCTCCAGGGAGGGGGATGTCACACTTCTTGCCACCCTGTGGGATGGATGCAATCATGTCAGCAATCCTGTGTTCTAAGCCAGCTAGGCATAGGTGCAGCGACTCAGAATGCCCGAAACCGCTGGTCTTTCAGGGGATGCAACACTAGGGATACGACTAGGTTCATCAGGCACTACTGATGACATAGGTGTGCCCTTCCCTGTAGGGTTAGCCCCGCTCCTTTTTTGAAGACATTTACTAGCGACGAAAAGGGAGTACTTGGGTGCAGATTTAACACACCTCAAAAGGGAGACCCTTTAATAGGGCTCACCCCTATGTAACAATCCTGCTAAGCACCTTAGCCTACCAAGCAACACTTGGTGACTCAGATGACCCGGGTAATGAGAAATGAACCGCTGCAAGTGTCTGGTTTAGAGCCTGCTCTGTGTCCCACAGCTGTCTTCTGCAAGCACCGCATGTTTGGCATACACAGCTTAAAGGTTCACTAAAGGATTTTTTTTAGCTAAATAGCTTCCTTTACCCTACTGCAATTCTGGTTTCATGTCCTCATTGTTCGTTTTTGCTTTGAAGTTGATGTAATCCTTCTCTGATCTCCACACTTCCTGCTTGTCTGTTTCTTTATGAAAAAACTCATAGGAGCTTCTCTCTGTGGTCCCTGATCAAGAAGGTGTGATTACTGTGTGTCTAAAAACCCTCAGAACCAAGAACCAATCAGATTCATTTTAAAAACAAACACTGCCCTCTGTTTGTTTGTTTTTGTTCTGTGGGTCTCTGTACTTCACAGAAACATGAAACTAGATTATAAACTAAAGTGAAACTGCAGGCACATTATATGATTGATTTTTATCTATTTTTAATCATTTTTAAAAGGAATCAGTTAACTATTATGTCTCTATACCCTGTAAACAGTCATTTCAGCCCAAATTTTTTTTTCCTTTACTGATCCTTTAAATAAGCTGTCTGTGCGCTGGGACGTTCTGCGCCTTTTTGTTTTTTAGCAGAGACCCTATTGAATAAAATGGCTGTTATTGCAATATTTTATGTCGCACTGTATTTGCGCAGTGGTCTTTCAAACGCAATATTTTTGGAAAAAATAAACTTTATTTTTATTCATTAAACAGTAATTTTTTTGCATAATGTCAAAGATGATGTTATGCCACAAGAATCGTGATCTTTATTCTAAGCGGAAAAAAATGTGATTCTCATTTTAGCCAGAATCGTGCAGCTCTATCACAGAGGTAACACTTATACTAGAGGTCGACCGATATATCGGTTGGCCGATATATCGGCCGATATTTGGCGTTTTTAAATTAATCGGCATCGGCCGATTTGTGCTTTAAAAAAGCCGATTGATAAGTTCAGCACCGCGACTTGGAAAAGCTTCTGCAATACAAGTCAATGCAAGTGCTTCCCGTAGAAGACCTTCTCTCTCTCTCTCTCCTGGGCAGCCTGCCAAGTTTTAGAAAACATATACAATGTTGCTACTTATCAATTAACTGAACTCCGTGTAGGAGAATTCTCAGTTTAACCATTTAAAGGCTAAATCTTTTTTTACATTTGTTGCTTACAAGTAAAAATCCTGTATTTTCTGCTAGAAAATTACTTGGAACCCCCAAACATTATATATTTTTTTTTAGCAGAGACCCTAGGAAATAAAATAGCGATTGCTGCAATATTTAATGTTACACGGTATTTGCGCAGCGGTCTTTCAAACACATTTTTTGGGGAAAAAATATACTTTAACAAATAAAAAAAAAAAAACTAAACAGTAAAGTTAGCCCATATTTTTTTTTTTTCAACCAAAAGTTTTCATTACCTGTTTTTGTGTATTATATATATATATATATAATACACAAAAACAGGTAATGAAAACTTTTGGTTGAAAAAAAAAAAATATGGGCTAACTTTACTGTTTAGCCCAAAAGCGCCTGAAAAAAAAATCGGCTTAACATATCGGCCCAAAAAAATCGGCATCATAAATCGGCTATCGGCCGCCGTGATTTCTAAATATCGGCATCGGTATCGGCCAGAGAAAAACCCATATCGGTCTACCTCTAACTTATACCATTGTGACGATTTTCTAGATTAGCTCCGAGTTGCTTTAAAGAAACAGAAATTAGTTATTTACTGTGGAACAGATGGTTAAATAATCAAGCATAGATTAGATTAGCAGCAATGGTCTACTTTGGTTTGAAAACTACTGAATACATGGATAGTACTGTAATCGTATACAATACATCAAAGCCCTAGGAGTTCTGAGATGCCATACTGCAGGAAAAAAATAAATACTGCCTAGAATCCATGCTGGAACTTAGATATGCTCATTTCAGCATTAGTAATGGATTCTAGTCTAAATTCTTTTATTCAGTTTTCCAATAAGCACAAATAACTAGAACTAATGCATGGCATTAACACATACAATACCTCCATTATATTCAGGCCACTTCTCACATCCTAGTTTCTATTTCTGACTTGTTTCATCCACAAGAAAAAGGTTTTGTTTGACTTTTAAGCAATGAAAACGAAAAATTATGTGCGTTTATAGAAGATTATAGTAGATTTGTGAACACATTACTAAAAAAAAACATTACATTGTGACAGCTGCTCTAAACCAGGTCTCGGCTGAGCTGGCTGGAGAAGACTTGTAGGACTTGCTAGTGCTGCAGAAAAGAAATATTTTGGTGGGTTAAAGTGCCAATAAACATTTATTATATTGCACTTTACCAATTCTTAGGCCCCATACACACGAGAGGATTTATCCGCGGATACGGTCCAGC
Organism: Rana temporaria; assembly: GCF_905171775.1. Classification (NCBI taxonomy): domain Eukaryota; kingdom Metazoa; phylum Chordata; class Amphibia; order Anura; family Ranidae; genus Rana; species Rana temporaria. The sequence continues at coordinate 75,621,368 of NC_053500.1, read as the reverse complement.
GGACCGTATCCGCGGATAAATCCTCTCGAGGATTTCAGAAGATTTCTATGCGATGGCGTGTACACACCATCGCATTGAAATCCGCGCCGAAATCCTCTGGCGATGACGTGTCGCGCCGTCGCCGCGATTATGACGCGGCGACGGGCGCGACGCTGTCATATAAGGAATTCCACGCATGCGTCAAATCATTACGACGCGTGCGGGGAATCCCTTTGGACGGATGGATCCGGTGAGTCTGTACAGACGAGCGGATCCATCCTTTGGGATGGACTTCAGCAGATGGATTTGTTGAGCATGTCAGCAAATATTCATCTGCTGAAAATCCATCCCAGGGGAGATTTATCCGCGGATAAATATCCCACGGAGTGTACACACCATAGAATCTATCCGCTGAAACCCATTCGATGGGATTTATCTGCGGATAGATTCTATGGTGTGTACGGGGCCTTAGGTTTGGTGGCTGCATTGGTTTTATTTTTTAGAATTTGTTTCCTTTATTTTCACCTGGTGATCCAGTCAGTACAGTGGCTTGAAAAAATATTCATACCCCTTGAAATTTCCCGAATTTTGTCATGTTGCAACCAAAAACGTAAATGTATTTTTTTAGGATTTTATGTGATAGACCAGTGCTTCTCAACCCCTTTTGGGTCGAGGCACCCATTAAAAATTATGGAAAATCTCGAGGTATCCTTCCAAATTATGGACACCCCATCCTAGGACACCCCATCCTAAAATATAAAAATGATTCTAATAGTTTTACATAATGCAGCAACATCCACATATGTAGGACACCCAAGACTAGAGATGCAAGTTGGTACTGACTAGTGTTGCAATATTTGTCTTCTTCCTCAGTTTTTCTCCATCACTCACAGATGGAGAGAGGCAGAGGAGGGTCAAACAAGCATGCTGTGCAGGCGACTGACATCCTCCTTATCAACTGATGAGGTCATTGGTCATTAGCAGGTCAGCAGCTAGAAAGTCATAATGGCACACAATGAAAATAAAAATGTGGTTTTGTTTAACTAAAAAGGCAGGCTTCATCCACCGCCGCCTTGTATAGAGTTTTTGGGCATTTTAATGAGGCACCTCTGAAGAAACCTCAAGGCACCCCAGTTGAAAAAGGCTGCGATAGACCAACACAAAGTGGCACATATTTGGGAAGTGGAAGGAAAAGGATAAATGGTTTTCAAAATTGTTTACAAATATGTGAAAGTGTGGCGTGCATTTGTATTGAGCCCCCCTGAGTCAATACCAGCTTTCACTGCAATAACAGCTGCAAATCTTTTTGGGGATGTCTCTACCAGCTTTGCACATCTAGACATTTTTGCCCAATCTTCTTTGCAAAAAAGCTCAAGCTCTGTTATATTGAATGGAGAGCATCTGAACAGGAATTTTCAAGTCTTGCCACAGATTCTCACTTGGATTTAGGTCTGGACTTTGACTGGGCCATTCTAACACATGAATATGCTTGCATCTAAACCATTCCATTGTAGCTCTGGCTGTATGTTTAAGGTCGTTGTCCTGCTGGAAGGTGAAGCTCCACCCCAGTCTCAAGTTTTTTGCAGACTGTGATGGGTTTTCTTCTAAGATTGCCCTGTATTTGGCTCCATTCATCTTCCCATCAACTCCCCAATCCCCATAACATGAGGCTACCACCACCACCACGTTTCACAGTGTAGATGGTGTGTTCAGGGTGATGTGCAGTGTTAGTAAATAAACCCCTCGTGTGGCAGAGAACTAAGTGCAAATCCACTGTGCACTACAAGTGCACTTGGAAGAGCAGTCATTGTAGATCTGAGGGGGACATGCAAAGAAAATAAAAAACAGCATTTTTGCGTGCACATGATTATATGATAAAATCAGCAGCCCTTCATTTCAGATCTTCCCCTCAGATCTACAACGACTGCACTTACAAGTGCACAGTGGATTTGCATCCAGTAAATAAACCCCATAGCGTTTTACTTTCAGGCCAAAAAGTTTAGATCTCATCTGACCAGAGCACCTTCTTCCACATGTTTGCTGTGACCCCCACATGGCTTCTCGAAAACTGAAAATGGGACTTCTTATGGCTTTCTTTCAACAATGACTTTCTTCTTGCCACTCTTTCATAAAGACCATATTTGTGGAGTGCACGACAAATAGTTGTCCTGAGCTGTGGATCTCTGCAGCTCCTCCAAAGTTACCATGGGCCTCTTGGCTGCTTCTCAGATTAATGCACTTCTTTGTCCGGCCTGTCAGTTTAGGTGGACGGCCATGTCTTGGTAGGTTTGCAGTTGTACCATACTCTCCATTTTCAGTTGATGGAATGAACAGTGCTACGCAGGCCCGGACTGGGACAAAAAATAGGCCCGGGCATTTTAGATTGAGCAGTCCATGACATGTTAACCGACCTTTTCCCCACTCTCCCACCCTGACGAAACCCAGCAGAGGTGTGTGTGTGTGTGGGGGGGGGAGAGGGGAGACCAGGAAGATGATCAAAGCTTGGGATTTTTTTATTTATTTTTTATAACCTAGCCCTGCTTTAAACTTCTCCACAACTTTATCCCGACCTGTCTGGTGTGTTCCTTGGCCTTCACGATGCCGTTTGTTCACTAAGGTTCCTTTATGCCTTGTACACATGGTGGACTTTTGACCGTGCAAAAGTCAGTCGCAAGTCAGACGGAAAGAAAGAGAACAGGTTCCCTATATAAGGTCTGTCGGACTTCCGAAAAAAAAAGGTCCGATGGAGGCTACACACGGCCGGACTTTCCTAGAAAAAAAGCCTGTCTGACTTTTTTTCTCTGAAAATCCGGACGTGTGTACGAGGCATAACAAACCTCTGAGGGCTTCACAAAACAGCTAAATTTATACCGAGATTAAATCACACACAGGTGGACTCCATTTACTAAACAGGTGACTTCTGAGGACAATTTGTTCCACTAGATTTTAGTTAGAGGTATCAGAGTAAAGGGGGCTCAATACAAATGCACTCCACACTTTTCACATATTCATTTATTTAAAAAATTTAAAAATCATTTATTTATCATTTTCCTTCCACTTCACAATTATGTGCCACTTTGTGTTGGTCTATCACATAAAATTGATTTATGTTTGTGGTTGTGACAAAAGGTGTAACATTTTAAGAGGTATGAATACTTTAAGGCACTGTAAGTCAGTTGTTTTTCAACAAAACAAGCTCTGTTGCAGATTTTTTTAACAGAGGGTTAAAGGAACACTAAGTTTTTTTTTTTTTTTTTAAATAACAAACATGTTATACTTACCTCCACTGTGCAGCTCATTTTGCACAGAGTGTCCCCTAACCCTGTCTTCTGGGGTCCCTCGGCGGCTGTCTCGGCTCCTCCTCGCAAAAGCTTTCCACCTTCATGCGAGCAAGCTCGCATGGTGGAAAGCTTTTGCGAGCGCACTCCCGTGATACAGCGGGAACACAGCGGTTGCTTTAACTGCTTAAAAAGTGTGAGCTGGCGTTTGGCTTCAATTTGTTAGTGTATCTAAATCTGCTAGTACATCCAACACTCCCCTCCCCACCTAGAGTGGGAGTTCGGTAATACAGGAGGTGTCCAGATCACTAGGTGAAAAGAGAGGGATAAAGCCTAAAGAAAAACAAAAAATTGTGCAGCCACCACATTTGCAACATTTTTGGTGTTGGGTTTAATACCACTTTATTTTATTTTTTTTATTTTTGTTAGTGTATGGATATTAAACACACATCAACCAACAGTAAAGCTGGGCACACAAACGTGAACATTTTCCATACTTCTAAGAATTTTCTTGTCCCTGTGGTCAACAATGAACATCAGTTTGACCTCATAACTATCAGAAAATGGGAGGAACATTCCGAAAACAACAATTTTTGTACACATTTCTACTGATATATATGACCAGATTACAGCAAAGCTGACTCAAAAAAATTTATTGCCATTCATTCTCTCCCTCCACCCTGTAACTGAGTTGCAGGGTTTTTGAAGGGGGTAGGAGTACTACTTTTTGTCAGTACCCAATCCCACAATCCTCACCTAGCCAAGGATGAGCCTGCTCACCCCCCCCCCCCCCCCCTCATCTGCACCCCCAGATTCCTGCGACACCTCATACATCTCAGGAGGCAGTAGTAGTGTCCCTTCACCTCATTCTCTAGTGCAAAAGTCACAGCTGGCCCCCAAATCAATGATGGAGGTGCCAGCGACCTGTAACACGGAGAAGAAATGGCTGCGGAAAGACATCACTGAAACCCTCGGCCTAGAAAGTACCCACACTGTTGTGCGGAGCGGCAGGGGGTCTGGTGAGTCCATGTTTACAGTTTCAGGTCCGAATTTTTAGCTGAATTTGGACCAAAAGACACACAGGACTCTTCTGCAAACCGCTCCCGCAGCCGTCCCATTGAGAGGCGGTCATAGTTTTCGGACATGTGAATTGGATGCGGAGAAACCCATATCTAGTTTGCACCAGTGTGAACCCAGTCTAAAGGTTTCAGTCATCCCTTTGCTAGAAATAAATATTTGTCCCTAAATAGCAAACAGCAGCAGCTCACCGTAAGATACGTACAGTCGAAACACAATAAAGAAACAAGGAGCTTCACTAATTAAAGTGGTTTTATACCCAAATTTTACACTTTTAACTAAATTAATATCTCCTAAACCTGCACAGTTTAGGAGATATTCCCTATGCATGCAGTCGCTGACGTCAGCGGCGCATGCGCTCTGAATGCCCCAGCTGAAGGTCCGCCAGCCTTGCTGCAAAAAAAACTCCCGCGATCATTAGGTCATCACGGCTCCAGCCACTGACAGCACCAGAGCTGCGAACCCAGAAGACACGCCAAGGGAAAGATGTCAGCTCCCTCGGCGTGGACCGGGCTCCGATACGGGGGTTACGCTCTGAGGTAAGCATTTCATAATGAGCTAGTACTAGCTCATTATGCCTTTACCTTGCAGGGTTTTTTTTTTCTTTTTTAATGTGCAGGTTTACTACAGCTTTAATACCTAAATGTAAGAATGTAAAAAACAACTTAATAAAGTTCGTAGTGAGCATGATCACCAAAAATAGAAAATGTGAAACGCTTTTCAAAGAGAAAACAAGTGAAGGTTGGTGGGTCGCTTTTCAGATGGACGGGTGTTTACACAAAGCCGGCCGGCTTTTTTACATGTTGTTTTTTATGCTCATACAAGTAAGTGCAATACTTTATTTTTAATAAAAGTCATATTGGTTTTTACACTATGGAGAGTTTTCTTGAATTTCTGGGTTATCTCTGAGTCTCCCTATTGAACGCGATCGGCTCTTTCGGATCCAGTTCAAGGACTTAGACCAGGGGTGGGCAACCTCGGCCCTCCAGCTGTGGTGAAACTATAATGCCGCATACACACCATCACTTTATGTGATGAAAAAAAACGACACTTTCTGTGAAGTAAAAAATGACGTTTTTGAAACTTCAATTTTCAAAGACGAAGTTGCCTACACACCATCGTTTTCTCACAATGTTCTTGCAAAGTGAGGTTACGTTCCACCACGTTTTACCATTGAAGCTAGCTTCTGGGCATGCGTGGATGAAAAAACGTCTTAGAAAACGACGTTTTTTGCTACACACGGTCAATTTCTGTGAAGTAAAAAGTGCACTTTTGAAAAACGACACATAAAATTGAAGCATGCTTCAATTTTTTTTGGTCGTTTTTTACAAGACATAAAACGACGTTTTTCCCCACACACAGTCAATTAAAGTGACGTTTTTAAAAACGTCATTTTTTTTCATCACATAAAGTGATGGTGTGTACGGGGCATAAGTCCCATGAGACATTGCAAGACCCTAACAATCACAGGGATGACTCCTAGAGGCAGAGGCATGATGGGATTAGTAGTTTCACCACAGCTGGAGTGCCAAGGTTGCCTACCCCTGACTTAGACCATCTGTGCTGCTCCATCACAGGAAAGGCTATCCGGTTGAGAGCTGTCAACTGACTCTCTGATTGGGGATCAAGACCTGGGCTGGGTATTAAGCCACAAGCGTCATACCGCTTGCTATCTGGTAAGCGTCTAATTTATGTGGTGGAGGGATTTGTTATGTCATGTTTGCGAATAATTGGCATTACGAGAGGATCATGAAAAACGATCCACCAACCTTCACTTGTTTTTACTTTGAAAAGCGATTCACAGATTTTCACATTTTTGGTGATCATGCTCGCTATGAACCAAGTTGTTTTTTACATTCTTCCATTTAGGTATTAAATAGTGCAGCTCCTTTTTTCCTTTGCAAGAAGTGCCAACAGTGCCCCAAAATTAAAGCGGTTGTAAAGGTTTTTTTTCCCCCTAATCAAACATGCTATACTTACCTGCTTTGTACAATGGTTTTGCACAGACCAGCCTCAAACCTTCTCTTCTGGGGTTCCCCGCAGGAGCTCTCGGCGGCTCCTCTTTTTTTGTGTGCCCCCATAAGAAGTTCCTTCCTATGAGGGCACACAGTAAGCTCAATCCTGAGCCAGGCTATGTAGGACTATTCACATACAAAACATAGCTTAGCCCCCCCTGCTCTCTGATCACAGTACGTGATTGACAGCAGCGGGAGCCATTTTCTCCTGCTGCTGCCTCTGTGAGAAGACTGCTGCTACAGACGAGCACATTGGTGGAACGAGATCAGGCTCAGGTAAGCATACAGGGGGGCGAGGGGGCAATACAAACACTGGGACATTTGTTAGTATAATGCAGGGAATGCATTAAAGGATCACTAAAGGATTTTTTTTAGCTAAATAGCTTTCTTTACCTTACTGCAGTCCTGGTTTCATGTCCTCATTGTTCGTTTTTGCTCTGATGTTGCTGTAATTCTTCTCTGTTCTGGACACTTCCTGGTTGTCCGTTTCCTGAGGACCACAGTACTGGGAGATTCTAGTTTCATTTTCCAAACCATCACTGCTCTATGGCTCTGTACATGCACAGAGGCAGGATAACATGCAAAAACGAAACTAGAGGCACATTATATGATTGATTTTTATCTATTTTTTATCAATTTTAAAAGGAATCGGTTAACTATTATGTCTCTATACCCTGTAAACAGTCATTTCAGCAAAAAAAAAAATGTTTCCTTTACAACTCCTTTAAGGTAACAAAGTCTAGCCTTTAGAACCAACCATTCTAAATGGGCACTGTATCATGCAGTTTACTATCACCTTGGGATCCTGGTGCATAGGCACTTATGTGTGATTTTTAATTTTTTAGGCTTTAATCTGGATGGTTTGCACCTTCCCTATTGGCCTGTTTTGGGCTCTCATGCTGTACCCCCCCTGGGGGGGTCTTTTTGCCCCGTCTTGCTTCATTGTCTGTCCATGCCCCAACCCTTGATCCCTACAGGTCTTCCCTCACATTGAAAGGATCATTATACTGTGGATGCATAGTTGTCTTATCCCCGTAAATGCTAGTCTGCTCCCGGTTACCATAGGAAATGGTCAGAACACCGACCTGCTTGCTACTAGAAGACATGCCACCCTATCAGGAGGCAAGGCAATTGGAAGCTCACAGAAGATAGCTTGGAAGGAAGATCTTCAGTGTAACGGGACGTGACAGGGAAACTGCATTTCTGGCAAGATCAATAGTAATCAGGTTCAGAACATCTTTTTCATTGGTGAACTTTGGTGTCCGACTCAGCAGGACATCGCAGAGAGAAAGTGTCCTTCTCTACAGCATGCTGGAAGAGGACAGGCTTTTCTACCTAGGTTCAGGCTGTGACTGCTTTCTAAAGAACACAAATGCCAAGCCTCAGTATGCCTTTTGTTTGGCTGCACCTGCAATGTATTTAGCCAATTTAAAGTGAAAATTCAGTTGAGCATTAAAAATACACAACTCAAAAGGAGAGGCTTTTGTTTCGGCAGCTAACCGTCTCTGGAGTGCTCCGGCTTTGTTTACATGTCTTTCCTTGAGCCAGCTGGACGAAGTACAGAAGAGCTTGTCCGTACATCATCTCACCAACGGGCAGGCGGGCGGGCGGACGGAAAGCCCACTGAAGTAGAAGCAGCTGCTTTGCGCTTATGCATTACTGCACTCAATAAAAAGACATGTAAACCAAGTTATTCCACTATATGGTTTGCCACGTCTGGAATAAAAATGCCATATTCTGGTTGCTTGGTACATATTGTATTAATAGACAACACCATTGCACTTATAAAATGTATTCCATAAAGATGTCACATGCTGGTGGAGCAACAGAATATTCACTTAAAAGCGGAGTTCCGGCCACAATTTCACTTTTTAAATATAAATACCCCTGTAATACACAAGCTTAATGTATTCTAGTAAAGTTAGCCTGTAAACTAAGGTTTGTTTTGTTAGGTTGTTACAGCATTTAGACACTTTATAAAATAGAAATTGACTGGGGCCATCTTAAGTGTGGGCATCATGAAGCCAGACTGTATGACTTCCTGGATTTCAGACTTGCAGATCTCGAACATGCTCAGTGCTGCACAAGCAGTGTCAGATCAGGTTTCAGCACCTTTGCTGTCCAAGTCACATGATTCTTTGAGACTGGGGAGTGCACAGACTCCTGGAAAGTTACACCCACTACATTCCCAGGAGTCTGTGCAGTGTAGGTTAGGAAGCTTAAAGGAGTTCTCTGACCTAAAACTTTTAACCCCCGCTGTGCCCGGGCTGTAAAAAAATAGAAAATAAACTTTCACTTACCTGCCTACGATCCCCCGTTGTTCCGATATCGCCGTCCCGTTCTCCGGTCCCGGGCCCCTTCCGCTTCCTGTGTGTCGGTGACTCATAGTGCGCTCAGCCTATCAGCGGCCGCAGCAATGTCCCGTCGCGGCCACTGATAGGCTGAGCGCACTATGAGTCACCGACACACAGGAAGCGGAAGAGACCGGGACTGGAGAACGGGACGGCGATATCGGAACAACGGGGGATTGTAGGCAGGTAAGTGAAAGTTTATTTTCTATTTTTTTACAGCCCGGGCACAGCGGGGGTTAAAAGTTTTAGGTCAGAGAACTCCTTTAAGCACCTAGGTGCAGGAAGTGGGAAGATTAACTATTCTGCCTAGCAACAACACTTTGAAGGCATCTAAAAAAAAAAAAAAAAAAAAATTCATAAAGGACTAATGACATTTTTTTAAAACTACTGATGTAATGTTATATTTATGAGTGGAACTCCACTTTAACCACTTCAGCCCCAGAAAGATTTACCCACTTTCAGATCAGGCCACTTTTTGCGATACTGCATTGTTTCGATTTAACAATTGCACAGGTGTGCGATATTGTACCCAATTAAAATGTATGTCCTTTTTTCCCTACAAATAGAGCTTTCTTTTGGTGGCTTTTGATCACCTCTGCGTCTTTTGCACTATAAACGGAAAAAAAAGCGTCAATCTTGAAAAAAAGCACGTACTTTCTGCTATGAAACATACTGTCTTCATGTGTGAAAGGGGCCTTAATCTTCTGATAAAAAAAAAAGAGAAGGGCACAGAATACTTTATAACAAATACTGAACAAGTTTTCTTTTACATTTACACTGACCCTTTTTTTCTACCGTAACACACTGACCCGTCTCAGCAATTATTTATGAACCGGAAAAGCCAAAGAGTTTGACGAAAACAAACAGAATGAAATGATAGTGCTATGTGCTGGTAATGACACGGGATCCAGTGCATACATTATAAATGAAGATCTAGCTATTCGTCAGTCTGGTAATGTATTGAAGAATATAAGAGCAACTAGTTCAGGATGTATATACATGCAATGTAGAATCCCCCACTATATACTTGCCAAAGGTTTCCAGCTTTGCTCTACATCAGGGGTCTCCAAACTTCCTAAACAAAGGGCCACTTTTCTGTTGTTCAGACCTCAGGGGGCCGGACTGTGGCCAGTGGGAGCAGAAAATGTCCCTGGCTTCAATAGGAGGAATAGTGACCCATATTTAGTATTGGGGGAGGAATAGTTTCCCATCATTGGTATCAGTAGGAGGAATAGTGTCCCATCATTGGTGTCAGTAGGAAGAATAGTGCCCCAAGGGCCAGATAAAGGCAAGCAGAGGGCCACAGTTTGGAGACCCCCTGCTCTACATGATTCAGAATTTGTCACAGAGTATAGCCTCCTAATTAATTCCATCCCCCCCCAGCATTGCCACTGATCCCATCAGACCCCCGGCATTGCCACTGATCCCATCAGACCACCGGCATTGCCACCGATCCCATCAACCCCCCGGCATTGCCACCGATCCCATCAACCCCCCGGCATTGCCACCGATCCCATCAACCCCCCGGCATTGCCACCGATCCCATCAACCCCCCGGCATTGCCACCGATCCCATCAACCCCCCGGCATTGCCACCGATCCCATCAACCCCCCGGCATTGCCACCGATCCCATCAACCCCCCGGCATTGCCACCGATCCCATCAACCCCCCAGCATTGCCACCGATCCCATCAACCCCCCAGCATTGCCACCGATCCCATCAACCCCCCAGCATTGCCACCGATCCCATCAACCCCCCAGCATTGCCACTGATCCCAGGATCCCTAGGAGTTTTCTGTCTATTGATGGGTCCCCTCACCTCCCCAGTCCATGGTGTGCAGGCATTGCAGAGATAATGTGCTGTAACCATTTATCATTTTCCTTCCACTTCACAATTAGGTGCCACTTTGTGTTGGTCTATCACATAAAATACATTTACGTTTTTGGTTGCAACATTAGAAAATGTCAAGGGGTATGAATACTTTTTCAAGGCACTGTACAGTGGGTATAGAAAAGAATCACCTCCCCTAAAATATTCACATTGGGGTTGATTTACAAAAGGCAAATCCACTCTGCATTCCAAGTACACTTGGAAGTGCAGACGCTGTAGATCTAAGGAGAAGATCTGAAATGAGAGGAAGCTCTGCTGATTTTATCATCCAATCATGTACAAGCAAAATTGCTGTTTTTTATTTTCCTTGCATGTCCACCTCAGATCTACGACTGCTCTTTCAAGTGTACGTGTAGTGCAAAGTGGATTTGCCTTTAGTAAATCAACCCCATTGTGTTGCTTTGCAGTCTAAAATGAAGACAAACAGTTTTATCCAGCTGTATTTACTCAATTTATAACATCCGAGTGAAAGATATAACACCAACATGTCAGAAATAATATAAAAAAAAAAAAATCAAAAACAGAATCACTTAGTTAGAAAAAGAATTACCCCCTTGTGTCAGTATTTTGTTGGACCACATTTTGCTTTAATTCCAGCCTTTAGTCTGTTGGAATATTTCTCTACTAACTTTGCACATCTAGACTTTGCAATATTTGCTCACTATTCTTTGCAGAACTGCTCAAGTTCAGTTCCATATGATGGTGACTGTAGACTGCAGTCTTCCACAGAATTTCAATGGGGTTTAAAAGAGAAGTATGTTTTTTTTATTATTATTGATTCATACTTACCTCTATGGATGGAGCATCAGACTGATGCTGCAGCTGTCCCCCTGGCGTCCCTGGAGAGCCGAGTCACTGAACGCCGCAGATGGCTCGGTTTTCACAAATCCCCGAGAGGAGAGCTGCCGACTGTCAGTCAGCGTCTCTCCTCTGGTTTTCCACACGCATTGAAGCGCTGAGCTGTGGAGGGGCGGGGAGCAGCCGTCAATCAAGGCAGTTGGAGAATCCATACTTGGGAAGTCGGGATGACTCGCTGCCTCGACTGATGGCAGTGACGTCAGCGGAAAGCGGACTTCAGACCGCTCTCTGCTGATAACGGGTCACAGGAGTGCAAAACGAATTGCACTCCTGTGACCCAGAGGAGAAGCCCAGCCTAAAAAGCATACAGTGGGTACGGAAAGTATTCAGACCCCCTTAAATTTTTCACTCTGTTATATTGCAGCCATTTGCTAAAATCATTTAAAGCGGAGCTCCACCCTAAGGTGGAACTCCCGCTGATCGGAACCCTCTCCCCTCCGGTGTCACATTTGACACCTTTCAGGGGGAGGGGGGGGTGCAGATACCTGTCTAAAGACAGGGATTTGCACCCACTTCCGGCCACACAGTCTCGGGCAGACTGCGGGCATGACATCACCTCCCGTCCTCCCCCCGTTGTGTTCTGCGCCGTAAGGAACCGGGCAGTGAAGCCGGAGCGCTTCACTTCCTGGTTCCCTCACCGAGGATGGCGGGGGGGGGGGGCAGCTGCGGACGGCGCTGGAGTCCAGGACAGTTAAGTGTCCCAATATTAAAAGTCAGCAGCTGCAGTATTTGTAGCTGCTGGATTGTAATATTTTTTTTTCAGTGGACATCCACTTTAAGTTAATTTTTTTCCTCATTAACATACACACAGCACCCCATATTGACAGAAAAACACAGAATTGTTTGCAGATTTATTAAAAAAGAAAAACTGAAATTTTACATGGTCCTAAGTATTCAGACCCTTTGCTGTGACTCTCATATTTAACTCAGGTGCTGTCCATTTCTTCTGATCATCCTTGAGATGTTCTGCACCTTCATTTGAGTCCAGCTGTGTTTGATTATACTGATTGGACTTGATTAGGAAAGCCACACACCTGTCACAGTGCATGTCAGAGCCAATGAGAATCATGAGGTCAAAAGGAACTGCCTGAGGAGCTCAGAGGCAGAATTGTGGCAAGGCACAGATCTGGCCAAAGTTACAAAAAAAATCTGCTGCACTTTAGGTTCCTAAGAGCACAGTGGCCTCCATAACAAAGAGTGACACAATTAAGGGGGTCTGAATACTTTCCGTACCCACTGTAGGTTGGACTTCTCCTTTAAGTCTGACCAAGTCATGCAAGGACATTAACCTTTTTCTGCTTTAACCACTGTGTTTTTTTTTGCTGTGTGTTTTGGGTCATTGTCATGTTGGAAGGTAAAACTTTTTCCCCCTTGACAACTTTCTGGCAGAGGACAGCAGATTTTCCTCAAGAATTTGATGGTATTTTGCCCCATCCATTTTTCCTTCTATCCTGACAAGTGCTTCAGTCCTTGCTGGCGAGAAACACCCCAACAACAGGATATTACCACCTCCATGCTTTACTGTAGGAAAGGTGATATTTGGATGGTGAGATGTATTGGATTTCCGACAGACATATCGTTCGACGTTGAGGCCAAATAATTCAATTTTAGTCCAATCTGACCATAACATCTTTTTCCATGTGGCCTCAGAATCTTCAAAGGTGAGTTTTGGCAAAGCTCTGTCATGACTGCACGTGGCTATTCTTGAAGAGTGGCTTTTTGTCTTGTAACCCCCCATACAAGTCACATTTGTGGAGAATTTGTGATATTGTTGTCACATGCACACAGTGACCACTCTGACCATTTTCATCCACTTTGGAGCGACATCCTGATCCAGGGAGGGTCTGTGTTGTACCAAATACCTTACACTTCTTAATAATAGCCTTCAATGTGCTTCTAGGCATTGATAAAGCCTTTGAAATGTTTTTGAATCCATCTCTTGACTTGTGCCTGTCTACAACTTTATCCCAGAGATCTTTTGACAGTGCTTTGCCACCGATAGTTGATTGTTTGCTTCAGTTGCACTACCAGGGACTGAAATGCTCCAGGAAAGCTCTTTTCATGCTGAGCTATTCAAAATAACTACAGGTGATCACAGTTGAAAGTCAAATTGCTTTGTGTGCCATTGAGAAGCTGATTAGCTACATCTGATCGAGTAATTTTTAGGATAGGGGGTTAAACCTATTTTCCAACTAAGTGATGTTCGGGTTATATCTTTCACTTGGATGTTATAAGTTGCACTAGTAAATACAGCTGGATAAAACAAAAACTGTGTCAGTCTTCATTTCAGGCTGTAAAGCAACAAAATGTGATTACTTTAAAGAGGGGGTGATTTTTTTCTATACCCCCTGTACATTTATACAAAAGAGATCAGTCATGTGGCTTGGATTCAGATTGCGTTAAGGTACCGTATGTGTACACATGGTGTGAATTTTGTATTTTCCAAGCAAAGTTAGTCTTGTCACAAATGCAGGTCGTCCCGTGACATAAATCTGCATCCTCTTACTGGCAGAACTCCTCTGTGTTTTGTAACTGGCTGTCGTTGCAAAATGCAACTGAAACAGCCAGCCATCACCATTGATGAGAACATTGGAGGGGCCGGTCATAGCAGAAATAGTTACCTGCTCCTTTTTCAAGCAGCAAGATAAGATACAACTGCAACTACCAGGAATAAAACTGTCCAAATAATCACCTAATCCAATCAGAAGAGGAAACCGGTCACATACATACAGTACAGGTAGAATGTATGAAAAGGCTGTGTGGGTGTTTTCATTGTGTGTTATTTAACCACTTAAGGACCACCCGCCCGCAATGTACTCCAGCCTGGGGGTCCGGTGCGTTCCTGGTCTGAATTCACACCTGAACCAGACCCAAAAATTCACAGGACCCTTTTGGAATTCGCACCGCGGCCGCCCTGGACATGTGTGAACCGACTCCATTGAGAACCAGTCACACTCGCATTTCATGCGAATTGGATGCAGTGGATGCCTTCACCGACCTGTGAAAAGTGATCCATCATGGATTCCTCTTCATAGAGTGAATCAGGCGTAAGGCTACTTTCACACTGCTCCATTGCAAAAACACAGTATAAATGCATATGCGTTTTTGCCGCATTTCCGGTGCGTTTTGTACCTGTGGAAAAAGGGCACGTGACTCAAAATAATGCACCAAAAATGGACCAATGATTCATTTTTGCCATGTTTTTGATGCATTTTCCATTCATTTGAACGGGATGTTTTTTTTACCACACCAAAAATGCAACTTACAGGACTTTAAAAGATGCAACAGACCTGCAACTGACTAGTGTGAAGAGTTCCATAGGATTGAATGGTAATGAGTATTTCTTCTACTCTTTTGCCAACGCAATAACGGAAGAAAAACTGACCAGTGTAGAAGCAGACTAAATGAGCCCTTAGTTTGCCTTCCTTTACAGAATGATCTCTGTCTAGTGCAATGTTACTAATTATTTACATACCTGAGCTAAAGGCATCCCACAATAATACATTGTATTCTTTGTAATTGGTGACCAATGTAGAATTCCCCTCATTGTTATTTTGTACATTCCTAAAGTATCATGAGATAAGTAAATAGTGTGTGCTGTGTTTTTTTTCCCCCCCAAGAGAATTTAGAAGTGGAACTGCACCCACATGGGGAAGTTCAAACTTCTCTGCCACCTCATTCCCTTTTACCAATTTTGGACAAATGTTAAAACCAGGTATCAGCTGCCACCTAGGCGATCCGAGCAGAAGTTTTTTGTTTGTACTTTTCTGAATGAAAGAAAAAGGTAGCCTGTAAAGGATAAATCCTAACACTAAAATCGCTACATCTACAGACATCCATGACCCCTTAGATCCCTTTCACACTGAGGTCGTTTTAGCGCTAGAAATAGCGCCTGAAGACTGCCTCCCATTCATTACAATGGGTGCTTTCCCACTGGGGTGGGGCGCTTGTGGGACGTTCGGAAAAGTCCTGCATTATCTTTGAGCACTCCCAAAATGCGTTTGAAGTGCCTAAAAAAAAGCTTTTCGGAAGCGCCGCAACACAGGAGTTTTTAACCCCATTTTTTGGGGTTAAAAGTGCCCCGCTAGTGGGCGAAAAGAGCCACTAAAACAAGCGGCTCTTTACCGCTAATGACTGTCGCTTTCAGTGTAAAAGCAGCCTAACCTATCTAGCCCTATAAAGAAAAAAACAGTATACATAACTTTTTTGAAGCCACTCCAGTCCGGTCTACAGCGGCAGAAGCTCTGCAGAGGACACAGCTGACAACGGCTGTGAATTGAATGGGAAGTGATGTCACCCATAGAGTTACTATGGGGCTTCTCTTGTCGGATGTGTTCTCTGCACCCGCCAGCCACACAGCGAAGCTGCGGCTGACAGCTCAGCGTGGGCTTGGGTCAGAGTGGCTTTAAAAAAGGTATGTATACTGATTTTTTCTTTACAGGGCTAGATAGGTTAGTGTTAGATTGTGAGTGTCTGTAGATGTAGAGATTTTAGTGTTAGGGTGGACTTATCCTTTAACAGACCAAGCTCTCCAGCACAAGTGGCAGTTAAAGGTTTGACACAAACCAGTTACAACTGATAGGAGTGCTTACAATGATCAGTTTTAATTCATCTATGCAAAACCTTTATCCCAGAAGGAACAAACTGCAACTTTTTTTCTCGCACGGTATTTGCGCAATAATTTTTCAAACGCCTTTTTTTGGGGGAAAAAAACGGTTTCATCAATTAAAAAATAACAAAAGAGTAAAGTTAGCCCAATTTTTTTGTATAATGTGAGAGAGGATGTTACGCCGAGTAAATAGATACCTAACATGTCACGCTTTAAAATTGCGCACACTCATGGAATGGCGCAAAACTTCGGTACTTAAAAATCTCCATAGGTGACGCCTTAACATTTTTTACAGGTTACTATTTTCGAGGAGGTCTAGTGCTAGAATTGTTGCACACGCTCTATCGCACGCAACGATACCTCACATGTGGGGTTTGAGCGGCGTTTACATATGTGGGCGGGACCTACATGCGTGTTCGCTTCTTTGAGCGAGATAACGGGGACAGGGGCGTTTGGAAATTATTATTTTTTTAAATGTTATTTTACTTAATTCTTTTTATTTTTACTATTTTGGGCCCCCAATGGCACGGGAGAGCCTGGAGAAGCACCGGATGTCGGCGGGAGGGGGACGACGTCCCCTCCCGCTGCCTATAAGAACGATCAAGCGATGGGATCGCCGCTTTGATCATTCTTATCGTGAACAGAATCGGCGGCTGAAGACGGCGATATCTGAATGATGCCTGGCTGTAGCTGCAGGCATCATTCAGATATCACCGCACAAAGCCAAGGACGTCCTGTCAGCAAGAGGTTAAGGCCCGATTTCTAAAAGTAGTTCCTGTACTAGTTTTTGCGATTTCGTGCCGCAATTTACATGCACAGATGTCTCTGAAATCGCGGCCGAAATCGGGACTGCCAGTGGGAGTGAAATCGTGCGAATTCAGCTGAACTCCCGCAGCCCAGTGTGAACCCGGCCTAAAAGTGTTTGTTAGCTGGAGTTTGGCTTTAGTCCAGTCCATCGAAATCGGCTGGTCTAATGCTCCCCTCTCCCAAGACTGACAATGCTGCTGTCCTTGGATGTCTGTTTTACGACTTGATCCAGAATGCAGACACCCCAAGACAGGAGACGTGTGTTACTGGCTGGATCACCAGGTGAATAAAAGGCTGGGTTCACACATATGTGTTTGCAATCCTGGAG
The DNA here is from genome assembly GCF_905171775.1 of Rana temporaria. Classification (NCBI taxonomy): domain Eukaryota; kingdom Metazoa; phylum Chordata; class Amphibia; order Anura; family Ranidae; genus Rana; species Rana temporaria. The sequence goes on along the minus strand of NC_053500.1, from coordinate 75,604,176 downwards.
TCTGGTGCATTTCTGTTCACCGGTTCAGGTGCAAATTTTGACCTGAATTCACACCTGAACCAGACCCAAAACCGCACAGCACCCTTATTCAAACTGCACCGCAGCCACCACAGACATGTGTGAACCATCTCCATTGAAAGCCGGTAACAGTCACATGTTATGCAAATTGGATGCTGTTAAAAACGCATCCAATTTGCATATATGTGATCCCAATTATTTTTTTGCTGAAATGACTGTTTACAGGGTATAGAGACATAATAGTTAACTGATTCCTTTTAAAAATGATTAAAAATAGATAAAAATCAATCATATAATGTGCCTGTAGTTTCTAGTTTCGTTTTTGCATGTTTCCTGCCTCTCTGCTGTACAGAGCCACGGAGCCAATACAGGGCAGTGATAGTTTGGTGCTGAGGGGTTTTAGACACACAGTAATCACACCTCCTTGATTAGTGACCAGAGAGAGAAAGCTCCCAGTACTGTGGTCATCAAGAAACAGCCAGACAACCAGGAAGTGTGGAGATCAGAGAAGAATTACAGCAACTTGAGAGCAAAAACGAACAATGAGGACATGAAAACAGCACTGCATTAAGGTAAAGGAAGCTATTAAGATAAAAAAAATCCTTTACAAACCCTTTAAGGGGAAAAGAATTAAAATAAAAACTGATGCACATTTATGCCTGATAAGCAATAGATGACATTTTTATTTTGGGTATAATACTTGATTAAAGTGGTTCTAAACCCTCATACACACTATACCCGTGTTCATTTTTGTACAAAAATTTACCAATTACAGGTCCTTCCCGATTTACTTCCCCACAGCTTTTGTTTCCCTAAATGCGCTCCCAGCCGTTACGTCCAGGGGCGGATGGACTGACCATTCGGGCACTGCCCGAGGGCCCCATGCCACGAGGGGGCCCCATCGGGGTTGCCAGCCTCAGTAAAACCAGGGACAGTATGTCAAAATCTGTGTTTTTAAAAAAAAAAAATCACAAGATTATAGCTGCCCCGCCTCTCCAGTACCTTCTCAGTGTGTGTATGTGTATACTGTGTGGCCCCATAATCTGTTGTCTGGGGGCCCCATAATCTCCTATTGCCCAGGGGCCCCATGGAGTTGTCAGTCCGCCCCTGGATACGTCACATAGCTTTCAGGACTAGATGTCCCGCCATGTTTAGTGTCATCGCGCATACGTCTTTCTTAAATTCCGTGATCACTCACTTGAGGAGGTGCCGCGTTCTCTTTAGCTGCTAAAGACTACTCAGCGGATGGTCCTCCCAACAGGATCAAAGCACCGGAGTCCCCATACGTGCAACTTTATGCCTGGGTTCACACTGCTGCGGTATGTAATTTGCATAGGAATCGCAGCACATTCCTGTGTGAATTACATGCGGTATCTCTGGGCTGCGATTTGAGCCATGGATTTGTATGGCTCAATTGGCGCCAAACTGGTGCAGGAGCCTTTTTTTTGTCCGCACTAGAATGGGATCACTCAGGTGTTCACACCTATAGACGCCAGTAAAAGACAGAATTGTATTTAAAGCACTCTGCCTGACACATAAGTGCATCCATGGGAAGGCGCCGCAATATCTTTGCGACAAGATAGAACCTCACAATTCTAATCGCGTTCTGCGATCCACTGACCAAAATCTGGTCAAGGTGCCAAAAACCAAATACAAGTCCAAAGGAGAAAGAAGGTTTGCTTTTCAAGGTCCGAGACTATGGAACGCTTTACCAACCAGCGTTCGGTTGGAGGAAAACCACCTGACTTTCAGAAGACAGATTAAAACTCTGCTCTTTTGATGTCATGAGACACGAAACATCAAGCGCCCAGAGGCGATTCAGTTCGCATGTGCCGCGCTATATAAGTTTTTCATTCATTCATTCATTCATAGATCCGATTCTGTAAAATACGTTGCGTTTTTACAAACCGATTGCAGGTCGTTAACAAACACCCCACAATCATTTCGCCTGGACAGGTACCAATTTAGATGTGGTACCCAATCGCTCCGCATCTAGTGTGAACCCAGGCTGAAGCAAAATTGCAGCAAAATGTTAGATTCTTTATGTAATGCTATTATTCAAGAGCAGAATGAGGCAAAAGAAAGTGATTGTTATTTAAAAAAAAAAAAATGTTACAAACATGTCATACTTACCTCCACTGTGCAGTTCATTTTGCACAAAGTGGTTCCCGATCGTCCTCATCTGGGGGTCCCACGGCGGCTCTCTCAGCTCCTCCCTGCAATAGCTAACCCCCTCTAGGAAGCTCTCTCCCAAGGGGGTTACCTTGCGAGCGCGCTCCTGTGTGATACACTCGGCGTCCATAGACGCCGAGTGTATGACTCGATCCTGCCGCGTCATTGGATTTGATTGACAGCAGCGAGAGCCAATGACTGTGCTGTCATCAATCTATCCAATCACAATGCTCTCTGCAAACCGCTGCGGGTGTCAATGTAAAGTTAATGACACCCCCAGATCGGATCGCAGTGCAAACTATGAAATCGGAAAGGAATTGGATTGCATGGATCTGAACAATAAAGCGTGTCCGCAAACCCCGCGTGCAGAGCCCGTCAGGAAGTCGGCACTGCGCTAATCACAGGCAGTGAGACATTGTCCCGATACGCGGCTGCAGAGATCGAGGAATGTCTCACTGCCTGTGATTAGCAAAGCGCCAAATTCCTGGAGGGCTCTACACGTGGGGTTTGCGAACGCGCCGGAGCTCATCCTTAGTGTGGACCAAAAAAAGGGTACTGCACCATTTTGGTGCCAATGCAATTTTAGACATACAGTCCATATGGCTGAATTTGCATGGCACAGACATTGCATGTGATGTGAATCACATGTGATGTCTGGCGGCATTAGTGTGAACCCGGCCTAATGACACCCAAGGAGGAATAATGATCACAGTGACATGGAAAATGACAAACAGATCTCTACAGCAACTAGAATCTGAAGAGTGATCCAAACAGAGCAAAGCCTGAATGAGACCTTAGTGATTTTCCCAGCCAATCAAGTCCTTGTTTCTTCATACAAACATTATATATAAAACTAGAAAGGTGACGAAGGGCCAAATTATGCATTTGATTGGTTTAAAATCTCCTAAAAAATAGCGAGGGGGGATATGGTTTCCTGTGATGTGTCCAATCAGGGAGCACTCATAGGATCACACAGCTGATCTATGATGGAGTACATAGGATGAGATCGGATCTGACATGTAGGGGACCCCAGGATAGGTCAGGGCCCAATGTACCCGGCTGCTGAGACTTGTAGTTCCACAGCTGCTGGTAGTAGGCCAATGTATGAGGGAGGGGATACAATGGTCAGAGCTCACACGCAGGTGACAGCCATAGGTGTAAGTATAGAGCTTGTACATAGAGCAAAGTGCAGGTAAAGACCCCCCTCAGCCCCCCAATATATCCGCTCCCCCCATTTATTCTACAATAATCTTACCTTAGAGATGAGAGCTCAGCATCAGCTGCTCCTTCCCCTCCTCCAGTCTACAGTACAGCCACATGACGTCACCGCACCATCCCACAAACCACCGCGCCGCCATTGGCTGTCAGGAGAAGGCAGACGCTGCGCTCGTCACTAAGATGTAGGGAAGGTTCATGTCTTCCCTCAGGATTGTGTCCCCACATGGTCACCTCAGGAGAGATAATTCCAGTATATGTATAATATGCCCGCTATGTCTGCTCAGGAATAGGACTACGTTCATATACTTTTTATTTCATATATTTCTATTATTCTATCCTGCCCATAACCAATATGGACGCTCTGATCAGAGAGGAAGGTCACGTGACAAATTCTACCAGAGGAGAAGGGGGATGGGGATCTGCCGCATTGAGGAGGGCGGAGGTCACATGACTCACACCAGGCTCAGGACGTCTCTGCTGTCAGTTATCACCTTGTGGAATTTCGGGACACTAATTATCATATTTCAGGTGATTGGTAATTAATATGTCAAATAAAAAAATCCACTCTGTTATACAGTATTATTGTCTGATATGTAGGTCTCCAAACCGCTACTGTACATGATGATGTGCTAATTCCATCTAAGCCCTGGTTCACATTGAGGCGATTTGACATCGGTGGCAATGGCACCATCCAAATCGGCACAGTGCCGCACCGATTCCCAAAATTAGTTTCTGTGCTACTTTTGGCGATTTCGGGTGCGATTTCCACTGACATTTGTGCAGAAACCCACACAGATATCTCTGAAATCGCCCCCGGGGTCGGGAATGAAATCATGCGAGGTCAGCTGAAGTCACACAATTTTATTCCCACAATCAGTGTGAACCTGGGCTAAAATGTATCTGCTATAAGGGCCGGTTTACACCACAAAAACGCACTCCAGATCCGTTCCGGATGCGTTTCTGCACACGCATTTTTGATACGTTTCGGGATGCATTCCAGGTGCTTTTTTTGGGCCAGTTCACACCACATGCGACTGCATTGCATTTTTTTTCTCCATCAATAATGCATGGAAAGTAGGTTATATGGTTTTCAGTGGCATAGTTCACACCTGTGCTTGCAGTTCCAGGGAAAAAAGTAGAACATGCTGCATTTTTCCTGCACTGGACTGTATTGGAACACTGTAAAACGCATCACAAATGCACTGGAACGCACTGGAGCTAATTTAATTTAGTTGACTAAAACATTTTATTTGACTAAATGAATACTATTTTAGTCCACTAAAATACGACGAAAACAATTGAGATGACTAAAATACGACTAAGGCCTCATGTAGACTGCTGTTGTTAAATGGACGTTCAGAGGCAGTTGGACGCTTTTTTCAACTGAACACATTTATTGTTATCTTATGTGACCATGTACACAGTCTCGTTTACAGTCGTTTTTAGGCAGTTGCTTTAACCACTTAAGGACCGCCTCCTGCACATATACGTCGGCAGAATGGCACGGCTGGGCACATGTACGTACAGGTACATCGTGTCATCCCTGTTATAGGGGGGACACAATCAAGGACGTCACTCCTACAGCCACACCCCCCTACAGTTGTAAACACACTTCAGGGAACACATAACCCCAACAGCACCCCCTAGTGGTTAACTCCCAAACTGCAACTGTCATTTTCACAATAAACAATGCATTTTAACCACTTCCTTACTGGGCACTTAAACCCCCTTCCTACCCGGAGGACTTTTTGCGATTCGGCACTGCGTCGCTTTAACTGACAATTGCGCGGTCGTGCGACGTGGCTCCCAAACAAAATTGACGTCCTTTTTTCCCCACAAATAGAGCTTTATTTTGGTGGTATTTAATCACCTCTGCGGTTTTTATTTTTTGCGCTATAAACAAAAATAGAGCGACAATTTTGAAAAAAAATATATATTTTTTACTTGTTGCTATAATAAATAGCTCAATTTTTTTTAAAAAAAAAATTTTATCCTCAGTCTAGGCCAATACGTATTCTACATATTTTTAGTAAAAAAAAAAAAAAAATCGCAATAAGCGACTGGTTTGCGCAAAAGTTATAGCGCCTACAAAATAAGGGACAGAATTATTATTTTTTATTATGTTTTTTTTTTACTAGTAATGGCGGCGATCTGCGATTTTTATTGCGACTGCGACATTATGGCGGACACATTGGACACTTTTGACACATTTTTGGCACCATTCACATTTATACTGCGATCAGTGCTATAAATATGCACTAATTACTGTATAAATGTGACTGGCAGGGAAGGGGTTAACACTAGGGGGTGAGGAAGGGGTTAAATGTATTCCCTATATAGTGTTCTAACTGTGGGGGAAGGGGGGTGACTGGGGGAGGTGACCGATCTGTGTCCCTATGTACAAGAGACACAGATCCGTCTCCTCTCTCCCTGACAGGACCGCTGTCTGTGAGAGCCGGGAATGAGAAATGATCTCATATGTAAACATATGAGATCATCTCTCATTGGCCGCACAGATCGCCTAGCAAACGGCCACTCCGATCTGTGATTGGCTGTGTCCAAGGGACACGGGCAGCGCAGAAGTTCCCCGCTGCGCACTTGGGAGCGCGCGCGGGGAACGCGGAAAGGGGCGGACGTGAAAATACGGCGCCCCAGAGAAGTAGAACCACCCTGCGGCCGTATATAGTCGTACGGCCGTCGGGAAGTGGTTAAATGCATTTTTTGCTGTGAAAATGACAATGGTCCCAAAAATGTGTCAAAATTATGTCCGCCATAATGTCGCAGTCACGAAAAAAATTGCTGATCGTCGCCATTAGTAGTAAAAAAAAAAAAATTATTAAAAATGCAATAAAAAGTGCTTTACAGTTTTGCTCAGATTATGAGATTCCGGAAGATCCGGAATTCTATCTTCTGCATTTAAACCAAATACCAGAAAAAGCCTATAGGGAAATGATTATATGCCATCTATTAGATGCCGCTAAGGCCTGTATAACGAAGAGGTGGAAGTCACCAGTCCCACCAACAGCGGAGATGTGGATATGTAAAGTTAGGGAAATAAGCAAATTAGAAGAGTTAGTCCTGACAACACAATATAAAAGGGAAAAATATTTAAGAACTTGGACTCCCTGGAAGTCCTATATGGACCACAGGGGGGAAGGTTAAGGGGGATAAGGCTGAATGGTATAGAAGGAGCCCGGGAACTTGGATTGGGTATATGTGGGACTTAATGAGAAACCACAGAAATATGGAGAAGGGTCGGAGGAGAGGGAAGTAGGGTGGGTTGTTGTGTTTTTTTTTTTTTTTTTTTCTCCCTTTCTTCTTCTTTCTCTCTCAGGGATGTTTGGGAAGGGGAGAGATATGTAAGAAGGAGATATATGTTTGATTTTGACAACAAGGTTAAAGGGGATGTATAATAATATGGACTGTGACTGTTGTTTTGTAATAATGTTCTGTTATGTAATTTTTGATTTTTTTATTTATATGTGTTGTACTGATTTGTTTTAAAATAAAAAAAGAATTATAATCTAAAAATGCAATAAAACTATCTCCTATTTTGTAAACGCTATACATTTTACGCAAACCCACCGATAAACGCTTATTGCGATTTTTTTTTACCAAAAATAGGTAGAAGAATACGTATCGGCCTAAACTGAGGAAAAACATTTTTTTAATGTATATTTTCTGGGGATATTTATTATAGCAAAAAGTAAAAAATATTGAATTTTTTTCAAAATTGTCGCTCTATTTTTGTTTATAGCGCAAAAAATAAAAACCGCAGAGGTGATCAAATACCACCAAAAGAAAGCTCTATTTGTGGGGAAAAAAGGACGCCAATTTTGTTTGGGAGCCACATCGCACGACCGCGCAATTGTCAGTTAAAGCCACGAAGTGCCGAATCGCAAAAAGGGGCAAGGTCCTTTAGCTGCATTTTGGTCCGGGTCTCAAAAAAATGAGTTCAGACGCCAGAGATTTCCACGTTTCAGACGCCAAACGCTTCTAAACGCAAGCGCGGCATGTAAACGCGGCAAAATGGACGTTTTAAACGTGGGTTACTATCTGTCTTTAATCATTTAGGAGCAGTTGTAAAACGTCCCGTGTACATGGAGCCTAAAACTAAAATGGCATTTTAGTCAAAAGACTAAAACTAAATTGAAATTTGACTCCAAAATCTGTAGTGCATTTTTATACCTCAATACCATAAATAATAACACATTAGATTTTTCACTCCAGCAGTATATAATGAGTTTGGACATTGTAGAGAAATATTAACTAATGCATTACAATTTAATTACACCTATTAGATTTTAGACGACTAAAATTAGTTTTAACCGACTAAAATGTACGGGAGATTTAGTCGACTAAATACGACTAAAACCAAAACAAAGCAAACCAAAGCGGGACAGTTTTCAGCGGACATGTCCGCCCGGAGATTTCTGTCTGATGGTTGTACACACCATCAGACAGAAATACGCGCGTAAACAATAAGCGGGGCGTGGCCGCGCCGTCGCCACGACGATGACGCGGCGACGTGGGCGGCCCTGGAAGTTCAAAGCTTCCACGCATGCGGCGAATCAGCACGATGCATGCGAGGGATGTCGGACGTGTCCGGTGAGTCTGTACAGACGACCGAACACGTCCGACGGACAGGTTTCCAGCGGATAGATTTCTTAGCATGCTAAGAAATTTTTATCCGCTTGAAAAACGGTCGGCTGGACAAATGTCCGCCGAAAAATGTCCGCTAGGCCGTACACATGACCGGATTTGTTTGCTGGAACTGATCCGCGGATAAATCCCAGCGGACAGATCCGGTCGTGTGTACGGGGCCTTAAACAATGTTATGCAAGTTAAGCAAGTTCTGGGACGGGAGCGCTCGTTCTGGTAAAACTAGCGACTTTTTAATGCTACACTAATCCAAATCTTTTGCTGCTGATATTGTTACATAGTTATGACAAGCTTGTTACTTTATTATTTATTGTTATCTAATGATTTTTATTGTTTGTTTTTTTAAGCCAGATCTTCGTCTAAAAAATGTTATGCATATTTAAAATATTTTAATGTAGCTCTTCTTTTTTGGTTATTAATTGGATAATATTTTAGACTGCTTTCCATTTATTTATTTTTTTTGAAATGTGTCAAGTTACCCCAACAACATTATTATTTAGTTTAATTTACCCACAAGGAGTTTAGTGTCCCTTGTTAATTAGGAAATGTTTTTTTTTTTATCCGTACAGACTCACCGGATAAGTCCGTCCGATCCCATCCCTCGCATGCGTCGTAATGATTCAACGCATGCGTGGAAGTATTTACCTTCCAGGGTCGCGCACGTCGCCACGTCATCGTCGCGGCGACGGCGCGGCCACGTCACCGCGGATGTATTCCGCTGGGATTTTGATCTGATGGTGTGTACAGCCATCAGATCAAAATCCGCCAGAGGATTTATCTGCTGGAAACGGTCCAGCGGACCGTTTCCAGCGGAAATCCTCTCGTGTGTACAAGGCCTAAGTTGCAAGGTGAGGCCTCATTGGATCAGACTCATTTTTCCTGCACATCCCACAGAAGCTCGATGGATTGAGGAGGAATGGATTGGAAACTTGTTGTTGTGCTGGAATTCATCAGACCAGGCCACATTCTTCTATTGCTCTGTGGTCCAATTCTGATGCTCATGTGCCCATTGTGGGTGCCTTTGGCTGTTGACACCAGTTGGCATGGGCACCCTGACTGGTCTGCTTTTCCAAGCTGGAACAAGTGAAAAAAAAAACATACCTTGAAATATGCAATGAACCCTTTCTAAACATTTTTGCATTTATTTTTGCACACGTTTATAAACTAATTTTAGGTCTGAAGATAAGTTAAAAGCCCAAACATTATGGGGCAGATTCACGTAGATCGGCACTTCTCTCCGCCGGGCGTAGCGTATCTAAGATACACTACGCCGCCGTAACTTTTTTTTTTTTCAAATCCTCAAAGAATTTGCGCCGTAAGTTACGGCGGCGTAGTGTATCTTTGGTGGCGTAAGGGCGCGGAATTCAAATAGCTGTGATGGGGGCGTGTTTTATGTAAATACGTCGTGACCCGACGTAAACTACGCTTTTTTTTAACGCGCATGCGCCGTCCGTGGGGGTATATCAGTGCGCATGCTCGAAATTAAACCGGAACAGGCCAATGCTTCCGACGGTGACGTCATTCTACGCAAATCCCTATTCGCGAACGACTTGCGCAAACGACGTAAAAAATTCAAAATTAGACGCGGGAACGACAGCCATACTTAACATTGAGTACGCCTCGTAATAGCAGGGGTAACTATACGCCGGGAAAAGCCGCACGCAAACTGGGTAAAAAAATGCGCCGGCCAGACGTACGTTCGTGGATCGCCGTAACCAGCTAATTTGCATACTCGACGCGGAATTTGACGGAAACGCCACCTAGCGGCCGGCGGAAAAAATGCACCTAAGATCCGACGGCGTACTAAGACGTACGCCTGTCGGATCGATCCCAGATGCCGTCGTATCTTGTTTTGTAGATACAAAACAAAGATACGACGCGGGAACTTTAAAATTACGCGGCGTATCAATAGATACGCCGGCGTAATTCTTTTGTGGATCTGCCCCTATATATTTTCTGAAAGTAGACACCCAGAAGAGAATAAAATGGGGTAGTTCCAATTTTTTATGTCACACGATATTTGTACAACATTTCAGTAAAAAATACATTTAAAGTGGAGCTCCACCGAAATGTTTTAATTTTTTTTTAAAGTCAGCAGCTACAAATACTGCAGCCGCTGACTTAAAATAAGGACACTTACCTGTCCAGGGCCCCTGAGCAAGGGGGCATGTTTAGTGCCCACAGCATGGGATTGTGGCTATCCCATTTTTTACTACAGGGGTTTTAAGGGTTAATAGGAGGCTGAGGGATTGTGAGGAAGTTTGGGCGGGAAGGTCACGTTTTGAACGTCAGATACAGGTGTTTCTGGGCGGGAAAGTCACGTGTACTGTATGACTCATACACGTGCAGCAGGGGGTATAAAAACCCCCTCCTCACAAGCCAGTCAGGCACTTTACCTGAGGAATTGAAGAGCTCCTGTCGTGATGAGTCTGCTGGAGTCTGAGTCGATGAGGTCGTTGGTGCAGAAGATACTGGAGAGAGCGGAGACCGAAGGCGGGGAAGAGTGGCTGAAGAAATGCCTGTCGGGCATTGAAGAGTCGGATGCGGTGGAGCAAGGCGAAGGCGTCCGGGACGTGAATACGGACGGCCGGGAAGAAGGTGAGGTATCGTCACCTCGCAAGCCGCCCCCGCTCGATGTGCTCTCTCTTCCATCCCGCAGGTCCCAGCGCAACCGTCCGCCGGAGCGACCGTCAACGTCGGAGGTGTCTCGCGAGATGCCGGTATTCCGCTCGGAGGAGGAGGTCGGGAGTGACGTCAGAGCCATCGGAAGTGGTGCCCGGAAGGTATCGAAAAAGCGCAAGAACGCTTCGCCATCCCCTGGGCGGGGGAGAGGTGGTAGGAACTCGGCAAAAGTTTCCCCGACTAGGGGAGGAAATATTCTTTTGTCTCCACAGGTCCCAGGAGGAAGTGCAGCGGGTCCAGCAGCTTCGCATGTCTCCAGGCTGGATCAGCTGGGTACGGCGAGGGCTGACAGCAGACAGGATGAGAGGTCAAGTCAAGCAGCAGCTGCTTCATGTGCTCCCGCAGCCCCTGCTGGTGAGTTATCAGAAAGCAGCCTAATTGCTAACTTACTGATGAAAATTGACAGGTTAACTGATTCCTTAAAGCCTGCTACAGTACATACAAATGCAACTGCAAGTGTTTGGAGTGATTTGACTACAAACACTTGCGAGGTTAGAGATAAGATTCAGAATCCTATACCTGACAATTGTTTTAAAGAAGTCTTACCTTGTGAAATTTCACCCTTAGGATTTCACCTGGCAATGAATGTAAAAGAGAAAATTTGGAATAATGATTTCATCGATTTGATGTCATTACTCCCCAATGCTAAGAGTGATAAGAAGCTTGAGGAAGAGGATAGACGGCGTGTTGCGCCTAGATCTTTTAACAATTGGCTTCAAGCTTATTGTATTTTTGCTGCAGTATTGGGAGAAAAATTTCCTGAGAAATGTAGTGGACTCTTCCAACATCTAGAACACATTTTGGAAGCATACAGAAATTTCGGAGGCTTCGGCTGGTATAACTACGACGAGTCGTTTAGACAAAAACTGGCGGTCTACAAAAATCTCAGATGGGGTATGAAGGATGTAGGGTTGTGGTTGAACCTCATACTGCCTCAAAAGCCATTTTTTGCAAAAAGCTAGCCGAACCCTACGCAAACTGTTTCTTCCTCTATGTACAAGAAGGGAATATGTTATGCTTTTAACGAGTCTCAATGCCGCTGGGCGGCATCGTGCAGGTACAAGCATGAATGTTCTTTTTGTTTCGGACCTCACCCAGTCGTAAAGTGTTTTAAAAGAGGTTTCCAACAAAAAGAAAATTCCAAAGGCGCGAACGCCAGTGAGGTTGGAAAAAATGCTACCGTGGCTTCTGCTCTACCCCGACAAGGAGAGAGCGGAGGTTTTAATTAATGGTTTTTCCAAAGGGTTTGAATTACCGAAATTTTTAGGTACAGGATGTGAGCCAGTGAACAATTTAAAATCGGTTTCACAAAACGAGCATGTTGTGAGGGAAAAATTGTTAAAAGAAATATCGGCTGGGCGTATCGCTGGTCCGTTTATTTTTCCACCGTTTAAGGATTTTCGAATATCCCCCTTGGGTCTCGTTCCCAAAAAGGAGCCTAACTCCTTTCGATTAATTCACCATCTCTCGTACCCGAAAGGTAAATCGCTAAACGATGAAATCGATCCAGCATCGGCTTCAGTGTCTTATGCTACCTTTGATGAAGCAGTGAGTATTATAAAAAGATTTGGGACGGGTGCGTTGTTAGCAAAATCCGATATTCAGTCGGCCTTTAGGCTGTTGCCAATTGCGCCTGAATCTTTTTGCTCCCTTGGTTTTTGTTTTGAAAATAAATTTTTCTACGATATGTGCCTCCCGATGGGTTGTTCACTGTCTTGCCATTATTTTGAGCTATTCGCATCTTTCCTACAGTGGGTAATTGTGTTTGAATCAGGTAGTGAGGGAATCATCCACTATCTGGACGATTTCATGTTCGTAGGCCCCCCGGATTCTCCGGTATGTGAATTGGTGCTGAATCTTTTCCTAGTGTTTGCGGAATACTTTGGTATTCCGATTGCTAAAGAAAAGACCTTTGCACCGGTAACAAGGTTAGAATTTTTGGGGATAAGTATTGACACTGAGTTATTTCAGTTTCAATTGCCTTTAGAAAAAATTGTGCGCATACAGCAGACGATATGTTGTATGCTGCGTAAGAAAAAGGTGATTTTAAAGGAGCTACAATCATTTCTTGGTCATTTAGCATTCGCGTCTAGGGTCATGCCTGTGGGCAGAATATTTTCCAGGAGATTGGCGTTGGCGTCGGCGGGTTTAAAATCACCTTTTTCCCATATACGCCTTACGACTGAATTAAAAGATGACCTGATAGTATGGTCCCAATTTTTAGAGGATTATAATGGTCGTACAATGTTCCAGGACGAATTCATTTTTTCGGCAGACATGCATTTGTTTACAGACGCTGCGGGATCTTTGGGTTACGCGGCGATTTGGAAAACGCATTGGTGTTGCGGTTCTTGGCCTCCTTTTTGGGTTCAGTGCAAAGCGACGAAGAATATTGTTTTGTTGGAGCTCTTCCCTATAGTTGTGGCTTTTGAATTGTGGGGAAGCAGTTTCGCCAACAAAAGAAAATTAATACATTCGGACAATAAAGGAGTTTTATTTGCTATCAATTGTTTGTCTTCAAAATCTGAACAGGTAATAAAATTATTACGTTATTTTGTTCTGTTGTGTCTTAAGTACAATATTTGGGTAAAGGTAAAACATGTACCTGGTAAGGAAAATTCAGTAGCTGATGCGTTATCTCGCTTTCAGATCTCTCGATTCAGACTGCTATTCCCGGAAGCGGATTCGGTAGGTTTCAAATGCCCAAGCCACTTGTGGGAATTGATTTAACGCCAGTCATAGACTCTATAAAACAGTCGGTGCTTCCGAAAACGTGGATTGAGTATTCCATGGCATGGAAGAAATGGCTGCTGTTTAATGATAATTTGGGTTGTTCAGGTTTGTCGCCCTCAGAGAACACAGTATTAGCTTTTCTGAGTTCATTAATGAAGGGAGGTTTTTCCTTCAATCATATCAATAAAACGATGGTGGGTATTTCTTTCTTCTTTAAAATGAATGGTTTACCAGTATGTAATAGCTTTTTCTCGGTACGTCAGGCTTTAAAAGGCTATAGAAGGATGAATTATAAGCCGGATTCGCGTAGACCAATATCGGTCGACATTTTAAAAAAGATTTGCGCAGCAACTGTTTAAATTTGTAGCTCGGAGTATGAGTCACTGTTATTTCAGACGGCGTTTATATTGATTTTCTTTGCGGCTTTGCGTATTTCCGAACTGGTCCCTGCAAATAAGCAAGGTTCATCGGGTCTAAAGTTTGGTGAGGTGTTCATAGATGTGGATAAAGTGTATTTTTATTAGCAAATCTAATGCCGCGTACACACCATCGTTTTCTGCGATGGAAAAAAGCGACGCTTTATGTGCTTTAAAAAAAACGTCATTTTTCAAACTTCAATTTGAACAACGACGTAGCATACACACCATCGCTTTTTCACAACGCTCTAGCACAGCGCAGTTCCGTCAATCACGCACTACGTCACTATAAAGGGTCGTTTCCATGCGGAAGACGGCCTCTTTTGCTGATATCGTGTTGCTGCGTGTTAGTAAAAGTTTGGTGAGATACGATTCGTGATTTTCAGTGACTGTGCTTTAAATTTCGTTTTCTGTCGTACAGTTTGTCTATTTGTTGTCGGATCTGTGATACAGTGCTTGTACTAAGGACGTATTTGTTTAGGCATTACGTTTGGTGTGCACGGTGCTGTTTAGCAGGTCGTTCTTCAAAGGCCATTCTTTACTTCAGGGCGTAATTTTTAGTCTGATCTGATTTGACGACCGTTTTCTAGCCATGTTGCGGGTACGAACTCGTCGCCGAGATCGTGCTGTGCTTGTTGTTAGGATGTGTGCTGCATCCCAGCGACGGTCCATGAACAGGGTGAGGAGGAGGTTGTGGACCAAGAACTGGTTGCTACGCAGGGACCAGTTCTCTCATATGCCTCTGCTGCGGGAGATCCGAGAAAATAACCCTGATGATTTCAGGAATTTTCTTAGGATGTCTGACCCCGTATTTCAGCAGCTTTTGGCTTTGGTGTCGCCATATATCACCAGGCAGGACACCGTTATGCGGGAAGCCATCACTGCTGAGCAGAGGCTAGTTGCTACGTTGCGCTACCTTGCAACAGGGAGAAGTCTGCAGGACTTGAAGTTCTCGACGGGCATCTCCCCCCAGGCTCTGGGCCTCATAATCCCTGAGACCTGTTCGGCCATCATTCAGGTTCTTCAGGAGGACTATGTTAAGGTAAGTGGTGTTCTTTCAATGGTCAAACTAATTTCCAAAAAAAAAAAAAAAAAAGTAATAATTTTCTAATATGCTCAGAATGCTCACTTTGTCTCTATGTATGCTGTTCTACACAATTAGTAAAGCCCTACATGTTTATTTAATTTAGCCAACCTGTCCATCATTCTATGTTGTGGGCAAACCCACCTAGCATAGTCCCTATCTTCCCGTTTATTTGTGGCCTCCATTGTAGTGCTGCATTTTGTGTGTCCCTATCTTCCCGTTTATTTGTGGCCTCCATTGTAGTGCTGCATTTTGTGTGTCCCTATATCCCCGTTTATTTGTGGCCTCCATTGTAGTGCTGCATTTTGTGTGTCCCTATATCCCCGTTTATTTGTGGCCTCCATTGTAGTGCTGCATTTTGTGTGTCCCTATATCCCCGTTTATTTGTGGCCTCCATTGTCCAAACCCCCCCCCCTAGATTTTTGAAATACATACTAATAATTATTTTTCTTATTTAGATATTTTTTGGGGGGTTGTTTCTCATCTCATCTTGAGCCCCACTCCCCCTAAATATATTTTTTAAACATCAGAGGGGGGTGATTAATATGCTTAATTGTTCACATTTTTTTTTTTAATACTAACCTTTTTTGTTGAATTGTTGGTGGGATCCCTTGTAATTTTAGCTATATTCTTTTTAAAATCTTTGTTCTAATGTTTTTTATTTTTTCTTTCTATCCAGTTCCCCACCACGCCACAGGAATGGCAGACTGTGGCAGCGGACTTCTCCCAGCGTTGGAACTTTCCGAACTGTGGAGGAGCCATTGATGGCAAGCACATCCGCATTGTGCCCCCACCCCATAGTGGATCCCATTTCTTCAATTATAAGGGATTCCACAGTGTTGTTTTGATGGCGGTGGTCTCAGCAAATTACGAGTTTTTGTACGTGGATGTTGGGAAAAATGGCCGGATGTCGGACGGCGGTGTCTTTGCGGAGACGGAGTTCGCACAACGGCTTCGGTTGGAGGACCTAGGATTGCCACCTGCGGAGGAGAACGAAGAGGGTCTGCCCTTCGTGTTTGTAGCAGATGAGGCTTTTGGTTTGGGTCCCCACCTCATGAGGCCATTTCCCGTACGCACCCTCACCCATGAGAGGAGGGTTTTTAATTATCGGCTGGCCAGGGCAAGACGTGTGGTAGAGAATGCCTTTGGAATCATGGCCAGCCGATTCAGATTGTTTTTAACAGCAATAAACATGGCGGAATACAAGTGGAATTATATTATACTATCTTGTTGCATTTTGCACAATTTTTTGAAAAGAAATTCTCAAACGTACCTGACGGTATTGCCTGATGAGGCTGATCTTGTGGCTCCGGAGCCGGGACATCAGGCTAGCCATAGAGGCTTGGCCCCCCAAACCGCACGTGCAGTGCGTCAATCCTATGTGGACTATTTTATGGGGAGGGGGGCCATTGCAATGCCTGATCTTGTTTAAAAAAATAAATTTACTTTTTGTTTGATGAAACAGTGTTTATTTGTTTGATTTTAGTTATTTGTAAGTTTTGGGGGGTAATGTTTCTTTTTCGTAGGTTCTCATCCAGCCATGTGTTTGGGATGTAATAAATTCCCATGAGTGTTAAATCTTAATAACTCTACAAATATGCCTGATTAATTTAATGAGTCTGCATTGATACCAATAACTACACACAAATTGTTTGGAGTCCAAAATGTTATTTATTTGTTACTTTTTTAGTTTTGATTAGTACAACAAATCATTTTTTTTTTTTTTTTCGTCTTTTTTGATTATTTCAAAATATAAAATATTTTTTTTTTTTTTTGGTCTTTTTTGATGATTTAAAAATATAATATATTTTCTTAATTTTTTTGGTCTTTTTTGATTATTACAAAATATAATTTTTTTTTTTTTTTTTTTGGTCTTTTTTGATTATTTCAAAATATAATTTTTTTTTTTTTTTTTTTTGGTCTTTTTTGATTATTACAAAATATAATATTTTTTTTTTTTTTTTTTTTTTTTTTTGATTATTAGAAAATATTTTTTTTTTTTTTTTTTTTTTTTTTTTTTTAAATTCAAGGAAAAAAGAAAATACACCAAAAATTAAACCCTCCCCAAAACATTAATAAAATTTTTTAGCTGCCGTTCCAGCGTCTTGGCTTTGTGGCGTATTTCACGGCAGGCCAGACGTATGTCCTCAACTTGGGCCCTGCAGGTGAGAACCTCGCCGATGAGGAGCTGGGCACTATACGTGTCCAGTCCCTGACCAGCCCGATTTCCTCCTGAAATGTGGAACCAAAACATGTGTTAAAAGATTGTATGCCTATATCTATATTCACAGAAAATGTGGTAGATGTTACTTTACCGGATGTTGAGGCAGGTTCCTCTTCCTCTACATCCCTCGGGGGTGTGGCTTGATTGGCTTGTGCCTCCTGCCTTTGTGCTTCATTGTGCCCTACAAGATTGAAGAAAGGGAAAACATGAGGTTCAACCATTAAGAGCGGCCTGAAATGACACCCAAAAATTAAAAAATGATAAACAAAAGGTCACTATTGTTGATTTTTAAACAATTATCAATAAAATAGACCAATATTTAATCCATTCACAAAGTAATCTCAAATCAGTTAACACAATTTTTACGTTTAGATATGTAAGCTAAACAAGTCTCCCCTGGATCTGCTCACCCCTGTGTGTGACCCAACATAGGTTGTGATTGTGACAAACAATTGTGCTACTGAGTACACATGTTCAATAAAAAAAGGAGTAGCAAACGCTCCTTTTTGTGAATCTCAAGGTATTTACGTTTCTTCTAAAATAAGCTGAAACACATTTCCATCTAGTCCAGAATTGAATACACCTTTTTTTTAAGCCCCAAAAATGTCACAACTTTCATATTTGTGTCGACTAATTGGTCATAGGAGTCGTCGTTCATTCGCCCACAATTCCTCAATTTACGATTTTTGATCAGATACAGTGCTTCAACTCCCCTTTGCACATGCCAACTAGGCATGATGCCATTTCTCGTTAATATGGTCTTGGATTATTGAAAGTCACCGAATGAACGACGACTACGACGACTGCATCATGCGTCCACATTCATAATATTCATTTTATGGTCAACCTGGCACAAAAAAAAAAGGGCACAAAGAACACACAAAAATAATTAAATACACATGGAAAAAACTTACTTCTTCTTCGAATCACCTTATTAATTCGGTAAAGTTGGTGGGGTTCCCTTTTTTTCAAATCCGACCACCTTTTGCGCAGGTGCTCTCTGCTCCTGGTTTTACCAAACTTCCGCTGGAGCCTACGGATGACCTTCTCCATAATTTGTGCTTTTACTTTATTGGGATGCATGTAGGGGCCATGCTTGGCATCATAGTCCTCCCTCCTCAATATGGTGACCATCTCCACCATTTCATTAAATGACATGTTGGAGGCTCTGCAGCGGAATCTGCGGCGTGGTTGGGCCTGGCCTGCCTCCTGGCTTGAGCTGGAATACACCTCCATGTTGTCCATCTTTTCTCCCTCACCAAACGACAGAGAAGGGGCGTGGAAAGGACGATACCGAACGTCAGGGGCGGGGTGTCGTGCGGAGCGTCACGCGTGCGTAGTGTAAAAGGGATGGGACGTGTTTGGAAACGGCCTGCATAGTCTGTGGAAGAAGTCGTAATTCCCGATCTTTCCTAATAACGACGAGACGTAAGTTTTTAATTCCGACTTTATTATAGTGAATAGGGAATGAGTTTGTGGGCTAGTTAGGGGAAGTAAGCTAGTGCCTTTAATTACATTATGTTTTGGCTTCTGTTTCATGTGCAGAAAGAATGGATGCCTTCAAGGATGCGGACTTCCTGACAGACTTCATCCAAAAATGGAAGGAACATCCAGTTCTGTGGCAAACCAAAAGCACACTAAATAAAAACAAAGATGCCAGGGAGAAAGCTAGACAGAGCATGCTTGTTTTTGTGAAAACAAGGGTCCCCAACGCCACAACAGCCACTGTGAAAAATAAAATCAATTCCATCAGGGGCACCTACAGGGCCCAACGGGTCCAAGTCCTGGCCTCAATGAGGTCTGGGGCTGCAGCTGACTCCATCTACAAACCAACCCTGTGGTACTACAGTCAGCTGCAGTTCCTGGACGACCACATAGAGACCAGGCCATCCCTGTCTACCCTTCCCCCAAGAGGTAGCTCCCAGCTTCCCAGCAGCCAATCCTCCAGTCTTCCCTGCAGACAAGAGCAGACAAGCTCGGAGGAAGAGGAAGAGTTCCTGGAGGACCCCAATTGTGAGCCGTGGAGAATGGTATGTGTTTTTTGTTTGAATTTAGTTAGTATATGACAAGTATAGTAATAATGGTAAATGTATGTTACTATTGTTCTAAATTCTATGTGAATCTTGTAAAGTTTAGGGATAGGATCAATAGTCAGTAGTGGGAAAACATGATGGGGTCAAAATGGGCAAATTAATAATGTTGATGAAGGAGTGGGTGGCATTTTCAGATAGGCCAGTAGGGGGGGAGTAACGCAATACACCTGCAAGGGGTCCCAGATGGAAGACAC
The DNA here is from genome assembly GCF_905171775.1 of Rana temporaria. Lineage (NCBI taxonomy): Eukaryota > Metazoa > Chordata > Amphibia > Anura > Ranidae > Rana > Rana temporaria. The sequence continues at coordinate 75,584,680 of NC_053500.1, read as the reverse complement.
CCTTTTTGAGTACTATCTAGTTGACACTAAATTGATTAACCTAATTTTTGGGTAAAAGGCCACTTATTTACTAAATTAGGCATGCAACAACCCACATAATTCCAGGGGGACCATGTCTGAAGGTGTTTAAGGGGCCACATAATTAAGGATGGCGACCCTGTGTGTAATATATATTGACATTCAATTTGCATCACTCATGATTGTAAAAATGTGTGTGATTAATGACAAACACAAATAACATATGTTCCTTTTTTTCATACACAGGCAGACCCAAGCCAGGAACAGCCAGGGCACACAGGGAGCCAGGAACAGCCAGGGCCCACAGTGAGCCAGGAAGAGACAGGGCCCACAGGGAGCCAGGAGGAGCCAGGGCCAACTGCAAGGCAGGAGGTGGCAGAGCCCACTGGGAGCCAGGAGGTGGCAGGCCCCAGTGGGACCCAGGAGGCACGCCGGCGGGATACCATCTCCCGGATCCCTCCATTCCGCAATCCCAATAAACGGCTCAGGAGTATGCGACAGATGGAGGAGGAGACCCAGGGCCTGCTTCGCCAAGCTACTGCAGCCATCCGAGAGCCACCCAGTGAAGTTGAGGGGTTCGCAGCGCTCATTGCAGCCAAGCTGTACAATCTGGAGCAGAGCCAGCGTGTGCGCTGCGAACTCCTCATGTTCGAAGCCATAACCATGGCATCCCTGGGGCAGCTCGATGACGACACCCACATTGTGCGGATTGCTCCTCCTGTCCTTGCTGCTCCTCCTGCTCCTGCTCCTGCTCCTGCTCCTGCTCCTGCTCCTGCACCTGCTCCTGCTCCTGCTTCTCCACCTCATGAGGCTGCTATGGCTCCTGCCACCTCATCTCCTCCAGGAACCCAGCCCCCAAGGACTCGGGCTTCCGGGAAGGCTGCAGGGAAGACTGCAGGGAAGGCTGCTGGGAAGAAAAGGGCGAAGAAATAATACGGTGCCCCTGATGGAATTTTTATGTGGACTCACAGGCTGTATTTGTGGCTTCGGGGACCCTTGTTTTCAGAAAAAAACAAGCATGCTCTAAAGTGCTGCCTACCCTGGCATCTTTGTTTTTATTATGTTGTGTTTTTGGTTTGCCACTTTTTTTTTTTCTAAATTTTTATGAAGACTAAAATAAAAATTTAATTTTCAGCCAAATTTAAACATGTTTCTTTATTGTAGATTTGAGAGATCAGTATTGAGTGGGCAGACCCATGACAAAAAAAATAATGAAAACATTAACAAGGTAAAAAAACATGCTTGTGGGTGAGTAAACTAAAAAATTAGGTTGTTGCATACACTTCACACACTCCTAAATAAAAAAATAATAGAGATTACTAATCAAATTGGTGAGAAAAATTTTTAAAAAAAATAAAAGGTGGACCAATATATATATTTAAAATGTTTAAGATGGAAGATACAACTAAATAACAGAACACAAACATAAACATTATCAAACAAGAAAGAAACTAATTAAAAGCTTGTCATAACTATGCAACAAGATCAGCCGCAACAAACGTCCATTTCTGGGTAGCAGTTAAAAGCAGGGGTTAAAGATGCGGTTTATTTTCTTGTCTATAAGCTGAAAAACACCTTAACGAATGTGCTGATTCCATTCTGAACAGTCGTTTTACATGAATGAGCGCTGCCGTCTCCTAACTTGCTTCTGAGCATGCGCGGGCTTAAATCGACGTTTTTACGTACACACGGTCAATGTTTAGAACACAGAAAACGACGTCGGCCAAAAACGACACATAAAATTGAAGCATGCTTCAATTTTTTTCTGTCGTTTTTTAGAAGACATAAAACGACGTTTTTGCCCACACACGGTCAATTAAATTGACGTTTTTGAAAATGACGTTTTTTTCCATCGCAGAAAACGATGGTGTGTACGCGGCATAAGACTGACGTACAAGGAAAGGGTCATTGGCTCACGTTAAATGCCTGTGGAGATTCTAGCGTGTGTCCTTTATTAATTTTGGCCAAATATCTAATGTGCCAGGCCTCAGTGTGCGGGAAGTTTTTTAGTCCACCAAAATGGCTTACCGGTAACTAAATTTCAATTTTCAGCAATATTGAGCAAATGCTTATCATGCATTGGCCTTTCACACTTGAAATTTTCCTCGCATTCTTTTAGAATTGGTGCCGCAACTGAGGCAGCTAGAATGGGCCTGGACACTGCTGTAATTAAAAATTTGGGAAGGTGGGAATCCAGTAGGTTTAATTTGTATGTTCGCCCTAAATTATCTGTTTGATTTCTCAGGTCACAAAAAGGTTATCTGGATATTTGGACATTCGTTTGTGCACTGGGCACATAAAAGGGCATGTTTGAGGTGTTATACAGCTAATTTGTTCTTTTCTCTTGAACATTATAAAATTTGGTGGAAGGGTGTACGTGGTTTACAGTGGAGCAATTTTTTGTTGCAATTTTTCAAAATGGTAGAAAGTTGGCCTTCTCCGGATGTGATAATTATACATGGAGGTGGTAATGACGTGGGTAAACAATCCACATTAGAATTGTTGCTGAAGGTTAAAAATGATTTCCATTTAATACAACGTAATTTTCCCAAGGCAAGATTAATTTTTTCAGAAATAGTCCCTAGGTTGGTCTGGCTGTCCGCTGGACAGACAAAAAATTTGGAAAAAATAAGACGTAGAATTAATCATTCCATGGAAAAGTTTATGCCCAGTCTGGGTGGTTTTTCTTTTCGGCATACGGAGTTAGAAGGGGGATTTCCGGGCTTATATAGACGAGACGGTGTCCACTTGTCTGATGTAGGCCTGGATATTTTTAACTCTGATATCCAAACCATGATTGAGAAGGCCGCGGTGTTGGGGTAGCCTTTTTTGTTTTTCAAACAAAATAGGCTAGGTGGGGACTTTTGTTTAATAATTTTATTTATGGTACTCGCTCGAGTCCTAAGACTGAGTGAGATTTGGAAATATTTGGAAAATAATTTAAGTTTTAAATATTTATTTATTTATTGATGGAATTTAATAAAGATAAGTTTTAATTTTATATTACAATGTTTGTATTATATTTACACCAATAAAGGTGCCGCGGCCTATTTATCACCATCTTTGATGGTCTTGGTTTGGTGTTATTTATTTATAATAGTTATTAAGACCTGGTATAGCCTACATTCCCATGAGCAAGGGGGCATGTTTAGTGCCCACAGCATGGGATTGTGGCTATCCCATTTTTTACTACAGGGGTTTTAAGGGTTAAAAGGAGGCTGAGGGATTGTGAGGAAGTTTGGGCGGGAAGGTCACGTTTTGAACGTCAGATACAGGTGTTTCTGGGCGGGAAAGTCACGTGTACTGTATGACTCATACACGTGCAGCAGGGGGTATAAAAACCCCCTCCTCACAAGCCAGTCAGGCACTTTACCTGAGGAATTGAAGAGCTCCCCACCCCTCCCACCCTGTCGCAGCACCTTCTATGTGGTTTGTCACCCTTGAATCAAGGGGGGACTTTTGTTTAATAATTTTTTTTATGGTACTCGCTCGAGTCCTAAGACTGAGTGAGATTTGGAAATATTTGGAAAATAATTTAAGTTTTAAATATTTATTTATTTATTGATGGAATTTAATAAAGATAAGTTTTAATTTTATATTACAATGTTTGTATTATATTTACACCAATAAAGGTGCCGCGGCCTATTTATCACCATCTTTGATGGTCTTGGTTTGGTGTTATTTATTTATAATAGTTATTAAGACCTGGTATAGCCTACATTCCCATGTGATGTCCTCACCTGAAGCCGACCCATCCCTCAGCTCTGGGTGCAGGCGCCGGCATCTTCATTAAGGGAATCAGAGGTTGTCATGTAAAGAAATACCCAACACATCATGAAATTTGAGCTGGGCACATATATCTGCAGTATTTTCTCTCTTCAAAGAGCTAAGTCCCATAGCTCTCTCCTGACCCGTTCCTCTGTTATCAGCCTGATAACTCCTGACAAATTCTCGGACACATCAGATACAAGCAGCCTGAAATTTCTGTCAGGGGAGGTTGCTGCAATAGATTAGCAGGAAGCTGACCCTATTACAAAACACCTCTGAGAGTCTCTGCCTATGATGAGAGGGGGGGTGTGCCTTTCCTCCAATCAGCAATTTTAGCTATCTTGGCTGTATGCCCAGACATCACACTTTGTGTTAAACAGGAAGAGAAAATTTCCTAACACGATCTCAACTTTATAAACGTAAAGACAGTAGATATACATGTAAAACCTATTTAGGGAGATTTGGTTCATCTGTGTATCATCTGAGGTTGTTCACTTCACTGGGTGGATGGAGGGTTTACATCCACCATACATTTATGCATGCACATAATATGACAACACATTTCAATACCCTATATTTTCCATAGGTGATGATTAAGAAACCCCTACAGGTCATCAGTATAAAGTTAACTATGAATAATCAGTTTATAGTTAACCGTGAACCGTGCGCCCAGAATTAATGTTTTCTATGTAACATGTATATCACAGGTGACATTTTTGGACATAGGTGCCCACAACCGGGGCATTTATATTCACGTGTGGGCTCAACATTTTTTCAGGAGGTGTTTTAAATGCTTGGGTGTAACTTAATCTTTTGACTTTTGTTTTTTTACTTTCACTAAAACTGTATTTCTATCACATAGGGCAGTGTTTCTTAAAATTAAGGACAATCTCGAGGCACCCTTCAAAATTATGGACAGTCGCAAGGCACCATTTAAAATTATGGACAGTCTCCCAATCCTAAAATGTAAAAAGGATTCTAATAGTTTTACATAATGCAGCAACAGCCACACACATAAGACACCCAACCTGAGAGGTAGAAACTAGTACTGACTAGTATTCCAATGTTTCTCTTCTTCTTCAGTTTTTTATCACTCAACTATAGGGATGAGACGACCCCCCCCCCCCCCCTGTTCGGTTCGCACCAGAACCTTCGAACGGACCGAACATTTGCGCAAACTTTTAGAACCCCATTGAAGTCTATGGGACTCGAGCGTTCAAATTCAAAAGTGCTAATTTTAAAGGCTAATATGCAAGTTAGGCCCCATACACACGATAGAATCCATCCGCTGAAAAATCCCAGCGAATGGGTTTCAGCGGATAGATCCTATGGTGTGTACACTCCAGCGGATCTGTTTCCGCGGATATTTATCCCCTGGGATGGATTCCAGCAGATCAAATATTTGCTGACATGCTAAACAAATCTATCTGCTGGAATCCATCCCAACGGATGGATCCGCTGGTCTGTATAGACTCACCGGATCCATCCGTCCGAAGAGATCCCCCGCATGCGTCGTAATGATTCGACGCATGCGTGGAATTCCTTATATGACAGCGTCGCGCACGTCGCCGCGTCATAATCGCGGCGACGGCGCGACACGTCAGAGGATTTCGGCGCGGATTTCAATGCGATGGTGAGTACACTCCATCGCATGGAAATCCGCTGAAATCCTCGAGAGGATTTATCCGCGGAAACGGTCCGCTGGATAAATCCTCTCGTGTGTATGGGGCCTTATTGTCGTAAAACGGGGTTGAGGACCCGGGTCTTGCCCCAGGGAACATGTATCAATGGAAAAAAAGTTTTAAAAACGGTCGTTTTTAGCGGGCGACCTGGTTAGGGACCCGACTGCAGTGATGAACGAGTTTCAGACATATTTTTCTGCCCTCTATGCTCACATCTCGTCGTATGACCATGAGGAACTGAGAAACTTACTGGGTGGCCTGACACTCCCCAAACTTACTGTAGAGGAATGTTTGACCTTAGACGCAAAAATTACTAAAAAGGAGGTGGAGGCGGCAATTTTTGATTTCCCACCTAATAAAGCACCGGGTCCGGATGGATTCCCGGCGGACTTTTACAAATTGTATGCGGAACAACTAGCCCCCAGGCTTACGACTTTGTTTGCCTGTTGCTTAGAAAACAAGATACTTCCTGCGTCTATGCTAGATGCATATATTATCCTATTACCTAAGCCGGGTAAGGACCCGCTGGAATGTTCGTCTTACAGACCTATTGCCCTTCTTAATATGGATCTCAAAATTCTGACAAAAGTCCTAGCAAAGAGGCTTGCTCTGGTTATATCATCTCTAGTGGATGTGGATCAGACGGGTTTTATGCCGGGTAAGTCCACAGACACAAATCTGAGGAGACTTTTTACGCATCTACAGCTCCCCAACTTGGACTTGTCCTGTAGGATAATAGTTTCTATTGATATAGAAAAGGCCTTTGACTCGGTGGACTGGCATTTTATGCATACAGTCCTGGAGTCAATGGGTTTTGGTCAGGCGTTTAGGCAGTGGATCAATTTGCTTTACAGTGCGCCTAGGACGGCCATTCGCATGGGAGGGTCTACTTCTGAGTTTTTCACGATAGGGAGGGGGACGAGGCAGGGTTGCCCCCTATCACCCTTTTTATTTGCCCTTATGATGGAGCCCCTGGCAGTGGCTCTGAGAGCGTCGGAGGAGGTGAAAGCCATCAGGGTGGGAATCGATGAGGGCTTGGCATTATATGCTGATGACCTTCTTCTGTTCTTAAGGGACCCCGTGGATTCTTTGAACGCTGCTTTGGATATAATGGATAGGTTCACTACATTCTCTGGCCTGAAAGTAAATTGGGGGAAGTCATCCATACTGCCATTAGATGAGGGGGCTAGGGCAAGAGCGAATCCCGACCTGCCTCTTCAATGGGTCACGCAAATAACGTATCTGGGGGTGAAGGTCACGGCGAGCGTGATGGACTACATGTCCCTCAACTTGCTGCCACTTTTGACGTTCTTTAAACAAAAAGCACTGGTTTGGCAAAAACTTCCCTTATCATTGATTGGTAGGATTAACCTCTTGAAAATGAAAATTCTCCCGGTTATTCTATACTTTCTGAGGAACGCTCCGGTATGGATACCGAAGTCCTTCTTTCGGAAACTTGATAGTCTTACTAGTTCGTTTCTCTGGGCTCCAAAAATGCCTAGGGTGGGGTTGAAAGTCCTACAAGAACCATGGGGCCAGGGTAGTTTTACTTGGCTGGTCAGTTGGTGTTTGTTCACAGATGGTTGAGCTCAGATGCGGGCGATTCAGCCACGGTGCTTGAGGCTGCTCATCTCGGATCATATGAGTCTCTCCGTTTGGCCATCCATAGGGGTACGGGCAGGGACCTTCCTCTTACACATTCCATGAAAGCTACGATCAAGGCCTGGGAGGAGGTAGAGAAGTTGGCCTCTCCAAGTTATAAAGGATTTTCCCCCTCAACACCGCTGTGAATGAACCCTAAACTTCATCACTTTTACAAACTAGATGATGCACCCGGGTGGGCGTCTAAGGGGGTCAAATTACTCAGGGATGTTACTCGGGACGGGGAACTGCTAACATTTGATCAATTGAAAGCCAAACATGACCTTCCGAACTCGCAATTTTTTCGTTATTTAAGCCTGAGACATGCATATCAGTCTCAGTTTGGATCTTAGAAGGTTGAATCTTTCCCTTCTAGGTTGGAAGACTTACTGACGACAGAGGAACTGCCCAAGACCTTGTCAGTAACCTACAAGGAACTGTTTAAGGCCAGCCCCAAAGCGTTACTCAAGTGCAGAGAGCGGTGGGGGGCGGAGGTTCCGGGAGTACAGGGGGAGGAATGGGATGAAATGTGGGACCGTCCGTTTAAATATTTAGTGGCAGCAAGAGACAGGCTAATCCAATTTAAATTCCTACATAGAGTATATTATACCCCGGCCAGATTGGCACTGATATATCCATCGGTGCCGGCCGAATGCTGGAGGTGTACGTTTTCCCCTGCTGACGCGCAACATGTGTTCTGAATTGCCCCCAGATCCAACAGTTCTGGACTGGGGTCAAGGCCTGTATTGCAGAGGTGCTGGGGGTACCGGTCCCACGGGAAATTAGTGTCTGTTTACTGGGTCTGGTGGAAGAGGTGGTACCGTCTAGGGCTCACAGAACATTATTGAGTATCTTACTGTTTTATGGGCAGAAGGCCATTTTGCTCAAATGGAGGAATTCAGGGGCCCCTGAAATTGCTTTTTGGAAAGGTTTGGTGAACGCTATGCTACCATACTATAAAGCAACGTACCTATCTCTGGGATGTGTCGGGAAATTCGAGAAGGTGTGGAGGGCCTGGTATGAATCAGATCACATGGTTGGGTAAAGGGACAGATGACTAATTTATAATTAAGTATGTATATAAGCTGGCCAGAGGACTTATTCCAGGTGTTTCGGGGATGCTGTTTGTGACATGCCTTAGAGGGGAGTATTTCTGCTGAAAATGTCCTAGCTTAAGGCTGGTGGGGGAAGGGAACTGAGTAGGGGGGGGGGGGGGGATATCCGGGAGGGTTTTTGTTTTGAATATGCCATCTGCGATGGCACAGTTTTTATGTTCCCGGTCATGTTGGCCGACAGTTAATCCTTGGCGATGTGCCAAGGTATGTTTTTCTTTTTTCTTTTTTTGTTGTATGTGCATAAAACCTTTAATAAACAGAAATTTATAAAAAAAAAAACGGTCGTTTTTTCGGGAGCAGTGATTTTAATGATGCTTAAAGTGAAATATATTTTTTGAAAAATTCCTTCAAATATCATACTTGCTGAGTCTCTATTGTATGCCTGTGAAGTGGCACGTGTTTCCCTTGTTTAGAACTGACCCTGCACAAAACGACATTACTATAAGAAAAAAGCTTTAGGTGCGCACTGTGCAGAGGACACAGACAGTACACCACGTGAAAATACTTGCAGAATGATTCCCTGCCTGTGGTATTAATATGAGCAGATCTCTGCCTGTAGGAATTAATATGAGAACACCAGCTTTACGTAGCTTTAGTTGCACACTGTGCAGAGGACACAGACAGTACACACACCACTATTAATTTTTATTTCATAATTCTTGCAATTGCATAACATGCTATGTATCACAACTGTTAATATAATTTGTGTTCTGTATTTTCCAGGAAAATTCTCTATTATTTTAACCATAGATATAGCTAAAACTGTTTTTGTTTTCAGCTGTACTATTTTATACACAGCACTATCACTGAAATAACAATCAACTCTATATGTGCCTAACTTAATTACTACCCACCATACCTTTGTATGACTGCTGCTGTTCACCAAAAACAATTTGTGGCGTTTGTGCTATATAAACAACCTTTACCATAGAGCTGTCTAATAATAAAATATATAATATAGTAATATTCTTCCATAAAGTGCTCTGTAGTGTAAATAAAATGCTCAGTGCCTAAAACAGCTTCCAGTACTCAGTGGTCTGTGATAAATACTGTGCTTCCACACACTCACCAGATGTAATTGACTTTATGCTTTTCAGTAAAAAAAGTCACAGCATGCTAATAGAAACCCTTATGGGTATTTAAACAGCAGAATTCGGCCTTGCCCATCTCTTCCTTGGTTCCCCTCTCCCAGTATCCTTATATTCCTCTTATTTCCTCGTATACCTCCAATAAGATGCAAGGGGACAAAGAAGGGGGAACCCACATGTTGCAGTATCATTTATTAAAAAGAATATGTTAAAACACATTTAAACACTCACATTAAATAGATGTCAATAACATGATGTAAAACCCAGAAACACCACCGCAGCAGCGTGCGTTCCACAGGCCAGAGATGTTGTCACCGGATATCCCGCCTACCAGTGACATCATTTCCAGGAATCACTGTTTGTCTACAGCAAGGTACCATGGGATATGTAGTCCTTAGAAATAGAAAGCAACCAGCTGAGAAGCTGCAAAGCATGCTGGGATCCCAGGAAGTTGTGGATAGAGATGACCAGCAGACAGGCAGCAGTCACAACATGAAATGAGTTTTTTTAAGTAGCTTATATTGGATTGTCAATAATAACTATTTTTTATGTATTGTTATTGCAAATCTGATTTTATAAGATGAAAGTGAATGCTGTAAACATAGATCTCCTTTAACCTAAAATAGTTTTATTTACTATTCCCCAACTCTAAACCCATTCACTAAAATCTCATACAAGCTTTAACATGTTATTGTAATTTTAAAAGTTACTATAAAGGATTTATAGGGTCAATAAAGTAATATCTGGTGACCCTGCCATATAGGTCCTTGTTAGAGCACTTCCTGTTGCAGGGTGACAATACTCTGTCACTATGTAAGAAGGTGTTCCCTTTAATGTATGGCCATTCCCCTCTTGAGGTGTGTGTTCTAGTCAGTATCCTGGCCTAGGCCTTTATAAGGTGGGAGGAGGATTTATTCAGTGGTTGATGTGCAGAGAGAAGAACAAGATGCAAAACTGGGGTGGAAGCATGTCTTCTCTGGGGAAGGGGAAGCAATGAGGAAGGCCTACAGCCTGAAGAAGACAAAATTTAGAACTTTATTTCGTAAGTAGTATTTAGTAGTACCATAGCAGCCTCTCCTGTATAGATAGAGAGACTTTAGACCTGTACAACTAGGATGTGGATGTTTTGTGTTATGCACCTTGGACTCTAGTTACCATAGTTTAAAATTACTCATACCATGTGTACTGGACCGTATCGCCAACCATGTGGAATTATGGAGCTGGTTATCCGTAATCCTTTTTGATACTTCAGTAAAAGTTAATAAAAGCCTTTGTAATGCCTCTTTCTTGGCTAAGACTGTGAAATAGGGAAACCCTGTAATTCACTGTTAAGGTGAAAATGAATATGTGCACAGCCAACAGAGATATTTTGTGGAAAAGAAGACTTGATAGGCTATGGAGCTGGTGGGGGTTAGGGGAGATGGTCACCTTCCAGGTGGTACAAATATAGCTTACTCTAATGGCCCGTACACACAATCCGAATATCGGACGAAAACGATCGTCCGATGAAGAATCGTATGATTTTCGGATCGTGTGTACACTACTTTCGAGAGCCGTTCACGACAGTTCATCCGATATTATTCGATCGGACATGTGCGAAAATTTTCCTCGTACGATGTCAGATCGTACGATTTTCGTTTAGTCAGTACAGTTGTCGTCCGAAAATACAATATAAATACATTACAACACATGGCATCACTTCCGATTATTTTTTTCGGTCGTAAGAGAATTTCTGTGCCTTTAATAACCTATTTCATTTTACTTGCGACTATTAAGCGAAAAAAAGTCGTACGATCCGTCGTACGATATTTGGATCATGTGTACGGGCCATAAGTATATCTCACACCAGATGGCCTGGGCTTCAGGCGTTTGATTATTAAGCCCTAAGCTGCAACTGCATTAATAGACAAGCCCTTATACTAGGATGAGCTTTAGGCACTTTGGGAGGTGTACAGATCTGGGGATAGAGCGATATGGTCTAGGACTTGCCATCATACACAGGGAGGACAGTGTTTGTAGGCTGCATTGAGGGTCAAACGGATGTCTTGGTTTTTTTGTAAGGCCCTAGCTGCATAGTACAGCCATGAGTGGCACTTAGGCCTCGTACACACGACCGAACATGTCCGCTGAAACTGGTCCGGCGGACCAGTTTCCGCCGACATGTTCGGTCGTGTGTAGGGCCGACCGGACAATTTTCCGGCCGACCGGACAGGTTTCCAGCGGACAAATGTTTCTTAGCATGCTAAGAAACATGTCCGCTGGAACCATGTCCGCCGGACATGTCCCATGGTCAGTATGACTCATCGGACATGTCCGCTGGCCCGAGAACCCGCGCATGACTTTGAAGTGATTCGACGCATGCGTGGAAGCATTGAACTTCCGGGTTCGCGCACGTCGCCGCGTCATCGTCGTAACCGCATCGTTTGTCCGCGGGAAATTTGGTCTGATGGTGTGTACAGCCATCAGACCAAATGATCCCAGCGGACATGTCAGATGAAAACGGTCCACGTACCGTTTTCATCGAACAGGTCCGCTTGTCTGTACGAGGCCCTAGGGGGCACTATCAGTTGTCTCCAAGTTGTGCTTTTACTTTGTCATCCTGTCACATTAGGCTTCGGATGGAGGCTACAATTGGCCACTCCAACGCACACTGCACAGGTATGATCCACTGTTGTCATCATCAGGGAACCCTCATCCTATACAGCCGTCACATGAGCGCATTACTTATATAGGAAATGGCTGCAAAGGGGCTACAGGAGATAAGAAGCTTGGAGAGGCAGCAAATGATGAAAAAAGTAAAAATTATTTTTATGTTATATTAACGGACATTATCACAAGAAGAAAGTCACAAGAACCAGTAATAAGACGCATAGGGCTACATTAGATTACATCATCACGCACAGAGGTGCTGTTTAAATGGTATTGCATTGCAAAAGAGAGGAGGAGTTTTAATTGTTTATAATCAGTTGTATTTGGTGCTTTATTTGTATACACAATCTGAGTGGTATTTTTAAGGGTGGGTTCCAATAAAGAATGTTATAAGGATAAAACGATATCTGGATTTTTTTCCTTTTATATGTGTCCACGTGGAGGAGCGCAGGAGATATTGGAGAAGCCATTCTTAAAGGATAAGTGACCTATTATTTAAGATCACACTTTTGGGTGATATCCTGAATATTAATACAAACCTGAAGGTGAAGGAACACGAGAGTGGACCCATGAAGGTTATACATGTCCATTTAAAGGGGACACAGGCTCATATTGACCACGTAGTAAATAGCCTGGGTCATTGATTTCAGGTGAGAGTACATCCAAAGGGGGTTCTTAATTACTAATAATACAAGTAAAAAATGCGCAAGTGAGCAATGCTTCAGGTATCAAACCAGCACCATATGAGAGGAAGGGTTAAAGTCAATATATAATGTTTAACATTAGCTGACACAGGGATGAATAATATGGGCCAGATCCTCAAAAGGGATACGCCGGCTTAACTGCTGTTACGCCGTCGTATCCCTGTTTCTAACTATGGAACTGATCCACAGAATCAGTTTTCCATAGTTAGGGAGAAGATCCGGCATGTGTAAGGGACTTACACTGCTGGATCTTAGGATGCAGTACCGCATCCGCCGATGGGGGCATTTCGTGTCGAAATGCCGCCTCGGGTATGCAAATTAGCACTTACGGAGATCCACAAAGCTTTTCAGCTTCGTTTTTTCTCCGTAAGTTTTAGTTTGCAAACGCAAAATTAGGGCTGCTTTTACAAAGTGTAAACTGTTTACACCATGTAAAAGCAGACCCTTCTGTCCAGCGACACGATTTTTGAATTTTTTTTTCGCGCCGTATCTTTTTTTTTTCCCGACGCAACTTTATTGACCCGTCGCAATCCACAAAGCTCGGCGTAACGTAATTTCGCGCTATGCACATCGGGAAAATGACGTCTCGAGCATGCGCAGTACGGCCGGCGCGGGAGCACGGCCAATTTAAATGGGAATCGCCCCCATGAAAAGAGGAGCGCCGGCGGAATTTAAGTTACACAGCCAAAAATTTCTAGGTAAGTGCTTTGTGGATCGGGCACTTAGGTAGAAATTTTAAGGCAGTGAAACCTAAATGGGAAAAATTAAGTTACGCCGGATCTTTGTGGATTACCCCCTAAAAGTCTGTGAATTGTTGATGAGGTTATACACTTTCAGGGCTGCCATCAGGGGGGAACAGAAACCATGTTCCAAATCTATAGGAGGAAAACAAGGGAAGAGGCGCCTCTGGGTGTAATAGTTTTAAAACTATTTAATAAGGTTAAAAACTTAGGTAATGGTCACTCACATTTTAGAAGTGACAAATAGGCATGTAAGTCAGTAATCCTGAGGTGGGGAGAGGTGTCATCCGGCCATCACTGTCATCCAGGGTCTGCTGGAGCGCTATGTGGACTCACTGTCACCGCTGATGGAGGTGGTTGGCTGCGATGGGGAATCTTTCCAAAACGAGGCTTGGAGCGCATGTGGACAGCAGGCGAGGGATGATGGCGTCACAGTGTATGCGACGCGTTTCCGAGTGACAGGCAGCGAGTGGTGAGGCTGCCGCACTCCTTTTTCAAGCATCAAAAAAAGCATTGAAAAAGGAGTGCGGCAGCACTTGCAAACTGAGTCAGTTTTTTTTTTAAATACAGTGCTCGTATTGCAAAACTCTCTTTAACCACGTTACTCGCAATCCAAGGTTCCACTGTAGTTGATTTTTGCACCATTAAATATAGACAAATTGGCCAGTACACCCTGCAATTTACAGCTTCCTAATTATTTTCTTTTTGGGTAAGGCTCAATACTTATCTGTACCATCTCATAATACAGCATTTATTGATTGTTTTTTATGATGTGGGTTTAGTGATACTTTGAAGTGAAGGTCCGCCTAAAAAAAAAATAATTAAAAGCCAGCAGCTACAAATACTACAGCTGCTGACTCTTAATATATGGACACTTACCTGTCCAGGGCGATGTTGGCAGCCGAAGTCGATCTGTCGTTTGGCTCTCGGCTGCTGCCGCCGCCATCCTCTGTAAGGGAATCAGGAAGTGAAGCCTTGCAGGTACACTTCCTGGTTCCCTACTGTGCATGTGCGAGTCGCGCTGCATGTCCTCACTGGTCCCTTCTGCCTTCTGGGACCTGTGTGTCTCCCAGAAGACAGCAGGGGAGGACAGAGTATTACACAGGTATCTGCTCCCCCCCCCCTCCCTGAAATGTGACACCGGAGGGGGGATTCCAAAAAGTGGAATTTTTGGGTGGAACTCCACTTTAAGTTTTTTAATACTGTATAGGTGTATTGCCTGGCAGACAAGTGACAGTCACACATTCAACGCTAACCTCAAAATTGATCTTTAAACTAAAAAAATAAACATATGGTTTATAAATAAATAATAAATAAAGTTAATAAAAAAATGGTGTTTGCAGTTTTAGGTTCCCCTTTCCACGTTCCAAGTTTAGATACCATTTTTTGAACCTACTCTACAGAGCCAACACATGAATATCCTTAACCAGTTGCCTACAGGGCACTTTCACCCCCTTCCTGCCCAGACCAATTTTCAGCGCTGTCCCACTTTGACAATTGCGCGGTCATACTACACTGTAACCATGTGAAATTTGTATCATTTTCTTCACACAAGTGGAGGTGGTATTTAATCACTGCTGTTTTTTTTTTTTTTTTTCAAAAAAAATTTAACTACAGAAAATTTAGAAAAAAAACGTTTTTCTTAGTTTCTGTCAGTAAATTTTGTAAAAAAGTAATTTTTCTCCTTCACTGATGTGCGCTGTTGAGACGGCACTGGTGAGGAGGCACTAATATGCCGCACTTATGGCCACTGATAGGTGGCACTGATGTGTGGAACTGGTGGGCACTGATAGGTGGCACGGATCGGCGGCACTGATGGGCAGCAAGGATGGGCATTAATGGGCAGCCCTGATAGGCAGCACTGATAGTCAGCACTGACTGGCATCACTAATGGGCACTGATTGGTGGCACTTGTGGGCACTGATTGCTGGCACTGGTGGTGCTGTATTGTAATCAGGGCACTGATGATCAGTGCCCTGATTACATGTCTGGATGTCCCCTGTGAGGAGATGCTGCTAATCAGCTCCCCTCGCCACACACTCTGTCAATGAGAGCCGATTACCGGCATTTTCGTGATCACATGCGCGGCTCTTTACAGAGATCAGGGTCATTCCGTGTCCTAGCAAAACTACATGGCCCCAATCACTGCGCAACGCTCCTCCATGGCCGCATGAGAGCGGCCGTTCTGGGACAATGTCCTATGACGCCGCCCCAGAACGAGAGCTTGATGGTGGGCGGGCGGCAAGCGGTTAAAAGTGAAATTTGGAATTTGGGATGGGCGGGCGGCAAGTGGTTAAAAGTGAAATTTGGAATTTGGGGTAGTTACAAAAATAGACATCTATACAGTACTCACTTCTATGCATTGGTCTGATTCTGCAGTTGAAGCAACAAAAATGCTCCCTGTGAAGCTGGCCAAAGATGTATAGGATTTCAAATGAAAATTCTTTGTTAAAGACTGTTCTAAGAAAATTTGTGCATTTTCTAATCATAAGTGAGTTAAATCGACGTTCAAATTCGACCACAGTGACAAGAAGTTTGGAAGGAATGGGATAGATTTTTTTCATCAAACAAACAAATTTCTAACAGTGTATGCGGTTTTCATTCGGTAAAAGTCTATTTATTCCAAAGTCGAATGTTAACAGCAAACTAAATATTTCAAACAACATTTTCTTAAGACTTTTGTTAATAATTTTAATTTAAAAACGTATCCAGCTATGGCCAGCTTAATAGACACTCTCTGGGAATTTAACTGCTACCACAACAATAGATTTTGCACTACCCCAGAAGGAGCTGCTGGTTTGATTTGGGTGGCATGATACCTCTTGTCTTCTTGCCGTCTAGGCTACTTGATTAGAGCTGTAATAAAGTCAATGTCTACACGACAGGTGTCTTTCTGTGCTTTTATTACCCAGCCAGGTAAAAATTGTAAAAGTAGAAATAGGTGAAGGGACAGAAGAAATGGAAATGGCGGATTCAGGGTTAACTGGTGTGGAAACAGTCCTGCTTCCAATGAGAAAACTTCTTCACCACTCTACCCAGAGTGGGTACAGTGCACCTGGATAGGCCTCTCTCACCAGCCTAGCAGCCAGAGTGTCACTCAGAACTTCAGGTTAAAGTCTCTGCCACAGACCCTCCTAAAGGTGGTGACAATCTCGGTCCAAAATCCTTCTTAACTGGATTCAGCACCCAGATCTCCTTCAAAACAGCTTCAGTTGCGTCAATACCTGACAGGCGACCATCGTCCAGCCTCTCAGGTGCGAAGTGTCCTTCGATGTTCAGATAGGCCTCTCCTGCGACACCAGCCTCGTGCTCGGTGTCCCTCAGACAGGCCCTCCATCGACCGGCCTCCTCCACTTTGGACAGACAGCACAGGACCACTTGTAAATCTGTAGACCCAGTCTGCTTACTGAGCCTACGAGATAGATTGGCGCTCCGGACCAACAGGGTCCCATGGCCCTGACAGGTATTTGCACCCACTTCTAGCCCGGCATTCACGGGCAAAAGACGGGCATTCCGTCACATCCCGTCTGTCCCCCGTTGTGTGCTGGGAACACTCGGCTCCCAGCACACAGCGGGAGCCAATCAGCGGGCGCGGCGCGACTCGCGCATGCGCCGTAGGGAACCGGGCAGTGAAGCCGCAGCGCTTCACTTCCTGGTTCCCTCAGCGTGGATGGCGGGGGGAGCAGCAGAGAGACGAGCGATCGGTCGTCCTCTGCTGCGATCGGCGCTGGACTCCAGGACAGGTAAGTGTCCTAATATTAAAAGTCAGCAGCTGCAGTATTTGTAGCTGCTGGCTTTTAATATTATTTTCCCGTGGCACATCCGCTTTAACCAAATTAACATGGTCAGAGTTAATTAACTCTCTGACCCTCTCTAAATTTACAATAGCACCTGCCATAAAAATAAGCAGACGCTACATAGAAATATACCAAAAATCTGGTAACAATGACACAATGGGGTTGAGAGTGCAACATCTGGTGTAGCTGTGCATGGTAGCCAATCAGCTTCTAATTTCAGCTTGTTCAATTAAGATTTGACAAGAAAACCGGAAGCTTATTGGTTACTATGCATAACTGCACCAGATTTTGCACTCTCCAGTTTTAGTAAATCAGCCCCAGTTTTCTGTGTGGGGTTAGGAGGATGACAAAAACAGTACATAATCATTTGAAGCCCTTAATTTAAAGCCTGCGCTTGTTTGGTTAACTTTGTCAGTGTAGTATGTAGTAAAGGTATGTTATATTTCACACAACTGCCTAAAGTGTAAAGCAGTGTCTGCCAATAAAGACACAGAGGTCAAAACAGGATTAGAGTTCACAACCCATTTATGGAGAACCTGTCACAAACTTAGGCAATTCAAACTGAGCATAAAAGAAAATTGCACAAGAAGTGATTACCTTCAGTAAAAGCCATGTGTTGAAAAATCCAGTAAATCCGGAGATGCAGGTAGCCAAAGATAAGTGGAAACATTGACTTTGCCTGTAAGGCTGCATTCACACCTAAGCGATGCAACTTGTTTTTTTGCTGTTTTCTTTCCCACGACAGCATAGGGCAGCTCTTTCACTTGAATGAGCTGCTATAAACGCAACAGACGCACGTTTTGCACTGCTTGTTTTGCTGCGTTTTTAGGGCAGTAGACACATGACAAAACATTGGACTGCTACTTGCATTTGGGGTGCCATTTAGAAATAACTACACCACAAGCGCAATGAATGTTTTTCAGTGTTTTTTGCACATTTGAAGAAAGGGGAGGGAAAACGCGTTTTTCGGACGTGTTCCTGGAACACTTAGGTGTGAATTCTGCCTGAAAGTTAAGCACTTCAGAGTCACCTACTGGTGAATGACACAACCCATCGCTTTAATGACACGTACAGACGATCGGAAATTCCGACAACAAAACCGTGGATTTTTCTTCCGACGGATGTTGGCTCAAACTTGTCTTGCATACACATGGTCGCACAAATGTTGTCAGAAATTCCAAGCGCCAAGAACGCAGTGATGTACAAGATGTACGACAGCGCTATTAAAGGGAAGTTTAATACCAGTCGTGTTAGTAGAAGTTTGGTGAGAGACAATTTGCGCTTTTTAGCCTCGTGCTTTTCAGTCCAAAATAACATGAAGAATGTGCCATCTCCATTACGAACGCTAGTTTTACCAGACCAAGCACTTCTGTCTCATTCTTGATTCAGAGCATGCGTGGAATTTTGTGCATCGGAATTTTCCACACACTATCGGAATTTCCAGAGAACAGATTTTGTTGTCGGAAGATTTGAGAGCAAACTCTCAAATTTTTGTTGTCGGAAATTCCGACAGCAAATGTCCGATGGAGCCCCCACACGGTCAGAATTTCCGACAAAAAGCTCCCAGCGAACACTTGTTGTAGGAAATTCCGACCGTGTGTATACGGCATAAGGGTGCATTAACACCTGAGCAATGCATCGTTTTTTTTTACCATGTTTGTCGCCCGACAGCATAGGGCAGCCCATTCACTTGAATTGGCTACCCTTCACACAACAAATGTGCCAAAGTAGCTCATGTACCTTTTTTTTGGGCACTGAGCCAGACACATGTGGCATTATGTGTTTTTTACACGTTTTGTCAAGTGATAAAACTCAGGACTGCTACCTGCATTTGCATTTGGGGTGTCATTCAGGGTTGCCAACATTCCGCAGCATTTTTTACTGACAAAACATGGAACATTTACTGGCGGAGCACATTTTTTACTGGCAACCTGAGAAACTCCTATTAAAAAAGAACACAGTGAATATTTAACCACTTGCCTACCCACCCATAGTCAAATGACGTCTGCAGGAGGGATCTCCCATCTGGGGGCGAGCATCATATGACGTCTTCAACTTCCCGGCTGTCTAGGGGGCGCGGGTGCAGATGCGCATGCCCGGTGGCTGCGATTGCCTGTCACAGAGCAGGAACTGTGGGCCAGATTCACAAAAGAGATACGACGGCGTATATCCTGATATGCCGTCATAGCTCTGTTTTAGGGCCATTCTAACTATGCGACTGATTCATAGAATCAGTTACGCATAGCTAGCCCTAAGATCCGACAGGTGTAATTGAATTACACCGTCGGATCCTAGGATGCAATACTTCGGCCGCCGCTGGGGGGAGTTTGCGTCGTAAACCAGCGTCGGGTATGCAAATTAGCAGTTACGGCGATCCACAAAGGTTTTTCCAGTCGTTACGTCGGCGCAAGTGTTAGATTCCCCTCGCAAAGATAGGGCTGCTCTTAACATGGTGGAAAATTACTCCACCATGTTAAAGTATGCCCGTCTTTCCCGCGTCGCTTTTAAATTTTCTTGTTTTCCCGGCGTAAGTACGTTACGCACGTTGCGATTCTCAACACGTCGGCGCGTCGTAATTTCGCGCAAAGCACGTCGGGAAACTTGCGAACGGAGCATGCGCATTACGTCCGGCGCGGGAGCGCGCCTAATTTAAATGGTACCCGCCCCATTTGAATTGGGCCGCCTTGCGCCGGACGTGTTTACGATACACCGCCGCAAGTTTCCAGGTAAGTGCTTTGTGGATCGGGCACTTAGACTGAAAACTTGCGGCGGTGTAACGTAAACAGGTTACGTTACGCTGCGTCGCAGGTACGAGAATCTGGCCCTGTGTGTGTAAACAAATCCACGTCCTTTCAGGGGAGATGAGACAGATTGTGTGTTCCTTGTACAGAGGAACACCGATCGGTCACCTCCCCCAGTCAGTCCCTTCCCTCAACAGTTATAATCACACCCTAGGTAACGCATTTAACCCCTTGATCGCCCCCTAATGTTAACCCCTTCCGTGCCAGTGACATTTACACAGTAATCAATGGATTTTTATAGCACTGATCGCTGTATAAATGTGAATGGTCCCAAAATAGTGTCAAAAGTGTCCGATATGTCCGCCGCAATGTCACAATCATGATAAATTGCAGATCGCTGCCATTACTAGTAAAAAAATAATAATAAAAATGACATAAATCTATCACATATTTTGTAGGCACTATAACTTTTGCGCAAACCAATCAATATACTTATTGCGATTTTTTTACTAAAAATATGTAGCAGAATATATATCGGCCTAAACTGAGAAAAAGCAATATAAAAAAAAATGGGAATGTTTATTACAGCAAAGTGTAAAAAATATTGTGTTTTTTTCAAACTTGTCACTCTTCTTTTGTTTATAGCGCAAAAAATAAAAACCGCAGAGGTAATCAAATACCACCAAAAGAAAGCTCTTTCAAATATTTAATTTCGGTACAGTGTTGCATGACCGCGCAATTGTCATTCAAAATGTTACAGCGCTGAAAACTGAAAGTTGGCCTGGGCAGAACGGGGGGTTAAAATACCCTGTATTGAATGATATGGAAACACTGACAATACCTATAACAAAGTAACTTGCTTGATTTACACTTAAAAAGCATTAAATTATCAGCCCCTGATATTTACTGGCAGTTGTAAAAAAAAATCACAGATTTTTACAAACTGTCAGTAAATTTACTGGTGGTTGGCAACCCTTGTGTCATTAATAAATAATAGCACTGTAAGCTCGATGCATGTTTTGCTGTATTTTCTGCATGTTTCCAGAAATGAGGTCAGAAACACGTGTTTACGCCCGCATTCTCGGAGCACTTAGGGGCTAAAGGATCATTTTAGAGAAGGGGGATGGGGTTAGGACTGACTTACAGTAAAAGTTGAAACTAGGCTAAGTACATTTCTAGATTTACTAATCAATTTGACATACAACATTCCTTGAAGCTATCTGCTGCTTGTACAAGGATTACAAAACATTGATGTCAGGTCAAATGCACATACTTAGACCCCTTTCACACTGGAGGAGTTTTTCAGGCGCTTTAGCGCTAAAAATAGCACCTGTAAAGCGCCTGAACAAAGCCTCATCTGCAATCCCAAATTAGAATATCATTAAAAAAGTTCATTCATTTCAGTAATGCAATTCAAAAAGTGAAGCTCTTATATTTTATAAAGATGCGTTACACACAGAGTGATATATTTCAAGAATTTATTTATTTTCATTTTGATGATTATGGCTTACAGCTAGTGAAAACCACAAATTCAGTATCTCAGAAAATTAGAATAAATATAAATAAGCCAATAAAAAAAATATATTTTAAAACAGAAATGTTGGCTTACTGAAAAGTATGTCCATGTACAGTATAGCAGGGCTCAAAATTTCAAGTCCTGAGCCACTAGCCAGGCCTTAAGAGTTACTAGCCACTAGTTGCACCACCCAACCCCTCCCCTGCCCCACCCCTAAGTCCACCCCTAAACACGCCCTTGTAAATTATCTCATAAAATGACACTGTTAAATGTTTTAAGCAGAATTAAGTTCCAAAAATAAATATTATTAACAACAAACGTTAACAATATTAACGTAAAACATATCAGTACCCATCAGTGCAGCCTCACTGTGCCCATCAAATGCAGCTTTATGGTGCCCATGAGTGCAGTCTCACTGTGCCCATGAACGCAGCCTCACTGAGCCCCATCAAATGCAGCCTCACTGTGCCCCATCAAATGCAGCCTCACTGTGCCCCATCAAAGGCAGCTTCACTGTGCCCCATCAATTGCAGCGTCGCAGTGCCCCATCAATTGCAGCGTCACCATGCCACATCAATTGCAGCATCTCCGTGCCCCATCAAATGCAACGTCACCGTGCCCCATCAAATGCAGCGTCACAGTGCTCCATTAAATGCAGCGTCACAGTGCCCCATCAAATGCAGCTTTACAGTGTACCATTAACCACTTAAGGACCGGACCAATATGCTGCTACATGACCCAAGGGGTTTTTACAATTCGGCACTGCGTCGCTTTAACAGACAATTGCGCAGTCGTGCGACGTGGCTCCCAAACAAAATTGGCATCCTTTTTTCCCCACAAATAGAGCTTTCTTTTGGTGGTATTTGATCACCTGTGCGGTTTTTATTTTTTGCGCTATAAACAAAAATAGAGCGACAATTTTGAAAAAAATGCAATATTTTTTACTTTTTGCTATAATAAATATCCCCCAAAAACATATATAACAATATTTTTTTCTTTCCTCAGTTTAGGCCGATACGTATTCTTCTACCTATTTTTGGTAAAAAAAAAATCGCAATAAGCGTTTATCGATTGGTTTGCGCAAAATTTATAGCGTTTACAAAATAGGGGATAGTTTTATTGCATTTTTTTTTTTTTTTTATTTTTTTTACTACTAATGGCGGCGATCAGCGATTTTTTTCGTGACTGCGACATTATGGCGGACACTTCGGACAATTTTGACACATTTTTGGGACCATTGTAATTTTCACAGCAAAAAATGCATTTAAATTGCATTGTTTATTGTGAAAATGACAGTTGCAGTTTGGGAGTTAACCACAGGGGGCGCTGTAGGATTTAGTGTTCACCTAGTGTGTGTTTACAACTGTAGGGGGGTGTGGCTGTAGGAATGACGTCATCGATCGAGTCTCCCTATATAAGGGATCACTCGATCGATGCAGCGCCATAGTGAAGCACGGGGAAGCCGTGTTTACATACGGCTCTCCCCGTTCTTCAGCTCCGGGGAGCGATCGCGACGGAGCGGCTATAAACGAATAGCCGCGCCGTCGTCCCGGATCGCTCCCCGAGGGAATCCGACCGCTGCATGTAGCGGGGACTGGGGGGGTCCCGATCGGACCCCCGACCCGCGGAAAGGCAGGGACGTACAGGTACGCCAATGTTGCGGCGATAATACAGGGAATAACACACAGGGCGACAAGCGCCCGCACACGGGGGTGGGGGGAGGTGCACAAACGAACGGAGGTATCAGCGCACATAGCGCCCCACACATACAGCCACCCTGGCTGCTGGGCATATTTATATTTATATTTTTATTGCTGACACCCAGTAACAACAGCCAGGTATCCAGTAACCAAAATGTAGGAACAGGAACTTCCGGCACCATCAGCTAAGATGGCGGCCGGAAGACTTCCTGTTTCCTGTGAATGGCCAGGACTGGCAAACAGCCAGGTATCCAGGAACCAAAATGGTGGAACAGGAACTTCCGGCACCATCAGCTAAGATGGCGGCCGGAATACTTCCTGTTTCCTGTGAATGGCCAGGACTGGCAAACAGCCAGGTATCCAGGAACCAAAATGGTGGAACAGGAACTTCCTGCACCACCAGCTAAGATGGTGGCCGGAAGACTTCCTGTTTCCTGTGACTACCTTGCAGCATTTCAGGGAATCCACAGGGGTATAAATACAGCCTAAACAGTAGTGTCCACAGCTCTCCTGACGACGCAACTAGCGAAACGCGTAGAGGCTGTTTGGACACACACATTGAGGGTGCAGCACACCAGCGCGCACGGACCCCTTGTAGCAATACATGCGGAGCACAGCGGGGCAAGCACACCTCTTAGGACGCCACTTAAATGCTGGTCAGCGGCTTTTAACGGTTGACACTGCCAAAGACACTCAGTGCCGGTCAGAGGCACTTTATATTGTAAGTGTTATATTTTTTTACCTTTTTTAAATAAATACATATTTTAATATACTACACCATGATGAGCCCCTTGTTTTTGAGGAATTGATGACACCTTGTAAAAGGGAAAAGGAGGCAACACCCACTGACCGACAAAGAAAAGACACCACTTTGGAGCCTAATAATATCTGGGGTCTGGTGAGTGTTGATTTTAACCATTGGTGATGGTGGCACATCTTTGTCGGGTGGAAGAGATAGCGGCACTTTCCTGTACACAGCATTACCAACATTGAACCTTGTGTTTGCTGGAACCTATTGTATAAGAGCAAGATTGCCTGTCATTTGGACTATTTTTAAGTGCAGCCAGCACATTGCACATTTGTATGGTTGTTTGATAATTATTTCACTTTTATTGATATTTATTTTATTTTGTTCCAATATCGGTTATTGGACAACTCACGGTGCAGTTGGCATACTGCATATTGGGTTTTTACACACACATATATATATAATATATTTTTTTTGTAATATCTTTCGTATTGTTTTCACGATTTGGTTGGTCAGTAGCAGCAACAGCCATTTTTCTCATAGAAGCACTGTGGCATATGGATTGTATGCTGACACACTGATCTAGATATATGATTTAAGTTTGAAATCACTGTGTCACATTTGTATGACTCATATATTTTTTATATTTTTTATTGTTTGTATTCAGGTTATTCACACTTAAGATTGGGTACATTGTGGCCCTGATATTTCACTTATGTCCATATTCCCAGAGATTAAATACCTCTGGATAATTAGATCAGCGCAGTAACATTTTTCTTCTTAGAGCACTATTGACCCCCACTAAGGGCACACAGTACTGCAGCAGATCACAGTTCACATTTATTTATTTATTTTCTTTTGCGCCGGTGACACTCACAACCAATAGGTACGCCAATGTGCCTGTACGTGCCATTCTGCCGACGTATATCTACATGCGGCGGTCGGGAAGCGGTTAAATGCAGCGTCACCGTACCCCATGAAATGCAGCGTCGCCGTGCCCCATGAATTGCAGCGTCACCGTGCCCCATGAATTGCAGCGTCACCGTGCCCCATGAATTGCAGCGTCACCGTGCCCCATGAATTGCAGCGTCACCGTGCCCCATGAATTGCAGCGTCACCGTGCCCCATGAATTGCAGCATCACCGTGCCCCAGCAATTGCAGCGTCACTGTGCCCTATAAATTGCAGTGTCGCATTGCCCCATTAAATGCAGCATCGCCGTGCCCCATCAACTGCAGTGTCGCAGTGCCCCATCAATTGCAGCGTCACCGTACCCCATCAATTGCAGCGTCACCATGTCCCATGAATTGCAGCGACACCGTGCCCCATGTATTGCAACGTCACCATGCCCCATGAATTGCAACATCACCGTGCCCCATGAATTGCAGCGTCACTGTGCCCCATCAAATGCAGCGTCACCATGCCTCATCAAATGCAGATTCACCGTGCCCCATCAAATGCAGCGTCACCGTGGCCCATTAAATGCAATTTCACTGTGCCCCATCAAATGCAGCATCACATGGCCCTTTAAATGTAGTTTCACTGTGCCCCATCAAATGCAGCATCACATGGCCCTTTAAATGCAGTTTCACTGTGCCCCAATTAAATGCAGCGTCACCTTGCCCCATCACTCCAGACTCACCATTGTCTTGATGAGCCTGGTTCACACACACACACACACAGTGGACATCTCCCACTCGCTATGTGTTACTGAGCTGGGTCTGTGTTCGGCAGCTCCGTGTATCAAGATCCCGCCCCCCTAGACCGGCTCTGGTGATAGGCGGATCACTGAATCAATCTACTATCACACAAGCCGGCCTAGGGGGGCGGGATCTTGTTACACGGAGCCGCCGAACACACACCCAGCTCTGTACGTGACACCGCAGTGTGCGTGTGAGGAGGAGACGCGGAGGCGGCTTCAGTCCAGCCATGACGATCAGTGTCTCCCAGCTGACAGTTTCCTGGATGGTCACTTCAGCCAGGAAGCTGTTAGCCTGCTCTGTCCCTGCACCTCACTCGCTCTACACTAAATTCCATTCGCAAAATGCGAGCATGCGAGTGGAATTTTTGAGGGCTGCAGTATAGTATGCACTAAATACTTGGTCGGGCTCCTTTTGTATGAATTACTGCATCAATGTGGCATGGCATGGAGGCGATCAGCCTGTGGCACTGCTGAGGTGTTATGGAAGCCCATATTTCTTTGAAAGCAGCCTTCAGCTCGCCTGTATTGTTGGGTCTGGTGTCTCATCTTCCTCTTGACAATACTCAACAGATTCTCTATGGGGTTTAGTTCAGGCAAATTTGCTAGCCAATCAGATACCATGATCATTAAACCAGGTATTGGTACTTTTGGCCACTTCCTACTGGAAAATTAAATCAGCATCTCCATAAAGCTGGTCAGCAGAGGAAAGCATGAAGTGCTCTAGAATTTCCTGGTAGAGGGCTGCGCTGACTTTGGACTTTTTAAAACACAGTGGACCAACAAACACCAGCAGATGGCCTGGCTCCCCGAATCATCTCGGACTATGGAAACTTTACACTGGACCACATTCAACTTGGATTCTGTGCCTCTCCACTCTTCTTCCAGACTCTGGGACCTTGATTTCCAAATAAAATGTGACATTTTCCAAGGTACGTGATGATTTGGGGAGCCATGTTATCTGCTGTGTTGCTGTGTATAGTTACATAGTCAGGTTGAAAAAAGTCCATCTAGTTAAACAAAAAAAAAAAAAAATCCTACAATCCCATATATACAATCATTCACCCACGGTTGAGGCAAATATCTCTGCAAAGCATGCTCTAATTTGCTACAGCAGGGGGAAAAAAAATCCATTCTGATCCCGTGAGAGGCATTTTCCCTGGATCAACTTGACCTATAAATGTTAGTACCCGGTTATATTATGTACATTTAGGAAAGTATCCAGGCCTTTCTTAAAGCAATCTACTGAGCTGGCCAGAACCACCTCTAGAGGGAGTCTATTCCACATTTTCACAGCTCTTATTGTGAAGAAACCTTTCCGTATTTGGAGATTAATACTTTTTTCCTCTAGACGTAAAGAGTGCCCCCTTGTCCTCTGTGATGACCTTAAAGTGAATAACTCCACACCAAGTTCAATATATGGTCCACTGTGTTTTATTAAGTCCAAAGTCAGCGCAGCCCTCTATCAGGAAATTCTAGAGCACTTCATGCTTCCTTCTGCTGACCAGCTTTATGGAGATGCTGATCTAATTTTCCAGCAGGTCTTGGCACCTGCCCAGTGGCGAAGCTAGACATTCTTTTACCCGGGGGAAAAGACTTTGTTTAGACTGGGCTGTCTCTGTGTCCACTCTGCATAAGCTGAGTGGAGACAGACCTGCCATTTGCCCACTCTGCTTCGATCAGCGGATCCAACAAATACTGTAGCTGCTGACTTTTAATATAAGGACACTTACCTGTCCAGGGATCCCGCAATACCAGCACCCCAAGCCGATTCGTCCATCAGCTTCGGGTGTAGGCGCCGGGATTGCAAGTTTTGGGTGGAGCTCCCCTTTAAGTTTAGTAAGAAGATCAAAACGTTCTAACTATTTATTATGGAGTAAACTAGATATGCAGATCTCTTTCCCATTTACAGATATACGCTGGTCTGTAGCCTGACACCGGCGAGATAGCCATGCCATAAGATTGGGTGTCTAAGTGGCTTTGAAAAATCACAAAGCTGTTTGAATGGAGTGAAAGTACTCACAAACACTGAGAGGAAATGCAACAATTGAGTTTTAATCCATAATCTGAGAGTAGCTAACTCAGGAGCAGATGTCAGCAATTCCATGTTAGGCCATCTATTACCCACCATAAAATGGTGCGCTTGACAGAACTTCTGCCTCACCGGGTATTGGAGGCTATTATCCTCCAGACATGGGTGAAATACTAGCTTTATCGGTAGAAACTTTCTGGCCAATAGATCACATCACTCCTATAGTAGCTCATGGTACCATTGCAAAGCACCAAGGAAGAGTAGACAAAGGGATTGCTGATATGGATTGCTCAATAGCCACCCACTGTTTTGAGGAACTATGCTTTAGCCAATCAAGAACCCTAGCCAGGTGGCATGCCACCTGATAACAATAAACATCTGGAAAAGCCATCCCAGCAGATTTGGTAAAGTCGCTAGCTGGTTATTTATAAAGAAAAGATCATTGGCATAGGGCACTACTTTCGGTTGAGGAGATTTTCCTATGGGACCACTAATACTAGGGTTCACCCTGATCCAGAGGCTCTAAAGTGAGAATAAAGATCAACGATGACAGAGAGCAGAACTTGGATGCCAACATTAGGGGATAAGAACTGGGGCGAGCAGTGTGAATGAAAGCAAGTGCTTTGGTTGTATGCTGACCCATCTGAGATGCTGGACAGCTCCCTGCCTGATTCCGTAGAAAACCTTTGCTTGTGTCTTGTTTCTCTTGGACCTGGAACCCTTTGAAAGATGTGCAAGCGACTAAGAGATGTGTGAATGATCGTGAACTGAGAGAAGTGTAAGTGAATGAGAGTTAAGAGAAGTGTGAGTGACTGAAAGCTGAGAGGAGTGTGAGTAACTGAAAGCTAAGAGTAGTGTGAGCAACTGAAAGCTAAGAGAAGTGTGAGTGACTGAGAGCCAGTGGCGTTGCTATAGGGGAGCAGGGGGATGCGGTCCGCACTCGGGTGACACCCTCCCGAGAGTGGCAAAAATGTTTTTCTTCAGTCGGAACACCCGATGCTGCGGCCACGCCTAGCCTGTGTTTTCCTCCTCAGTACTACTGCACTGCTGAGCCTCTCACTGGCTATTTTCTGACCGGGCGGCGTGGCTGCTGCTGCACACTGTGTCCTCTCCAGCTGTGCCTAAGATTGAGCTGCCGCCCTGGCCCTGAGCTGGTGCAGTAACATGCGGGCAGGGGTTGGCGGATTACGGTGGGGATGTCCACCCGAGGTGAGCTGCTGTGATGACGGGGGGAAGTGGATATGGCATGGTGTCCGCCACACAGTTACATCTAAGCTGCCCAGATCTGGCGTGAGGAGTGTTTGTGTCCGGCGCCCTGTGTGGGTCTGATCACGGGGGTGCTGCTGGACATCTATCTATCATCTGGTTCATCACCTAGCTTGCTGCCAGTCTGTCTCCCTCCCCATTGGCCACAGCAGAGCCAATCAGAAGAGACTAGGGTCCAGCAGAGAATCATGTGATATGTAGTCCTAGAAGATTGGCAGCCCAGTGTTGTCAAAGGAGAGCAGGATACAGCCCCCAGAGTGCACTCTGCTGGGGGAGAAAGAAAGCCTGGAACCTGGAAAAAGCTGAGAGAGTGAGTGCTACAGGAGACAGGAAAAAGAGAGGAATGTGCTGGGAAAGGCCAGAGAGAGAGACACACTGTACCCACACCACCAGAGAGCGTGACACGCTGTACCCGCACCACCAGAGAGAGAGCCACGCTGTACTGTACATGCACCACCAGAGAGAGACGCTGTCAGGAAGGGCAAGCCAGTCCATAAGATGGCGGTATCGGTGCAGGCCCGCACGGGCAGTAGCGGCACATTGGCGCGCAAGGGCATGCGCACAAGCGGTAGCGGCATGCGGGCATTTTGCTGATGCCACTTTGGCGCCGAACTAGGCTATTTAAAGGAACTGATCCCTGGGCCTCTTGCTGTTCGGTCTACAGCGTTTCCTGAGACTCATCTGCCACCTGTTAACCTGTTTGCCTACCCGTTCCTGTGACCCGGCTTGTTCCTGATTATTCCTGACCTCTGCCTGCCTTGACCTCGGCTTGTTTGACTACGTCTCTGCCTCTCCTTCTGGTCTGACTGCTGCCCGCCTGTTGCTGACCCGGCCTGAACCACGACTCTGCTTCTGCCTTGAACCTGTACCTGATCCGTCCGCCTGTGTATGACCCGGCCTGTCTGGACTTGCTTGTGTCTGTACTACAGAACACCTTCCCCCTGCTGCTGCTTCCTGCACCTTGCCTCCAGCTTGTCAACTGTTCCAGCCAACACCTGCACGACTGACATCTCCCCGGAGTTCACAGGAGTCCAGCTCAGCTCCAGCACCAGCGTTCCTGTCAGGAGCTTGTGCGACTCTGCACTCTCGAGCTCCCTGTCCGCACTACCAGGGGTTTCCGGAGTCAGAGGAGTAAGAGTAGCCGCTCCCTGCATATCGGGCTCTACCACCAGGTACGTGACAGACGCGCTGTACCCGCAACACCAGAGAGAGACATGGGAGGGAGAAAAATTGAGCCACTGCCAGAGTACACAGCTGTGCTACACTACTGACTGGAGTCAGCCTGGGCAACCCAGAGAGAGTGAACATCCAGTCAGAGGGATCACTGCTGCAGTTTTGCTGGGTCTGGTAAGATGGCTTGTTGCCCATTATCCTTTTTCACACTGGGGCGGGCAGGCATTGATGTTAAAACGCTACTAGTTTTAGCGGCAATTTACCATGGTTTTAGCTGCGCTATTATTAACCCCACTATTAGTTGAATAAAGGGTTAAATGCGCCCATGCATCGCCGCTGCCGAAGCATTTTGCAGGTGCTTCGGCAGCGATGCCCATTCATTTCAATGGGCATGAGCGGTACACCGTTCCTCCACCGCCCAGAAGATGCTGCTTGCAGGACTTTTTTTAAACACTCTGGCTATCACACCGGGACTGGAGGGGAGGTGCTTTACAGACACTATTTCTAGACCAAAAGTGCCTGAAAAATGCCTTAGTGTGAAAAGGGTCTAACCCTAATACTGCCTACAGGCCTTATTGACCACTGCAATGCGCACCAAAAAGCTCTAGTGCTGGGATCACAATCCGAAAATAGGGGGGTGACACAATTTTTTACCACACCAGGTGACACCAACCCTAGTGACGCCACTACTGAGAGCTGAGAGAAGTTGGGGTGACTGAGAGCTGAGAGACATGTGAATGATCGAGAACTGAGAGAAGTGTAAGTGAATGAGATTTAAGAGAATTGTGAGCGACTGAAAGCTGCGAGGAGTGTGAGTGAAGTGACAAGTGCTTTTGCGCTAAAATGGATCCTAAATGAGTGAATCTACCAAAAATATATATAGTGCAGCAAAACCTAATTATGTTTACATGACATAAAACAGGAATATAAATAAATGGTGATTCTGCGCAACATATCACACTAATGGAATAGTGATATCACATAAGCAAGATAAATGTAAGAGCTGACAAATAATCAGCATATAGTATTAAATGCAAAGAGAATAGTGAGTCCAAATATAAATATATATATACTCAAATAGTGAATAGTGAGTCCAAAATATATAATACTCATAAGGCGAATGTGCAAAAATATATAAAGAATATTGTGCAAAAAAAAACCGGAATGGAAGTTCAATCCCAATAGTAAACACAAATCAGCTGTCAGGGCAGATATTCTGAATGCACTGGATGAAGGTGAGCACCAGCTCTATGGTGTGAGTGCACGGCCGTGCGATAGAAGATAAACCAGATCCCTGGCTGAGCTCCCGGGACTCTTACCTCTCAGCCCTCCTAAATGGGCATTGATGTACAGGTCACTCGCAGCCTTCTATGGGTGGTCCCTGATGTTTCCTCTCTTAATCTGA
The DNA here is from genome assembly GCF_905171775.1 of Rana temporaria. Taxonomy (NCBI): domain Eukaryota; kingdom Metazoa; phylum Chordata; class Amphibia; order Anura; family Ranidae; genus Rana; species Rana temporaria. The sequence goes on along the minus strand of NC_053500.1, from coordinate 75,553,199 downwards.
TGGATCCTTCCTTAATTGGGACAGATGCTCCTCGAAACCAGATGGATGATGTGGGTTATAGGAGAGAGAGAGAGGGGACTCCCATAGTGAGGTAACGTTTGGTGCAGGTAAAATATGTTTATTGAGGAAAAACCTGCACTTACATTAAAAGAAAAATAAAAGTGCAACGAGGAAACAAACAAGCGGCGTTTGAATCGCCAGCTTACGTCACTCCGGGTGTACGTCCTCCAATTCCTACGCGTTACGACACCACGTGTCTTCGTCTGGGGACACGTGGTGTCGTAACGCGTAGGAATTGGAGGACGTACACCCGGAGTGACGTAAGCTGGCGATTCAAACGCCGCTTGTTTGTTTCCTCGTTGCACTTTTATTTTTCTTTTAATGTAAGTGCAGGTTTTTCCTCAATAAACATATTTTACCTGCACCAAACGTTACCTCACTATGGGAGTCCCCTCTCTCTCTCTCTTATAACCCACATCATCCATCTGGTTTCGAGGAGCATCTGTCCCAATTAAGGAAGGATCCATCAGATTAAGAGAGGAAACATCAGGGACCACCCATAGAAGGCTGCGAGTGACCTGTACATCAATGCCCATTTAGGAGGGCTGAGAGGTAAGAGTCCCGGGAGCTCAGCCAGGGATCTGGTTTATCTTCTATCGCACGGCCGTGCACTCACACCATAGAGCTGGTGCTCACCTCATCCAGTGCATTCAGAATATCTGCCCTGACAGCTGATTTGTGTTTACTATTGGGATTGAACTTCCATTCCGGTTTTTTTTTGCACAATATTCTTTATATATTTTTGCACATTCGCCTTATGAGTATTATATATTTTGGACTCACTATTCACTATTTGAGTATATATATATTTATATTTGGACTCACTATTCTCTTTGCATTTAATACTATATGCTGATTATTTGTCAGCTCTTACATTTATCTTGCTTATGTGATATCACTATTCCATTAGGCCCCGTACACACGACCAGTTTCCTCGGCAGAATTCAGCTTCCGACCGAGTTTCTGGCTGAATTCTGCCGAGGAAACTGGTCGTGTGTACACTTTCGGCCGAGGAAGCCGACGAGGAGCTCGACGAGGAAATAGAGAACATGTTCTCTATTTCCTCGTTGTTCTATGGGAGCTCTCGTCCCGCCGAGCTCCTCGGCGGCTTCAGTGCTGAACTGGCCGAGGAACTCGATGTGTTTGGCACGTCGAGTTCCTCGGCCGTGTGTACGGGGCCTCAGTGTGATATGTTGCGCAGAATCACCATTTATTTATATTCCTGTTTTATGAGGAGTGTGAGTGACTGAGAGCTGGGAGAATTGTGAGCGACTGAAAGCTGAGAGACATCTGAGTGACTGTAAGCTGAGAGAAATGTGAGTGACTGTGAGCTGAGACGTGTGATCGACTGTGAGCTGAGAAAAGTGTGAACGACTGAGAGCTGAGCGAATTGTGAGCGACTAAGAGGTGTGAGTGACATGATCCAGACAGAAGGTCCAGAAGCCCAACCGCTCACCAAGGGACCAAAAGACAAACGGCCTGGGCCACCTGATGCATACAACACAAGGGAGTTTTCTCTCACCGTCGGAAGAGGGAAATCTTTTTCTCCATCACCACCCACTCCAGAGCCGACCAAGCTTGCACCAAAAAAACAGTCAACTCTCCTTTCCAAGTGACTGTTCTTAAAATAGAACTGTAGGCAAACTTTTTTTTTCATTTTGGAGGGTAATAGCCCCTGTCAGATTTGTTTTGCTATCTGTATCAAATTGAGGAGATTTTCCTTCACTTTCTGTGCCATAGCCAAAACAGGAAGTGAGAGGAAATCCCTGTAATTCCTTTGGGGTCCCTCCGGTAACCGGATCTAGTGTCCCCACTCAAAGATCTCTTTTCCCCAATACAACTCCTGTTCTATAAGTAGATGGATTGGGGACTGTGGAAGGAAGGGGGGATCAGAGAAGACAGGATAAAACAGCCTTTTTACACAATGCAGAAGAGTAATCCCTTAGGTTCCACAGTGACAATAACAAGCATGTTTTACTGCATATAGACTGATTTTACTGTTATGGGTTTAGTAACACTTTAAATTCACTGTAAATTGATTGTGCCACACGTTACATATCACGGCACATGCCAAAGTGAGATCAATAATTTTAGGCCCATTATTCATGGTTAAAAACAATTAATAAAAAGATCCCGTTCATTTAAAGCATCAATAACAGCACAGTGCTTGTGCTGTGTACTTTGGCCCTTTCTATCACCTGAAATATCTGGCTGATCCTGCTGGTTCTGCCCTCCCCCTGTAAACTGTCCACGGTTTATTATGGCTGCTGAGCCCTGACACCATGGTCAGTTTAAATGCCTATGTCATCCGATCCATCCTCCACTCCCCCTCCCTCCCTGCCTGCCTGTTAGCTATGATTGCAATCATAACTTAGTGTTGGTGCTACAATCCCCTCTGTTATAATAAATTATTTGCCCTACTGTATGCGTTTTGTAAAAAATATATAACTATATACCTTATTTTATAGAGGCACTCATCTGACCAGCTGCCTACCTCCTCCTTTCCTCTCCTCATCCTTGCTGACATCAGTGGGGGATTCTCGACCCCACCTGCTTTGCTGTCAGATCTAGAGGCGGCCGGTCACGTGAACGCAGAGCGGCGCTATAAAATAAGGTATATAGCGGTGTATTTTTTACAAAACACATACACGGGGCAAATCATTTATTATAACAGAAGGGATTGTAGAACCTAGGCCTCGTACACACGACCCAAAATGTCTGCTGAAACTGGTCCGTGGACCAGTTTCCACGGACATGTTCGGTCGTCTGTACGGCCGACCGGACCGGATTCCCGGCCTAGCGGACAGGTTTCCAGCTGACAAATGTTTCTTAGCATGCTAAGAAACATGTCCGCTGGAAGCCTGTCCGTCGGACTTGTCCGATGGTCTGTACGACTCATCGGACTTGTCTGCTGGGCCGAAATCCCCCGCATGCGTCGAAGTGATTCGACGCATGCGTGGAAGCATTGAACTTCCAGGGTCGCGCACGTCGCCGCGTCATCGTTGCGGCCACGTCGCGGCCGCATCACCGCGTTCGCTGTCCGCGGGGATTTTGGTCTGATGGTGTGTACACACATCAGACCAAAATCAGGCAGCGGACACGTTTTCATCGGACCGGTCCGACCGTGTGTACAAGGCCTAACACTAAGTGGCTTAACAACCACTTTAACTCTAAACTGATGACCTGTAAGGGGCTTTTAAAGCATTGCCTATGGAAAATATAGGGTGACAAAGTTTGTCCTTGTTTCATGGGTGCACACAATTTTAGGGTTTGACATATAGGGTATATATTTCCTTAGAGCAACGTCATCTTTTACATTTTAACAAAAATCTGCAAATTTATTGTGTTTGTGTGTCCTAAAATTAACTTTAGTGTGTTTTTTACTGAAATGTTGTGTTTTCTAAACTGTTGCGCTAATATCGTGTGACCTAAAACATTGGAACTACCATTAATTTCCCTCTATAGGGTCTTCTTTATAGAAAATATATAATATTTTGGGGGTTTTCCTAAATCCTCAGGCTTAAAATTATTTTTTAACCGTGTGTGCAAAAAAACACCTCTGACAAGGTAAGGGTTAAAGGAGGCAGGTGGGAGAAGCCAGTGTGAGTTCCTACATGCTTTTATAAATTGGCTAGGGTGCCAGAACCCATAAATGCGAGTGCACTAACATTATTTGGATTTTAATAAAAAAAAAGTTGTTTTAACAGTGTTCTATTCTATTTTGCATCACGTGAGGAAATAGTGGAATGAATGGAAGGACAGTGAGCAAATGGAGAGATTATTGGTATAATTTTGGCCTAAATGATCTAGGAAAGTCATTCACCTTTCGTGATATTTTCCATGAACTCACAGCGTCTCCCCGCAAGGATGTAGTCCCAAGGGAGGGGGCGAGCATGCTGACTAATCCCCAGCCAAAACGGCTCGAATGATGGGGGCAAGCTTACTGAGGAGGAACAGGAAGTAAGAAATTCAAACAAAGAAAAAAAACAATTAGAAGGGAAATCGAAGGAAAAGGTTAGTGAACCAACAATGCACTAGCTTAACTGCTTGCTGACCAGCCGCCGTATAACTGGTCGGTTCTGCTGGGCGAGAGCACGTAGCTATACGTCACCTCGCCCCCCGCTCGCCCCGGACTCCCGTGAGCGTGCCCGGTGAGCGCGATCGCCGCCGGGCACCCGCGAACGCTCGTTACAGAGCGGGGACCGGGAGCTGTGTGTGTAAACACACTGCTCCCGGTCCTGTCAGGGGAGAAATGCCTGACCGTCTGTTCATACAATGTATAAACAGCGATCAGTCATTTCCCCTAGTGAGTCCACCCCCCCTACAGTTAGAACACACCCAGGGAACATACTTAACCCCTTCCCCGCCCCCTAGTGTTAACCCCTTCCCTGCCAGTGGCATTTTTATAGTAATCCAATGCATTTTTATAGCACCGTTCGCTATAAAAATGACAATGGTCCCAAAAATGTGTCAAAAGTGTCTGCCATAATGTCGTAGTACCGAAAAAAAATCGCTGATCGCCGCCATTACTAGTAAAAAAATAAAAATGCCATAAAACTATCCCCTATTTTGTAAACGCCATAACTTTTGCGCAAACCAATCAATAAACGATTATTGCGATTTTTTTACGAAAAATATGTAGAAGAATACGTATCGGCCTAAACTGAGGAAACATTTTTTTTTTATATATATATATATATATTTTTGGGGGATATTTATTATAGCAAAAAGTAAAAAATATTATTTTTTTTCAAAATTGTCGCTGTTTATAGCGCAAAAACTAAAAACCGCAGAGGTGATCAAATACCACCAAAGGAAAGCTCTATTTGTGGGAAAAAAAGGACGCCAATTTTGTTTGGGAGCCACGTCGCAATTGTCAGTTAAAGCGACGCAGTGCCGAATCGCAAAAAGTGCTCTGGTCTTTGACCAGCAATATGGTCTGGGGGTTAAGTGGTTAAAGGAACCTATTTAGAAAATAAAAAACAAACCTTTACAACCCCTTTAAATAGGTGTGGGGCACAGCATGGCTTGAAGTATTTGTTCTGTTTACATTGGCGTTGATGGATACAAAGATGGCATATTTGTTGCAACATATGACTGAATAATTCCATGTTGAAAGAGTTATTTTTCAAAAGAGATAAACAGAAGTCACAGATATATTTATGTGTGATTGGAAAAGATTTCACTGGAAAAAGCAATTCCAGTTTCATTTGGGCTTTGGAGTCCAGCCAGGCAAAGTAGATGTGTTCCCAAGCCTACAATACAATGTTTTACACTAATTGGAAGCCTAGGTGCTGAAACAAAGGTGGGTTGGGGGTGGTACCTTTGAATAGGAAGGTATTGTTTTGTCAGTTTAAAGTGACCCATGCCAGAAGCGTAACTAGAACCTTCAGGGCCCCAGTGCAAGAAACTTTGAACGGCCCCTCTGACCCCCAATTTCATCGTGTTCTGCAATGGGCCTACTTCCTACTGTCTTGGGCCCTCCCCCTCCCATTAGGGTGACCACATTTACAAACTGCCATTCAGGGACACCCCGCGCCATTCTCTGGGTTGATGCGGCGGGTTATTTGTCAGCTGAATGTGCAACTTGCCCTCAGATGCAGTGCCACTAGCCACCCATAGCCTGCCACCAGATGCAGTGCTGCTGCCACTCCCTCTGCATGAGCCACGTGCGTAGAAGGAAAGGAGTGAAGTCGCTATCTGGAGAGTGAAGATCCCACCAGTCCCTGCTGTTTGCTGCTGGGTGCCAGAGAAGGAGGAGGTGCCGAGGAGGGTGGGGATAGCAGTGCTGCACTAGGTGCAGGCCTCGCTCCCGGCCTCACTGTCTGAGAGTAAATTGTCACTGGTTGCAAGATGCCAGGCAGCGCCAGTTCTAGCAACCAGTTCTGGAAATGTAGTTACTAGTTAGTAGGGGGATGACTGTGTCCTCTATTTCATTCCGGGACATTGTATTGTCCCGGAATGAAGGTGCCCGGGACCAGGGACAGACATGTCAATTGCGGGACAGTCCCGGGCAATCCGGGACACGTGGGCACCCTACCTCCCATGGTGGCATAAGGTAAGAGATAGGCCACCAGCACACCAGAGAACATATAAGGGTCCAATACAGTCGCAGAACTACCAGGGTTGCAAAGGTTGCACTTGGGACCGAGCCATGGCTTTCCAGCCTCCTCTTGCTGTCCTGCCCCTGCTAATGAGCACTTGACTAGTGTAGTCCAGATGTACCCTTTGATAACTTTGACCGCTGAGACCCATATACTCCAACCCCTTACTTGCCCCACTACTTAGCTCTAAAGTAAAGAGACCACACCTTGCTTTGGAGTAAATACGGCCACAACAGCCTATTTTATTAAACATTATAACATAAAAACTCCACTTTAAATAATCAAACATATCAAGCATATCCGTAACAAATACATTAACACAACGCTGTTGGTCTTTTCTGGCAGCCCCCCATTCTCCACCACTTAAAAACCATTATAGCCAATACACTGCGGGCAAAACATTAACCTTAGGCCTCCAGTCCGTGTAGTACGCTCGGAGACAACCCCCGCCCGCAGTGCAATTATTACCGTATTCCAACCAGCCTTCCGCTGGAATACACCGAAGGGGCCCATACTACTGCTGAGCCCCCCACCCCCATTTTCACCCGTTTTCTCCTGCCACCATAAAAGACCAACAGAAAATTACCGCCACAGCCCGTAAGGATGACACCTACACCTTAAGGGCCCCCCACACCCTCAGAGCTTGCTGTATCCCTTCCTGTAAATCCAGTGACCACATAGCAATCCCCACGTCTGACAAGTGTACCCCATCCTTCCTCAAATAAATGCCCACGTTGGACTCCAGCTCCTGATGCCGAACCACCAGCCCCCCTTGACGAGCCACAAACTTGCCCACTACCCGGTTAACCCGGACCCTGGCCCTATTGATCCTGGTCACGGACCTGGCCTTGCGCCACTGTGTTCGGGCGACAATATCCGACCACACCAGCACCGTTGAAGGAAAAGCCGTTTGCAACCGTTCAATGTCCGCTTTGACGTCCGTGATCAGAGCCCTGATCTTCCGGACACCCAAATCGTTGCCTCCCGCATGGATGACTAAAACATCGGGGGGCCTATCCAGCCTAGCGTACCGCTCAACTTCTGGGACCACTCTCCCCCACATCATGCCTGGTATCCCCAGCCACCTCAATACCGCCTCCCTCCTTGAAATACCCAACTGTCTGCCTTCAGGCTTCACGTCAGCTCTCCTGGCCCCCCAGCAGACGTATGAATGGCCGACAATCCAGACGAGGCGTGCAGTCCCTCCATCTGAAATGAAACAAATAGGCCACGAAAACCCCCAATGAAAAGAACCACCCCATCAGAATCAGGACATAAAAAACCCCCCACCGGTCTGTCTCCCCCCCCCCCCCTTTTTTTTTCTTGTCCCTACCCGACAACCAGCTTCGGCCTCACATAGGAACGGAACCTCCTGGATTCCCACCTCCCAATCCTCTGTACTGCCGCTTCATCCATCCCGCACCTGGTAGCTTCCGTAGCCGCCCCGATGCGAAATGAGTGAGAAGCATACGCAGAACTGTCCAATCCCACTCTCTGCAAGCACCGACGAAAAACCGTAACAAATTGGTATTTGGACAAGAATGACCCATCCCTATGTTGAAACAACGGCCCACCCCCCGCTGGCCTGACCCCAAAAAAAATTCTGACCGCCGTTACCGGACAAACCTTAGCCCCTGGCAGTGAAAAAAGGACCACGTCCACCCCTCTGCCCCTCTGGTCGGTTTTCGACCTGCGCAGCCTGACACAAACCTTGCCCTCTGTCACCTTAACATCCTCCCCCATTCGCCCCCCGGCCAGCCGCCGGGAAGGGCTAACAAGCTCACTGATGCGAAACGCCCCATAGAACGCTAACGAAAAAGCCGCCGTGAACAGCAGGCATTCGTAACGCCCTGTGCACACCTCTTCCAATACTTCGCAGATATTTACCAGATTGGAAAAAGAGACCGGCCTCCTATTATCCTTCACCTTGTGCCCCTTTTTGTAGCCCTTTACCGACTGTTTTACCCAGAAATCCTTGGTCCAATCCACACCGCCCACCAGTTTGAAAAAGAATGCCAAACCCGCCAACTTCTTCTCAATGGCCGACACCGATACCCCTTTTTCCATGTTCCTAGCCACAAAGTAAATCACCTGTAATCGATCATCGGGCCCCTGGCTAGCGACCCCCGCCTCGGCGCCCAGATCCACCCATTCCTTCCATACCTTGGCGTAGGTAGACCACGTGGCCTTGCTAACGGACTGACGTATCCATGATGCAGCTATTCCAACGCCAGCTCCCAAATCCAGCCCGGGCACGGAACCCCGACCGCCTCCGCAGCCGGGGCCAGCTCTCTGAACTTGTCCCACTGAAAACGAGACAAGGAGTCAGCCAGCGTGTTATCGATGCCCGGGATATGCACAGCATAGATAAAAATGTTTAGCTGCAGGCACCTCAGCACCAAATGCCGCAGCAGCCGAATGACCGGTTGTGAAGACGCGGACATGCGGTTCACCACTTGAACCACACCCATGTTGTCACAATTCAGCCGAAGTTTCAGGTTGCTGCAAGCCTCCCCCCAAAGCTCAATGGCCAACACCACCGGAAAAAGCTCCAGCAGCACCAAGTTGCGAAGATAGCCCGCCTCCTCCCAAGACCGAGGCCAAGGTCCCGCACTCCACTGCCCTTGGAAAAATGCCCCATAGCCCGTGGACCCCGCCGCATCCGTCACCAGTTCTACGTCAAAATTACTCACCGGGCCGGACATCCACATCGATCTGCCGTTGTAGGACGCCAGAAACTCATACCATACCTTCAGATCCTCCTGATGCTCTCTCGTCAAGCGAATGAAATGGGTAGGGGCCTTCCCCCCTGCTGTAGCCGCCGACAGCCGTCGGCAAAAAATTCTGCCCATGGGGATGATTCTACAGGCAAAATTTAACTTACCCAGCAAGGACTGCAAATTCCTCAACTGCACCTTTCGCAAACCCTGAAACTCCCTAACTTCCGTTTGCAAAGCCTCCAGTTTGTCCTTGGGAAGGCGACACTCCATCGCCTCCGAATCGATCACTATTCCCAGGAAACTAATCTCCGTCGTGGGGCCTTCCGTCTTGTCGGCCGCCAAGGGCACGCCAAAACGTCCCGCAATGTGCTGCAACGTTGACAGGAGAGTCGCACACACACCAGAGGAAGGCGGCCCCACGCAGAGGTAGTCGTCCAGATAATGAATGACCGAGTTCAGCCCAGACACATCCCTGACCACCCATTCCAGAAATGAGCTGAAGGTCTCAAACATAGCGCAGGAAATAGAGCAGCCCATGGGCAGGCACTGATCCACGTAAAATTGACCCTGCCAACAACAGCCCAACAGCCTAAAACTGTCGGGGTGTACCGGCAACAGCCGAAATGCGGCTTCAATGTCCGCCTTAGCCATCAGCGCCCCACGCCCATAACGCCGAACCCACCTGACCGCCGCGTCAAACGACGTGTATGACACCGTGCATGCGTCCCGGTCGATGAAATCGTTGACCGAACCCCCTTTTGGGAAGGACAGGTGGTGAATAAGACGGAATTTGTTCGGTTCCTTCTTAGGCACCACCCCCAGCGGGGACACCACCAGATCCGGCAAGGGCGGGACCGCGAATGGCCCGCCCATCCGGCCCAGTGCTACCTCTTTGTCCAACTTTTCCCCCACAACTCCCGGATGCAGAAGGGCCGATTTTAAGTTCCGCGCCACCGGCGGCACCACCGCCAGCGAACACGGTATCCTGAAACCGTCCCTAAACCCCGAGGCCAATAGCTCAGCCGCCGCCCTATCTGGATACCTACTTAGGAAAGGCCGCATCCTTTCCCCCATCACCGGCGTCGTCCCTCTTCTGAGCAGCGTCGCCGGAACGCTTTCCTTTCTTGAAACACTTTGACAAGGGGTGGGAGCCCCCACATCCCGAACACTCGTGTTTGAACTTGCATGACCCCCCGAATTTGCAGGCGTTCTCATTGAACTGCCAGCAAACCCCCCACTTTTTTCCGGCCGACGGTCCTGAGGAGCTCGCACCCCCGGCCCCACCTTGAAAGGACTGCGCCGGGGCCTTAGCCGCCGCCATGAGCCGCATCCAGAGGCTGATATCCTTATGATCCCAGCGCAGGGAAGGTCTCACCGCCCTACGCTGCCTGAACTGTTCATCATACCTAAGCCATGCCGACCCCCCATAAACCCGGTGGGCCTCCCCAATAGCGTCCATATAACCAAATAACGCAGAACAATGTTCTGGGTTCTTTTCTCCTATGACGCTCGCCATAATGGCGAACGCCTGAAGCCAGTTAACAAACGTGCGCGGAATAAGCCTATACCGCCTCTTCTCATCCCCTTTTTTTGAGTCATCCGGTTTTACCCTATCTAGGTTGAATTTCTCCAACGGTAATAGAGAGAAGATCTCCACATACTCACTTTTGTAGATCTTTTCCTTGACCTCCTGTTTTAGGTGAGCCCCTAACGGGCACTCGAAGCAGATATAAACCTCGCCCCTTGCCGCATCCGCAATACGTACCAGATCCGCACGAGCAGCCACTTCCGGGGCCCCCCCAGCCTTACCCTTCTCCTGCCCGCTCTGTTCCGCCACCGGAGCCACTGGGGGAAGTTGGGGCGCTCCCGCCCCCCCCGCATCCAATCCGCCCCCCCCAGCCGCCCCGCCAGCCACTGGTGCCCACGGGGCCAATTGCGGAGAAGGACCCTGACCCGATGGCACCCGTCCCAACAGATCCCTGAGGCCTCCCAACAGATCCCAAAGTAATGCGTCTGACCCGGGGAAGGTGGGCACCCCGCCCGCCCCCCCCGGGGCAGCCGCCGCCGCCTGCGGCGGGGTTGCAGTCACCCCCCCCAACCCCTAACAAGGCACACATTGCGTCAGTCAATGAAAAAACGGGAATAGTTGTTGACTTACCAGGCATACCGGGAGAGACCCCCGCAGCCGTAGATCGGACCTCCACCGTTGACTCCCGCCCCGGTCCTTCTTCTTCCTCCTCGTCCTCCGACCGCTCGTCCTCCGACCTGTCCTCCCCGATTGGGATCGGTGTGGGTGACAGCCCCCCAGGAGAAGCTGACCTGGGGGCCGTGGAGCCTTCCCTCAGCCCCTTCCGGCCCGTCCCTGATCCTCTGCCCCTCGTTGTTGTAGCAGGCAGACCACCCGACGTCCCCTCAGAGCTTGTCTCTCTCCGATCGCCGCCATCTTGTGAGCCCGAGCTCTGCTGTGTTAGGCCCCGCCCACCTGCGGAACCGCCGGCCCCACGTGGAGAGGGCCCCGCGGCCATGCCAGGCTGGCTTGAGGCCTTCTTCGCCCCCCGGGGGGCTCTTGATCCCGAAGAGGGGGGAGAATCCGTCCTCCCCCCCCACTAGCAGCAGCCGGGGAAGCGGCGCCATAACGGCCCGTGGCCCCGCCCACCGACGGAGGCCGGCGGCGTACGAGCTGCTCGGTCTCCTCAGCATCCCTCCTCGTCACCTTCTTCGGCGGGGGGGCCGACCGCCCCCCCGGTGGGCTCCGCGCCCCTCTGCTACTTCTGCTTGAGGGCTCGGGCGAATAGCGGGCCGGAGGCCGCGACTTCCGCCCGCGTGGGGTCACCTCACCGCTCCCGCCGCAACCCGATCCACCAGCCTGATCAGCCATCCACTCCTCCGCTCGCCGCTCTAGCCATTCCGGTCCCCTGCTTGCTGCCTCCGCCCGCAAACGCGCCAAAACCCGATCGACCGACGCCATTTTGTTAGAGGAGCCGAAAAAAAAACAAAAAAAAAACGGCTTCCTCCTCGTCTCCCTAACCGCTTCTGTCCCCCGCTGGCCCCGCCTCTTCCTTTTCTATGGCCACTCCCCCCTTGCAACTCCTCCTTGCTCCTCCTACCTCCACCCCCTTTCCTAACCCTTTCGTGTCACTAGACACACAGTCATGCCCGGCCCTGCTCTATTGTCTGGGCTGTCCTTTTCGTTCCGGGCCTCTCTGGTCTTCTGGAGAACTTGCCAGACCGAGAACAGGAGATATGGAGGTGGACAGTTCAGGCCTTTTACTGGAGGTACAAATAGGTAAGAGAACATCCTCCTCTATAGGCTCAAACTGCTGCTCAGGATCACTATCGGTCCATCTTTTTCCAAGGGGCCCAGTGACAGAGAATAATTCAGAAATGTTGTCAGACAATATATCAGAGTCTGACTCTCAGCCTGGAATAAGTTAGGCCCCAAACACACCGTGGCACACTATTTACTTTACTGAGGCTGTGATGATAGAACCCAAACTCTTAACTGAGTTAAGAGTAAAACCTGGGTCTCCGCAGTTGCGATCCATAAACCTGAATCGAATTTGGCGTAACGTTACACCTGCTAAAAGCTGGGCCAGGAAAGAAGATTGCTGGATCCTGGGACAGACAACTGTGTGTTTTTCAGCAGCTACATTTTTGTTTACAGGGTGAAGATCCTCTTTAAGGCCGGGTTTGCATATATGTAGATTGTATATGGGTTTCCTTGCATCCAATTTGCATGACAGGAGAGTCTGTCCGCCTCTAAGGGCCCTTTCACACTGGTGCGTTTTCCCACGTTTTTGCCGCGTTTTCGCGGTAAAAATAGCGCTATTATAACGCCCATAAAACGCTCCCCATGCCCCCTCCATTAAAATGAATTAAAAACCGCTGTAAAAACGCGGCAAAAACGGAGCGTTAAAATCGCGGTAAAACACCACAAATTTACCGGGATTTTACCGCGTTTTTAATTCATTTCAATGGAGAGGGGCATGGGGAGCATTTTAATAGCGCTATTTTACCGCGAAAACATGGCAAAAACGCGGCAAAAACGCACCCGTGTGAAAGGGCCCTAAATGGAGTCGGTCAACACAGCTTCAGGGCGGCTGAGGTCCGCATTTAAAAAGGGTCCTGTGCATCTCTGGTTCTGATTCAGGTGCGAATTCAGGCAAACATTTGGACCTGATTCGCACCTAAATCAGTGAACAGGGATGCACCGGACCCCATGTTGTGTGCCGCAGACGCACATACTGTATGTGAACCAAGCCTGAAGCTGATTTTTTGGCAGATCAATATGTATTTTTCTGTACTTGAAAGGTTTTTAAACAGGGTGGATTTGATTTACATCAAGTAAATTCAAATCACAAATTAAATAATGATTTAAATCGCTAGTAAAAAGGCTTGCTTTAAATCAACTTGATTTAAATCATACTTTTTTAAAGAGAAACTGTCATGTCTGTCCCGCAGTGCCTCCTCCTCTGACCTGCAGTTGACTCACCGACAGTCCCATTCACTTTAACCACTTATTAAGGACCGGACCAATATGCTGCTAAATGACCCAAGGGGTTTTTACAATTCGGCACTGCGTCGCTTTAACAGACAATTGCGCGGTCGTGCGACGTGGCTCTCAAACAAAATTGGTGTCCCTTTTTTCCCCACAAATAGAGCTTTCTTTTGGTGGTATTTGATCACCTCTGCGGTTTTTATTTTTTGCGCTATAAACAAAAATAGAGCGACAATTTTGAAAAAAATGCAATATTTTTTACTTTTTGCTATAATAAATATCCCCCAAAAACATATATAAAAAATTTTTTTTTCCTCAGTTTAGGCCAATACGTATTCTTCTACCTATTTTTGGTAAAAAAAAAATCGCAATAAGCGTTTATCGATTGGTTTGCGCAAAATTTATAGCGTTTACAAAATAGGGGATAGTTTTATTGCATTTTTTTTTTTTTTTTTACTACTAATGGCGGCGATCAGCGTTTTTTTTCGTGACTGCGACATTATGGCGGACACTTCGGACAATTTTGACACATTTTTGGGACAATTGTCATTTTTACAGCAAAAAATGCATTTAAATTGCATTCTTTATTGTGAAAATGACAGTTGCAGTTTGGGAGTTAACCACAGGGGGCGCTGTAACATTTAGGCCAGGTTCACACCTAAGCGAATTGAGTGCGGCTTAAACCGCATCTAATTCGCAGGACATTTCAAAATACACTGTTTTCAATGAGGCTGGTTCACATATGTGCGATGCATCCGCACTGCGCATTGCCTCCAAACCGTGTGCGGTTTTTATGTCTTGCGGTGCGGCTCAGGTGCGAATTCAGTCCCATTATCTTCTATGGGTACTCATCTAATTCGCAGATGTGTTCTGTTCTCTTCAGGAATTTCTCTCATTCAGCTCAATACACTTCTCCCCCACTCTCCTCTCACCTGGAACTTCTCCCAGGTCTCCAAATTCGCATCTAAAACGTTGCTAATCTGCAGAACACTTCTCTTATCTCTCTGCAGAAATAAGAGAGCTGAAATTCGCACCGCACTAGTGTGATTCAGGCCTTAGGGTTCAGTGTGTGTTTGTTTACAACTGTAGGGGGGTGTGGCTGTAGGACTGACATCATCGATCGAGTCTCCCTAATAAAAGGGATCACTCGATCGATGCGCCGCCATAGTGAAGCACGGGGAAGCCGTGTTTACATACAGCGCTCCCCGTTCTTCAGCTCCGGGGAGCGATCGCGACGGAGCGGCTATAAACGAATAGCCGCGCCGTCGTCCTGGATCGCTCCCCGAGGCTTGCCGACCGCCGCATGTACCGGGGGGGGTCCCAATCGGACCCCCCACCCGCGTCAAGCAGAGAACGTACAGGTACGTGCATGTGCCTGTCCGTGCCATTCTGCTGACGTATATTTCATAGTTGCCAACATTTGAAAAAAAATTCCAGGGACACTTTGCAGCACAGCTATTAATTAATTACCACACTCACTTCCCCGAAGCTCCACCCACTCCGCAGTATGTACAGAAGAGGAGGAGTGCAGAGGGTATGATGGGGGGAGTGTGTACAGGAGAGGAGGAGGAGTGCAGAGGGTATGATGGGGGGAGTGTGTACAGGAGAGGAGGAGGAGTGCAGAGGGTATGATGGGGGGAGTGTGTACAGGAGAGGAGGAGGAGTGCAGAGGGTATGATGGGGGCAGTGTGTACAGAAGAGGAGGAGTGCAGAGGGTATGATGGGGGGAGTGTGTACAGGAGAGGAGGAGGAGTGCAGAGGGTATGATGGGGGTAGTGTGTACAGGAGAGGAGGAGGAGTGCAGAGGGTATGATGGGGGCAGTGTGTACAGGAGAGGAGGAGGAGTGCAGAGGGTATGATGGGGGCAGTGTGTACAGGAGAGGAGGAGGAGTGCAGAGGGTATAATGGGGGCAGTGTGTACAGGAGAGGAGGAGGAGTGCAGAGGGTATGATGGGGGCAGTGTGTACAGGAGAGGAGGAGGAGTGCAGAGGGTATGATGGGGGCAGTGTGTACAGGAGAGGAGGAGGAGTGCAGAGGGTATGATGGGGGCAGTGTGTACAGGAGAGGAGGAGGAGTGCAGAGGGTATGATGGGGCAGTGTGTACAGGAGAGGCGGAGGAGTGCAGAGGGTATGATGGGGGCAGTGTGTACAGGAGAGGAGGAGGAGTGCAGAGGGTATAATGGGGGCAGTGTGTACAGGAGAGGAGGAGGAGTGCAGAGGGTATGATGGGGGGAGTGTGTACAGGAGAGGAGGAGGAGTGCAGAGGGTATGATGGGGGCAGTGTGTACAGGAGAGGAGGAGGAGTGCAGAGGGTATGATGGGGGCAGTGTGTACAGGAGAGGCGGAGGAGTGCAGAGGGTATGATGGGGGCAGTGTGTACAGGAGAGGAGGAGGAGTGCAGAGGGTATGATGGGGGCAGTGTGTACAGGAGAGGAGGAGGAGTGCAGAGGGTATGATGGGGGGAGTGTGTACAGGAGAGGAGGAGTGCAGAGGGTATGATGGGGGCAGTGTGTACAGGAGAGGAGGAGTGCAGAGGGTATGATGGGGCAGTATGTACAGGAGAGGAGGAGTGCAGAGGGTATGATGGGGGCAGTGTGTACAGGAGAGGAGGAGGAGTGCAGAGGGTATGATGGGGGCAGTATGTACAGGAGAGGAGGAGGAGTGCAGAGGGTATGATGGGGCAGTGTGTACAGGAGAGGAGGAGGAGTGCAGAGGGTATGCTGGGGCAGTATGTACAGGAGAGGAGGAGTGCAGAGGGTATGCTGGGGCAGTATGTACAGGAGAGGAGGAGTGCAGAGGGTATGCTGGGGCAGTATGTACAGGAGAGGAGGAGTGCAGAGGGTATGCTGGGGCAGTATGTACAGGAGAGGAGGAGTGCAGAGGGTATGCTGGGGCAGTATGTACAGGAGAGGAGGATGAGTGCAGAGGGTATGCTGGGGCAGTATGTACAGGAGAGGAGGAGGAGTGCAGAGGGTATGCTGGGGCAGTATGTACAGGAGAGGAGGAGTGCAGAGGGTATGATGGGCACAGTTAGTACGGGAGAGGAGTTTGGAGGGTATGGCGGTGGCATAATGGGGAGGGATTTCTTGTGGTGTCTATGGGGTAATCAGGAAGTGATGTTGGGAAGATAAGGGAAGGTAAGTGACCTCAGCGGGGGGGGGGGGGGGTATTTCGCTCGGAGTGATGTCTGTATGATGTGATCTGGGGGTGATGCAAGCTGGGGGCAGTATGTACAGGAGAGGGGGACTGAGAAGTGGTCAGATAGCGATGTATATAATAAAAAAAAACTCATCCACTAAAAACATTTAAAACAATGAATCATACAACAGTACTAGATGTAAGTACAGATCTATGTAATCCAGTTTATAGCACTCTGCATCCAATCCAATTGCTCAGACTAGATAATGTGGGGTCATTTATAGCCATTCATGTAACCTGTGTGTATGTGGTGAGTTCACACTTCTGATTGCACAGACTCAGAACCTGTATACATGTACAATCAGAGGTGTGAACTCACCACATACACACACAGGTTACATGAATGGCTATAAATGACTCCACATTATCTAGTCTGAGCAATTGGATTGGATGATGTTTGCACAGAGTGTTCCTGCTTAGAAGTGATTTGTCAAAATGTGTTTGGGCTGCAGACATCAGCCCCCTCCCCCTCCCCCTCACTATCTCCTTTGATCCTTCTCCTAAGAAAAAATCTCCTTGAAAGTTTGTACTACTATCCACCCTAGGAAACTTCCCACAGAAAAGTTCAGCTCACTCACCTCCTCCCTTCCTCTGGCCAGCCGACAGGAGCTACAGTGAGCTCCGCCTCCCAGGTCTCACAGCACACCGCGCTGCTGATTGGAGGGGGAGGCTGAGTCAGAGATAACAAGGATCCTCACAGCACGAGACTGGAGGGAGGGGAGGGGGAGACAGAAAGGAGCTTTGCATCCCAAACACACAGCGCAGGCTCAGGTCCCTGCTGAGACCCAGAAGCCGCACCTGCCTTCCCCAATAGCCGGGACAAGTCCCGGCAGGCTAAATTAGCTGGGACTAGGTCCCAAATAACGGGACTGTCCCTTTAAAAACGGGACAGTTGGCAAGTATGATATTTACATGAGGAGGTCGGCAAGTGGTTAAATCATACTTTTTTAAAGAGAAACTGTCATGTCTGTCCCGCAGTGCCTCCTCCTCTGACCTGCAGTTGACTCACCGACAGTCCCATTCACTTTAACCACTTATTAAGGACCGGACCAATATGCTGCTAAATGTCCCAAGGGGTTTTTACAATTCGGCACTGCATCGCTTTAACAGACAATTGCGCATTCGTGCGACGTGTCTCCCAAACAAAATTGGTGTCTCTTTTTTCCCCACAAATAGAGCTTTCTTTTGGTGGTATTTGATCACCTCTGCGGTTTTAATTTTTTGCGCTATAAACAAAAATAGAGCGACAATTTTGAAAAATGCAATATTTTTTACTTTTTGCTATAATAAATATCCCCCAAAAACATATATATAAAAAAAAAAAATTCCTCAGTTTAGGCCGATACGTATTTTTCTACCTATTTTTGGTAAAAAAAAAATCGCAATAAGAGTTTATCGATTGGTTTGCGCAAAATTTATAGCGTTTACAAAATAGGGGATAGTTTTATTATTTTTTTTTTTTTACTACTAATGGCGGCAATCAGGAAGTGGTTAATGGGACGGCTGGTGATGCAGCAGTGACAGAACAAGGTGATGGACGTGGCGGCAGCAGGTAAGTGGATGACCACTAACAGCCGCTGCCATGGTGGATCTGAATGAAAGGTGCTCTTTAAATGTAAGGATTCATTCTTGCTGGTAGTTATAATATTTAATATTTGCAAACAAAATGAAGGTTTCCTATTTCAAATAATAAGCTGTCAGGTTAGTAAAACAGCGATATCAGAACCGATTCAATCATGCAGTTTGTAGTGTACATAGCAAAGCAATGGGATAAAGGAATATTCCTGAACTTTGTTTTATCTCATGGCTACTGTGATATTTTGTGAATGCATCAATGCAGTGCATGTTATCTCAGCTTGCAGAGCTTGGATTCATTGGATGAGTTTACCAAAAATTTAAATATAGCAGAATATACAGATTTTTACTCCAAAAGTATTTTATTAAAATAATATTGCTAAAAATCAAAAAACAAAATCACATTTAAATAAAAAAAAAAAACTTTTTTTTTTTTAAATCATTGATTTTTATCCACAGTGTTTTTTAATGGAACACAGTGAAATGTGAAAAAAGATGTAGTGGATTTTCTTTTAATTTTGCCTTGATATATTTTCTTTACTAAAACAAATGTAGGTATTTTTTCAAGAAGGAATTCCAGGCTCAGCAGCACATGATGCATATATACCAGTCCTTGCTTTGATATTTTGCCCTTCAACACCTAATGGAGCACCCTACATGCCTCCTGGCACTAGCCAAGGATGGGAGGGCCACTAGGGACAAAGTAGTGTCACATGTTTGTGGATTTAGCAAAGGAGTGGAACTGAAGAGACCCTGTTGTTCAACTCACTGCTGAAGGAAGTTACTGATTGCTTAAAAGCTTCTCCTTGTGTTGAACTCTGGAGCAAGAGTCACAGTTTCCATGTAAAGTATTTTTTAACTTACAAATTCTGTTAAGCAAGTTTGACCTTTGTCTTTTCTTTCCATTCATAGCTCACTTCCATCTGCACTGTGCCTTGCCAACATTGTGCCTTGCCAACATTGTACTATGAGCAATAATTCTACCATCTAGACCAGACCTGGGCAAACTACGGCCCGGCGGACCTTTTAATCCGGCCCACCCCCGCCGCCGCCGAAATCGCCGCTGCCACGTTGATCACCGCGGCGGGGAACATTACAGACAGCGTTCGTTTGAACAGCTGTTTTCCCCGCCGCGCATAGACACTCCCCCTTGGACAGATCTGTCCAATCGCGAGCAAGGGGGAGTCGCATAGACACTCCCCCTTGCTCGCGATTGGACAGATCCGTCCAAGGGGGAGTGTCTATGGCATAGACACTCCCCCTTGGACGGATCTGTCCAATCGCGAGCAAGGGGGAGTCACATAGACACTCCCCCTTGCTCGCGATTGGACAGATCCGTCCAAGGGGGAGTGTCTATGCGCAGCGGGGAAAACAGCTGTTCAAACGAACGCTGTCTGTAATGTTCCCCGCCGCGGTGATAACAGTAGGCAGGGCCGGGAGGGGTCACTGTGCCCATCACACGCAGCCACTTGTGCCAACACATGCAGCCACTTGTGCCAACACACGCAGCCACTGTGCCACCATAAATTGTCGCCACTGTGCCAATCACACGCAGCCACTGTTCCCATCACACGCAGCCACTGTGCAATCAATTGTTGCCACTGTTCCCAAACACAGCCACTGTGCCAATCACATGCAGCCACTGTGCCAATCACACGCAGCCACTGTTCCCATCACACGCAGCCACTGTGCAATCAATTGTTGCCACTGTTCCCAAACACAGCCACTGTGCCAATCACATGCAGCCACTGTGCCAATCACACGCAGCCACTGTGCCAATCACATGCAGCCACTGTGCCCATCAAACGCAGCCACTGTGCCAATCGCACGCAGCCACTGTGCCAATAACACGCAGCCACTCTGCCCATCAAACGCAGCCACTGTGCCAATCACACGCAGCCACTGTGCCAATCACACGCAGCCACTGTGCCCATCACATGCAGCCACTGTGCCAACACACGCAGTCACTGTGCCATCAATTGTTGCCACTGTGCCCATCACACGCAGCCACTGTGCCATCAATTGTCGCCACTGTGCCCATCAAACGCAACCACTGTGCACATCAAACGCAGCCACTGTGCCATCACATGCAGCCACTGTTTAATCAATTGTTATTGATTAAACAGTGGCTGCCTGTCCCCAGCGTCTGTCCCCCTCCTGTCTCATGTCCCCAGCGTCTGTCCCCCTCCTGTGTCATGTCCCCAGCGTCTGTCCCCCTCCTGTGTCATGTCCCCAGCGTCTGTCCCCCTCCTGTGTCATGTCCCCAGCGTCTGTCCCCCTCCTGTGTCATGTCCCCAGCGTCTGTCCCCCTCCTGTGTCATGTCCCCAGCGTCTGTCCCCCTCCTGTGTCATGTCCCCAGCGTCTGTCCCCCTCCTGTGTCATGTCCCCAGCGTCTGTCCCCCTCCTGTGTCATGTGCCCAGCCTCTGTCCCCCTCCTGTGTCATGTCCCCAGCCTCTGCCCCCCTCCTGTGTCATGTCCCCAGCCTCTGTCCCCCTCCTGTGTCATGTGCCCAGCCTCTGTCCCCCTCCTGTGTCATGTGCCCAGCCTCTGTCCCCCTCCTGTGTCATGTCCCCAGCCTCTGTCCCCCTCCTGTGTCATGTCCCCAGCCTCTGTCCCCCTCCTGTGTCATGTCCCCAGCCTCTGTCCCCCTCCTGTGTCATGTCCCCAGCCTCTGTCCCCCTCCTGTGTCATGTCCCCAGCCTCTGTCCCCCTCCTGTGTCATGTCCCCAGCCTCTGTCCCCCTCCTGTGTCATGTCCCCCGCCTCTGTCCCCCTCCTGTGTCATGTCCCCAGCCTCTGTCCCCCTCCTGTGTCATGTCCCCAGCCTCTGTCCCCCTCCTGTGTCATGTCCCCAGCCTCTGTCCCCCTCCTGTGCCATGTCTATAACAAGTACTCGTACCAGTTTTCCAACAATGATATTTACTGCTTTTTATAAAGAAATACAATTGATTTTATGCAGTTTAGCCTTTTGGCCCGGCCCTCCAAAATATTTTTAGTTTCTCATGTGGCCCCATCGAAAAAATAATTGCCCACCCCTGATCTAGACACACTTCCCAACAGACTTAATTATAGTCCATCCACTGATCAGAATTATAATCTTCTTTTAAGTTTAGTTGCAGTCAAAGTGAACTCTTCAGGTAGCAATGTACGGAAAGATCATATTGTTAATGTAGCGCCCCCCTACTTTCATTACGGGTGCTAAACTAAAACTAGTGGGGAATGGGAGGCTTAATTACTCCCATTCACGAATTATGGAAATTTAGGCTGCTGCCAATAACAGAATCTGTCCTGTAGGTCAGGGGTGCGTTGTCACCCCTGGGCGGCAGTTGGCGCTAGAGGGGTTCTGGGGGATCCACCTCCTTCCAGCAGCCAATCAGGGGGGTTTCTTCCCTCGTTGGGCATGCTGGGAGGGGGGATATATCTGTGGCGGCCGCTTTTGGCGGGTTGTTCTTGCGGGGCCCGAGTTCCAGGTGCGGTACCCACCTTCAGGGTACACGCATCCATGGGCCCCGCCACTGCGTCCTGCCATGCCAAGGTCATGCATCATGTACCTTAATTTGAGAGGGACCCCAGCGGCTTGCTGGGTCTCAAACTGTTGCTGAGAGGATCCTAAGCTAGGAGCTGTGCGATGGGAGTTGGCTCGGGAGAACCTAGAACCAGAGGTTGTCCGGGAGGCCTAGACGAACCATCGGGGATCCGGTCACCACACCTTATGACAGGTATGCTCAAGCTGTCAGTGGGTGACATTGATTGAACTAACTGGGAGGATTTACTCAAACTGACTTCTCTAAATCCTAAATTGTCCAGCCTGTGGCAGAGGCCCTGAGGTAGGCCTGTGGCAGAGGCCTGCATCCTCCCAGTGATTTTTGCAAGTGACGCTTCGGCTGCCAGGCCTGAGTTAGCTGCCTGTCCGGGGGCACTTTACCCACCCTGATTGGATGGCGACGAATTGATCTACGCCATTGCTGAGAGCAGGCTTGCTCTCTCCTAACATCTAAAGGCCTGATACTAAAGTTCCTCTACACTCATCAGCCTTTTCTGTCGTGTGCCCTGTTGATGTTGGCCAGTTGGGTCATGGACCAGCTGCTTTGGAGAAAGTGCAGGGGCCCCCCATGCAGATGGGGCCCCTGGGCAGTGCCCAGGTGTGCCCTCTCATTAAGACAGTCCTGCTTCCTGCCCAAGCCAATTTTCAGCACTGTAGCTGTTTAAATGATAATTGCGCGGTAATGCTACACTGTACCCAAACAGATTTTTTATCATTTTGTTCACAAATAGAGCTTTCTTTTGGTGGTATTTGATCACCTCTGCGGTTTTTATTCATTTTTCTTTTTTCTGTTATAAAATGTTTGTAAATAAGTATGTTTTCTCCTTCACTGATGGGCACTGATAAGGCGGCACCGATGAGGCGGTGCCAATGAGGTGGCACTGATGGGCATTGACAGGCACTGACAATGGGCACTGATGGGTGGCACTGATATGCAGCACTGATGGGCATTGATAGGCAGCACTGATGGGCACTCATGGGTGGCACTGGTGGGCACTGATAGGCGACACTGAAAGGCTGCAATGGTGGGTACTTATGGGTGGCACTGATAGGCGCCACTGCTGGGTACTGATAGGCATTACTACTGGGCACTGATGGACATTGATACATGGCACTGATATGTCATCCCTGGTAATCCTGGCGGCATGCTGGTGGTCCTGGGTGGGCATCCAAGGGGGGGCTGCGCTGATAAACAATCAGCACAGACCTCCCATGTCAGGAGAGCAGCCGATCGGCTCTCCTCTACTTGCGTCTGTCAGACGCGAGTGAGGAAAACCCGATCAGCGGCTCTTCCTGTTTACATCGTGATCAACCCTGATTGGACACGGCTGATCACGTGGTAAAGAGCCTTCGTTGGATCTTTACCAAGATCTATGTAGCGGTGTGTCAGACTGACACACTGCGCCACCAATCGTTGCGATGCGCGCTCCCACGGGCGCGCAGAGTCTGTTATCCTGCGGGACGTCATATGACATCCAGTCAGTATAACTGAACCACCGCCTGGCCATCATTCTGCTATAGGCCGGGCAGGAAGTGGTTAAAGTTTAAACTATTTAGGCTTCTGAAGGAAGGTCTACTATAGTACTCTCTTGTATGCACTTAGTGCTTGATGATAGTTATTTTCTCTACAATTATTAAACAAGCATTCTTTCACATATGGTGTGCTAGATTACAATGCAACATGCTGCAGATTTTCTACAGTGTACAACCACGTGGTTGTTTCTGCATGGTACTGTTATACGACACTGTGATGGGCACTTTGTGCATGGTGTTGCACATGCCCAGCTGAGGGAGCTACATGTGAGTAATGAGTTTAAGGCTCCGTTTCCACTAGTTGCTTGTCATGCGACTTTGGTCTCATAAAATCGCATGACAAGTCACAGCCCATTGATTTCAATGGCAAATGTTCTCATCTATACGACTTTGAAAAAGTGCCTGAACTACTTTGATGCAACTTTGATCCAGAGTATAAAGTTGGAGCAAAGCTGCACTCAAAGTCGCACACTAAATCGCACAGCTTTGGACTTGCACTAGTGGAAACGTAGTCTAATAGGCAGATTCAGAAAGACTTAGGCTGGCGTATCAGTAGATACGCCAGCCTAAGTCTGAATCTGCGCCGACGCAAATCTAAGCGTATTCTGGTAACCATTACTGATCCGCCCCGTGTGAAAGGGCCTAACCTTTAAAAAGCCTTAAAAATAAATGTGACAGGACAAAATACCTTTAGCCTGATTAGGTCTCGCATTTAAAAACAGTGTCATAGTTTACCCTTTTTTAGACTGAATAGGCCTCAGATATAGAGACAAATGTCAGGTGCTTTCCTGCAAAAAAATTATAGCTTTGCAGCTGAGGCAGAACTACTAAGAAAATTCTAGTAAGAGCTCTATATTATTTGAATTGAATATGATTCAAATTCAGAAATACGTGGCAGAAGTTTTCTTGCAATGAAAGGAAGAGGAGAGGTGCCAGAAGGTGGTCAGGCTCCAGTAACTGAGTGTTCACATTTAACAAGCATTGATGGTGGCATCTGCAGCAGGTGATTTGAAGTCTCCTGCAATCCAGCCTAATTTATTTTGATAAAAGTCAGCCTGTGGATGCTGCCTATGGACAGACAGAAGCACTTCTCTGTGTCAAGTCCTCTTTCTGTACTGAAAGCCCACTTGGATTAGAATACTTGCAGCAGGACAGTATTTCTAGACAGGGCCGTCTTTACCATAGGGCAACATTTTTTTTTTTTAGGGGTCCGGATGGCAACTCCCCCTTTTTTATTTATTTTTAAATAAAAAAATATATTTTTTTAATATATTTTTATTTTATTTTTTATTAAAGGGACCAGAGGTCCCCAGTGCCCTGGATGGCAACCCCCCCTTTTTTTATAAATGTTTCTTTGTTATATATATTTATTTTATTTTTTATTAACGGGCCCAGAGGTCCCGGATGGCAACCCCCCTTTTTCTGTAATTTATTTTTATTAAAAAAAATTATTAAAGGGCCCAGAGGTCCCCAGATGGCAACCCCCTTTTTAAAAAAAAAAATATATATATTTTTTATATATATTTTTTTTATTTATTTTTTATTTTTATTAAAGGGCCCAGAGGTCCCCAGGGCCCCGGATGGCTACACCCCTTTTTTTATATATATTTTTCTTTATTTCTTTTTTTGTAAAGGCCCCCCCCCGCTTCTTAATTTCAGGCGGCAGCACCCCCCCCCCCCCCTGGTTCTCTGCTCCAGGGGGCCATGCCTGAAGCTGTGTAAGGGGCCCCATAATTCCTGATGGCGGCCCTGCCGTCCGTTAAGCCCCTGTGCTGCCCACAAATCAGGCTGAAAATCATCAGCGGCACGCAGCCATTGACAGTACTGCTTCCCTTCCCAGTGTTTTAAAATGTACAGCACCCCTGGCTTCCCTTTAGACGTGCACATCTCCCTTCCTGCCACTGGGTGCTGCTTGTATATAAAAGTGAATTAGAATGTGATTTTATAACATCCCCAGTTTGCTCTTCCCGAGGCTGACTTCTTCATGTCCTGCTCCTCAAGGTATGTCACTGTTTGCTAATCTATATTGTAAATAGAAGTTTTCTGTAGAGTGTGCCCAAAGTCTTTATAATATTTGATGATTCACTGCAGGTCTGGTCAGTGTTTTAAAAAGTTCCTCTATTTTACACATGGCATGGCATGGGGTCACAGCACCGTCTGTCCATTCTGCTTTAGCACCATGGGACCCCATGCCATGTCATGTGTAAAATAGAGGAACTCTTTAAATCACAGACCAGACCTGCAGTCCAGGCTGAGTAAGGCCTCAGAGAACATGACATTACTGTCTGTATTTAACTGCTTGATGGGCTTATTTTGGGCCTGACTGGTTCACATGTATGCGTTTTGGTGGCCCACATTTGCGCAGGCACAGCAAGCCCATTCATTTGAATGGGCTGCCATGCCTGCGTTTCCTGCAAAGAAAAGCGCATGCCTCATGTAATAGGCTGCGCACACGGCACACCTATGCCCATCAAGCACTGAAATACAGCACTGTCTGTCCATTATGCTGTCTGCTGTGACTTATCTGCAGTTCCCGCACTGTCAAACTTGCTGCATTTTTAGACGTTTAGGTCACGCTTTTAAAAACACAGTGTGTTTGTGTGTGCAAGAACTGCAGGTAAGTAGCATGGTGCAAAAGCAGAATGGAATTCAAGGCAACTGTATTTTTAAAATGCTGAAAAAAAAATTGAAATAAATCCAAAAAGATCCACAGCTTGAATGTGCCCCAGGATAGCAAGAAAAAAAATATATATATATGTATATGTGCTAAGAAAGTCCTTAATAGATGATTTCTTGCAGTGATGCCCAGCTATGTTTCCACCTTCACCGCAAATAGTGCCTACACCGTCACCGGATAAAATGGCCACTCACCAGATGGACCCAGAAGTCTGCCTTTGGTTCATATCTATTTGCGGTGAAGGTGGAAACATAGCTGGGCATCACTGCAAGAAATCATCTATTAAGGACTTTCTTAGCACATATACATATATTTTTTCTTTTTTTTCTTGCTATCCTGGGGCACATTCAAGCTGTGGATCTCTTTGGATTTATTTCAATTTTTTTGATGGATTGAGGAATTCATATGTTATAGTTTGGCACAGGGCACTGTACTGGTATTCATTGCACATTATTTGTTGATTGTTTGCACATTAATAATCATAGACACATGTACATA
This sequence comes from Rana temporaria, assembly GCF_905171775.1. Taxonomy (NCBI): domain Eukaryota; kingdom Metazoa; phylum Chordata; class Amphibia; order Anura; family Ranidae; genus Rana; species Rana temporaria. The sequence goes on along the minus strand of NC_053500.1, from coordinate 75,526,791 downwards.
CTTTTTTGTTTTTTGAGTAACAAATTCACAGGATCAGTTGTGGTAAAATGTTTATATAAGTTAGCGCAATACACTTCACAAATCTAAATCCAACCTTTTGAGGTTGCACTTTTTATTGCAGCAAGACTTAATTAGACACACAATTTTTTTTTTTGTCTATTCTGGACACCCTGATGTTCGTGGAACCTACTCCTTTTTTTTAGCATTTCTATATCACTTCTGGAACTAATATTATCGATCATAAGGTTCAGATGTTTCCTTTAATTGGCACCAGCAGCTGTGTCTGAGCACTGTGGCTTGAAAAATCTATGCAAATCTATACTATGGCTCAGCTCTTGCCAATCCTTGAGTGAATGTCAGCAGTGGAGAAATGTTGGTTAGCTGAGAGATTCTTGCCCCCATTGGAAAATGTGGCAAAGAGGCACTATCAAAGCACTTCTTTAAAATTACACATTTTGTGTTCCCTTTGGGATGGCAGCAGCAGATTGGCCACTTTGGTCTTTTACCTGGGCTCCAATAGCATGAAAGCCCAACATCTCCTTGATCACAGGTCTTTGAATAGGCATTGGAAAATTAAGGCTTCTAACCTCCAGGACAGCTTTGTCCTCCAACTGCTGCTCACCCCACCCACGTATAATGCACGAGTTTGGGAGGGATAAAAAGCCTGCCCACCTTCCTCCTCATCCCCTACAAGATACGACCGACGTAAGTCTCCTTACGCCGTCATATCTTGGGTGCATATTTACGCTGGCCGCTGGGGGCGCTTCCGTTGATTTACGTGTCGAATATGTTAATGAGATAGATACGCCGATTCACGAACGTTCTTGCGACCGTCGCATTAAGCTACGCGTAAGGCGTACGTCCGGCGTAACTTTACCCCTCATAAAGCAGGGGTAAGTCATGTTAAGGTATGGGCGCGGGAACAGCGTCGTATTTTACGTTGTTTGCGTAAGTTGTACGTGAATGGGGCTGGGCGTAGGTTACGTTCACGTCGAAAGCATTGAGCCGACGTATCTTAGGGAGTATTTGCGACGTGATTCTGAGCATGCGCGCGAATGCGCCATTCGATCGGCCATTCATTTACATGGGGTCACGGTTAATTATAATACAACACGCCCACTGCCTTGCTACTTTGAATTAGGCGGGCTTACGCCGGCCCATTTACGTTACGCCGGCGTACATATGGGAGCAAGTGCGTTGTGAATACTGTACTTGTCTCTTAATGTTACGACGGCGTAGCGCATATGAGATGCGCTACGCCTATCTAAAGATGCGCCGATCTCTCTGAATCTGGCCCATTGTTTTCAATGACGGTCGTTCACATACATGCGTTGCGATTCCTCTACGAATGCGATGCGATAATAAAAAGGGTCTTGTGCAAGTTTACAGTGTTGCGTTGCGAATTTAGTCTCCAAAGACATCAATGTAAATCGTTCTGGAATCACATATGTGCGAATTCCACCACACTTCTCTCCACGAAAACCAGGAAGTACACAGGGAGTTAAAGGGGAATTCCGGTCATTTTTAATGTTTATTAAAAGTCAGCAGCTACAAAAAGTGTTAATAAACATGCACTCACCTGCTCCATGGTCCAGCGACGCGCCGGCCGGGGGGGGGGGGGGGGGGAGAAGCGGTGCTCCGGCCGGCGCTCGCTGGACCGTGGAGCAGGTGAGTGCATGTTTATTAACACTTTTTGTAGCTGCTGACTTTTAATAAACATTAAAAATTACCGGAATTCCCCTTTAACTCCCACCTTTCGGCTTCACGGCCGGGCACTCACTGCGCATGCGCAAGCGGCGCTGCGCTATCTGATTGGACAGGCGATCGCCTGGGACCTGTCACGTGTCCCTGGCGATCGCCTACAGGGAGGGACCGCCAAAAGGCAATATGACGTATCGCCTTAGCGCCCCCCTGGGCGGAAGGAGAAACCCCCACTCCCCCCCCGCCAATAAAATTACATGCCAATTGTGGCATGTAAGAGGGCCAGTAATGTATTAAGCGGAAGTTCCACTTTTGGGTGGAACTCCGCTTTAACACTTTTTTTTTTTTTTTTTTTTTTACATTATGATTCCATTGGCTAGAACATCAAGCACAGCTATGTCCAATTCCTGAAATTCGCGGTAAATTCACACCTCACACAGGACAAAAAACTGAAAAAATCCGCAGCGCAGCAGTGTGAACCGAGCCTTAGCTCAGGTTCACACTGGGTACCATTTAGTACGAATTGAGATGCGATTTCACATGTCAAATCGCATCTCAAATCGGCGGCATTTGCCGGCAATTGTCGGCAATGGCACCGCCCTAATTGGTGCGACGCCGCATCTGCGGCGCTGCACCGATTTCAAAAAGTAGTTCCTATACTACTTTTTGCGATTTCGAAATCGCGGCAAAATCGCGGTAAAATCGCGATTTTTACCGCGATTTTGAATTCGCAGCAGTGTGAACCTAGCCTTAAAGATAAATACTGATTGAAATTTTGCAATAAAATAACTGCAGTATTTATCTCAGAAGCAGATACCGTATATACTCGAGTATAAGCCGAGTTTTTCAGCCCTTTTTTATTTTTTTATTTTCAGCCCTGAAAATAGCCCCCTCGGCTTATACTCAAGTCAGTGTACCTGTCGGGTCGCGGGCGTCCATTTTTCAAAAGTCGTGGCTTCCTCCTGGTCCTAATAGGCGTTTGATACTGTCTATCACGGAGGTCCTCTAATCCTCAGACTTTCCCAGCAGACTTTCCCAGCAGACACTGTGTTCAGTGTTCCGCCTATCATGGACGTCCTCTTGTCCGAGAATGAAAGAAGGTCCGTGACTGGCGGAACACTGAACACAGTGTCTGCTGAGAAACTGAGTCCGAGGATGAGAGGACCTCCATGATAGGCGGTAGCGGAACACAGTGTCAAACGCCTATCACGGACCAGGAGGAAACCGCGACTTTTGAAAAATGGACGCCCACGACCTGACAGGTACACTGACTATCACGGAACAGGACCAGGAGGAAGCCGCGACTTTTGAAAAATGGATGCCCGCAGCCTGTCGAGAATACAGGTACACTGGGGCTGCAATGGGCACAGTGAGAATGGGTACAGTAAGGCTACAATGGGCACAGTGAGAATGGGCACAGTAAGGCTACAATGGGCACAGTGAGAATGGGCACAGTAAGGCTGCAATGGGCACAGTGAGAATGGGCACAGTAAGGTTGAAAATGGGTACAGTGAGGCGTGCAAGTGGGCACAGTGAAGCTGCAAATGGGCATTGTTGACCCTCTTTTCCGCTTACAGTAGCTGCTGCATTCTCACCCTAGGCTTATACTCGAGTCAATAAGTTTTCCCATTTTTTTGTGGTAAAATTAGGTCCTCGGCTTATACTCGGATCGGCTTATACTCGAGTATATACGGTAATTCACTAAAAACAATGCATTAATTATAGCATGTGTGTAGCGCCTGGTTACTTTTCAGAACCAATGCTAGTGTCAATTTAGAGGGGGTCAGAGAGTTAAGTGACTCTGACCAGGTTAATCTGTTTAAATTTGGAGCCTCTGTCCCAGCTTTGACTGTGCTGTGGGTTCATGCTGTCGTTTCTGGGGTGCTGGTCACACCCCAGGCCGACAGATGGCAGCAGCGGAGTCAAGGGTTTGGATGCTTCTTCCCAGCAGCCTATCAGGAGTTTTCCTCGCCGTGCATGCTGGGGAGGGGTATTTATGGGGCAGACGCCATTTTCTTGGGTCTCATTCCCGTGTGGCGCCCACCTTCAGGGTAGCCATTCCACGGCACCCTGGAAAATAGCCTTCCGGGCCAGGGTGTGCGTGCTAAACAGTGATCCTGGTTTCCAAGACCATGTTGCCCCGGAGCATCTGATCTGCCTCTGGGGCTCAGTGAACGACTGGGTCCCCAATCTGCTGAGGTCCTGAGCTGTCTGTCCTGTTGGAGGAAGCTGTCCGGTGAAGAGTCTGCCTGAGGAGTGCCAAGAGAGGCTGGTGTTCCAATAGGGGCCTGACCATCCATGGGGGACCAGGAAAACCGGGTCCTGAGAGGCTGGACGTTGGTCGCCTATCAGTTGGTAACCTAACCAAAACTACCTGAAGGAGATCTGGGTGTTGAATCTAATAGAGAGGATTCTGGACCACTTTGTTTCTTCAACCATTGGGAGGGTCTGTGGCAGAGACTTAGCCCCAAGTTCCGAGTGTGATTCTGGCTGCCAGGCTTGTGAGAGAGGCCTGTCCAGGTGCGCTAAACCCATTCCGACTGAAGTGGCGAAGAAAAGTGTCGTTGGAAGCAGGACTGTTTCCCATCTACCTACACCTGAATCTGTTGTTCACCATTTCTGCTATCTATTCACTCTTCATCTTCCTACTGTTTAACTGTTTAATAAAATCACAGAAAATAAATCAAGTACCCTAGATGCCGTGGAAGCAGAGGTAACGTGCCACCCAAAAACAAACCAGCAGCTCGTTTGGGGGTAGTGCTACACGTGTTACATTTTTTATTTTGAGGTATTTAGTACATTTTATTTTACTGCAGACTGGACCAGGGTTGTGGGGAGGAGGCCATTGTCCTCAACATCAGCAACATGGATACAAGGTGCTTTGGGGGCATGTAGTCTGGTATGGTTGAGAAGGGGCACATACCCTCCACCCCTCCCCTTCTTTCCTGGCCTTCTAGGCTGCATTCTCAGATAAAGGTCTGGTATAGAATTTGGGGGGACCTCCCTTTGATAGGACCATCTTCATTACACGCAGCAGCAGTGGGCTCCAGGTGGGGGGTAGCAGAGCTAGCTGCTGTAGAGAAACTGAGAATTGGACACTGGGAGGAACTGAAGAAGTGAAGAGAAATCCCCGAATGGGACACAAAAAAATAGTCAAGATGGGGGTTTTAAATTTTACTAAGTCTCCTTGAAACTTTTTTACTACAAACAAATGGCAACTACCCAACCTATAACTGGGCTTTACAGCAAGAAGCACATAAAAGGGCGACGCATGTCAAAGAACAACACAAAAAATAGAAAAAGTGCCTTTTTATGGGTGTTCAGTGTGTTCCTTTACCTTTAAGGTATAGGGCATACCTGTCCTTAATCTACCCATTATATATGTGCTCCAACTTGGGGGACTCTCAAATGTATTGAGTTAGGACAGCAGTACACTGGGGTGCCGTAACATGGCTGCTAAAGCTTACACATATGTAGCGCCCACCCCAAATTCAGGGGTGCTATTTCAAATTTAAGGGATGTCTGGTCCAATACTTAGGCCCAGACCTGTTTGATTAATACAAATTTGACTTTGCTCTGGCTGTGGTACTATCTGGTAGTTTTCCCTTGTTGCCTGCAGGTGGCGTTACCAACTCGGCCTTATGTTGGAACGCAGGTGTACCATGCTGTATTGGGTGTCCCTTCTCGGCAGCGGTGCAGTGACCCCGCTGTGCATGCTGGGGCGGGGTACTTAAGGGGCAGATGCCATTTATCGGGGTCCTTCGCCTCGCGCCCCTCCTGGCGCGAGGTACGTGTGTGTGAATCCGACTTCGGGGCCACGTTGGCCCGGGGTCACTTTACTGTCGAGTAGGTCCAGCTATGCTGGCTGGGGCCTACAGCTCTAAGAGGGGATCCCAAGCTGTCTGTCTACAAGGGAGGAAGCTGTCTTAATGAAGGAAACCGGGGGAGAACCTGCCCTGGAGGAGACCGGCAAAGGGCTAGTGTCGGATGAGGCCTGGTGACCTGATTAAGGAGGGATCCACTACATTGAAAGCCCTGCAGTTTGCCAGTTCGGCTTAAAGGCTCTTCTACTGCAAGGCTGGAGGTTTGGGACTTTGAAATCCTGTGGCAGAGGATTCCTGGACGCATCCAAGTTCATCCAAAAGGTCTGTGGCAGAGACCAAGTTCATCAAAAAGGTCTATGGCTGAGACCGAGTTCATTCCACGACAGTCTGTGGCAGAGGCTGTCTGGACTAGGGATGAGCTTCGCGTTCGATACGAACGTATGTTCGACTCGAACATCGATCGTTCGTCGAAATTCGAACAAAACGGGTCGTTCGCGCCAAATTCGAGTGACGCAAAACGGCCCATAATTCACTGCGGCGTTGAGCGCTGATGATTGGCCAAGCATGCTGTAAGTCCCGCATGCTTGGCCAATCACAGCGAGAAAAAAACGAAGAGCCATAATTGGCCAAAGCCTGGGTTGCTTTGGCCAATTATGGCTCAGGGCTTTAGCACACGCCCCACACTATAAAAGGCCGCCTTCCGGGCGGCCTCGTGTAGTGTGTTCCAGCCTGTTACAGAGAACAGTTAGAGAGACAGAGAGATTATCTTTTTAGATCGATAGATAGAGCAGGGTAGTCAGTTTAGCTTGAAATACAGTGTGTAGAGAATATATATACATCCCTAGGAGTTGTACATATATTTATACACTGTATAGCTTAGCTAGATCTGCTCTTAGTATTTGTCAGGCAGGAGATTGTGCATAGCTGCAGTGCTCTAACGTGTTGTATTGCCTGCCTGTGTGCTGTGTAGTTTACACCTAAACGTACTGGTTGTTACTGCACGTGTCCTGTTTATTTGCAAGTAAGCGCATTTACTGCAAGTGCAATTTTGCTCTTTAATCGAACGTAAGCGCATTTACTACAAGTGCAATTTTGCTCTTTAATCGCACGTAAGCGCATTTACTGCAAGTGCAAGTTTGCTCTTTAATTGCACATAAACACATTTACTGTAAGTGCACGTGTGTTGTTTATTTACACCTGAACACATAAAAATGTCTGGAAGGACAACAAACAGAGGCAGAGAGTCACGAGGGCAAGCAGGCTCTGCATGTAGAGGCAACGCTGGTGGTGGACGTGGTGCATCCTCTTCAGCACGTGGCCGTGGCCGCTCGTCCTTCGTTTCGGGAGCTGGCCGTGTTGAGCCTCAACATGTAGAGAAATTAGTAGAGTGGATGACCAAGCCGTCCTCATCCTCCTCATCCTCTCTCACACAGACTGATCTTAGTTTGTCTGGCAAAGCAGCTGCCAAGGCTTCCTCTTCCCTCTGCACAATGGCATCACACAATCCTTCCCTAGTCCCACCGTGTCCTCCTGAGGAGTCCCCCGAACTGTTTCAACACAGTGTTGGGTACATGCTGAATAAAGACGCGCAGCGTTTTGAAGGCTCCGATAATGGAACAGATGGAGGAAGGCATTGATGTGAGCCCAGGAAGAGGGGGTGGCCGAGAGGGACAGCAATCTGGCAGTGATGTTCCCCCAGCTGGAGCATACTGCCAGGTTTTCGACAGTGATGAGGAGGGAGGGGATGATGAGGTCACTGACTCTACCGGGGTGCCTGATAGGAGAGAGGAGGAGGAGGACGAGGCACAGGCACATCTCCAAAGAGGCAGGATACAGTGCAGCAAAAGTACAGCAAAAGAACGGTACAGCAAAAGTTCTTTGGTGTGGGCCTTTTTTGAAACATGTCCATCAGATCGTACCTTTGCTATTTGCAACATATGTCGCAAGCGTGGCCAAAACATCACCCGCTTGGGCACCACATGTTTGTCCAGACATATGTGTAGCTGCCATGCAGCTCGTTGGCAAGCATACCAGAAAGACCCACACCAAAGACCAAAGCGGACCTCCCCTTGCCCTTCTGTGACCTCCAACCCCACTAGACCCCCAGTCCTCTCTGAAGCCTGCACTGAAGGTGTAGAAATAGGTGTCACAACCTAGTAGTGGTAGTACATGCGGGCAATCTACTGATAGTACCAGAAAAATTTCCCTGCCCCAGCTGCTGCAGCGCCGAAAGAAGTACGCTCCCAGCCATCCACATGCCCAGTGGTTGAATGCTAGCTAAGAAAAATTGCTAGCACTTCAACTGCTACCTTTTCAGTTGGTAGATTCTGCCCCCTTCCGTGAGTTTGTGGAATGTGCAGTACCTCAGTGGCAAGTACCCAAACGCCACTTTTTCTCACGGAAGGCGATTCCGGCTCTCTACCGGCATGTGGAAGGCAATGTCCATGCCTCGCTGGACAGGGCGGTCAGTGGTAAGATGCATCTTACCGCTGACTCATGGTCCAGCAGGCATGGACAGGGACGTTACCTGTCTTTTACGGCCCATTGGGTGACTCTGCTGGCAGCTGGGAAGGACGTAGGGCAAGGTACAGTAGTTTTGGAGGTTGTTCCGCCACCACGCCTCCAAAACACTACTACTGGTTGTGACACACCTCTCTCCTCCACCCCCTCCTCTTCTTCTTCCTCTGTGGCCTCTTCCTGTGGTGATGTTTCCTCAGAACCAGCTGTGCTCCGTAGGCGTACGAGGGGCTACGCAGGAATGCAGCCCAAGAGATGCCATGCGGTGCTAGAGCTGGTGTGCTTGGGAGACAGGAGCCACACTGGGGAAGAGGTTCTGTCAGCTCTGCAAGGGCAGGCTCAGAGGTGGTTGACGCCACGCCAGCTGAAGCCTGGAATGGTGGTCAGCGATAATGGCACCAACCTCCTCTCTGCCCTGCGACAGGGAAAACTCACCCATGTGCCCTGTTTTGCGCATGTCCTGAATTTGGTGGTGCAGTGGTTCTTGGGCAGGTACCCGGGCTTACAGGATGTCCTGAAGCAGGCCAGGAAAGTCTGTGTGCATTTCCGGAGGTCATACAATGCCACTGCTCGGCTGACAGACCTACAAAGGGAATACAACCTGCCCAAGAACCGCCTAATCTGTAACATGCCCACCAGATGGAACTCTACGTTGGCCATGCTGCAGCGGCTGCACACGCAGTAGAGGGTCATCAATGAGTACCTGTGCCAATATGGCAGCAGAACTGGGTCAGGGGAGCTTGGTTTTTTTTCACCACGCCAGTGGGCCTTGATCAGGGATGCATGCACTGTCCTGTCACCATTTGATGAGGCCACGAGGATGGTGAGCAGTGACAGTGCATGCATCAGTGAGACTGTCCCTCTTATTCACATGTTGGAGCACACGCTACGTGGAATAATGGACAAGGCCCTTGAGGCAGAACAGAGGGAGGAAGAGGAGGACTTCCTTACCTCTCAAGGCCCCCTTTATCCAGACAGTGGTCCTGCTTGCCCACACAGGAAGAGGAGGAGGATGAGGAGGAGGAGGATGATTGTATCAGCAGCATGGAGGTGGAGCCTAGCACTTGGCATCAGCAGCAGCAGTCTTCAAGGGATCATTTACAGTCCCAAGGAACACGTGGACTTTTACGTGGCTGGGATGAGGTGGCTGCGGATCCTGTCGTCCTCAGAGGACTGTGCCCCGAATGCCTCTGCAAACCTACGCTGCATGGCCTCCCTGATCCTGCAAAGCTTGCGTAAGGATCCTCGTGTACATGCTATCAAGGAGAGGGATCATTACTGACTGGCAACTCTCCTTGATCCACATTACAAGAGTAAGGTTGCGGACCTTATGTTGCCATCGCAGAGGGAGCAGAAGATGAAACTTCTGCGGGAGGCCTTGCAGAAGGGTCTGTGCAATGCGTCTTCCCAGAACCGGGGGGATTACCAAAACCTGGCCCTGGACAACGTGTTGCTGAGGCTTCGGTGAGTCACAGAAGGAGCGGTGGAGAAGGTGGCTGTCTGACCAATGCGTTCAGACAATTTTTTAGTCCGCAGCCCCAAGGTCTGACCGGTTCCAGCAACCATCGCCAGCGTCTGGTTTACATGGACCGGGAATACCTAGGGGCAAGATCCGACTTGGACACCTTCCCCACCGAAAATCCTCTGGCTTACTGGGTCTTGAGGATGGATCACTGGCCAGAGCTTGCACAGTATGCAATTGAGCTACTGGCTTGCCCTGCATCCAGTGTTCTTTCAGAACGCACATTCAATGCTGCTGGAGGCTTTGTGACCGATCACAGGGTGCGCCTCTCCACCGACTCTGTTGATCGACTGACCTTCATCAAAATGAATCAGGCTTGGATCAAGACCAGCTACCAAGCACCTGATGCTGATGTTACTGAATAATAATTTTTTGTTAAAATGTCAGATCCCTTTGAGACTGCGTATGATGCTGAGTGACTGTCCTGTTATGCTGCTGATGGAATATCCTTCTCCTCCTCACTTTTCTTGCTGATGGCTAGTAAGAAATTTTGTGTTTCTGGGCTCCGCCACCAGTGCCTAAGGCCTCATTTTTGTGCCCCTGTTTAACAGGGGCGTCTAATAACAATTTTTGATGCAATACTTTGCACGTGGCTCTTTGTTGCGCTCCAATTACAGTATGTTTGAGGGGTGCCCCTTTTTCTACAATTTTTCTTTCACAAAAAATTAATGACCCCCCACCACCCCTAAAATAATCGACATATTGTTGCCACACAGCACGTGCGCAAGCAGTATTAAATTACTTTTTCCTTATAATAATCTCATGTTGTGCAGGGACATTTATAAACACGTGCCACTACTATAGACACACAGCAGGTGTGATATTTAAAGGAATTTTTCATTTTTTTTTTCACTTTAAGCATCATTAAAATCGCTGCTCCGGAAAACGGACGTTTTTAAAAAAAAAATTCCATTGATACATGTTCCCTGGGGCAAGACCCGGGTTCTGAAAGACGTTTTCCAACATTAAATTGAATATTGGTCTTTAAAATGAGCGTTTTTGAATTCGAACGTTGGAGTCCCATAGACTTCAATGGGGTTCTAAATGTTCGCGCGAACCCGCGGTCTGTTCGAACGTTCTGGTGCGAACCGAACGCGGGTATGTTCGGCTCATCCCTAGTCTGGACATTGGTTTGTGCATCATCCCGACTGCTGGGCCATGTGAGAGGGGACTATCCGGGAGAGCAATACCCACTCGCTAGTTGAGAGTGGAGACTGATTGACTATTTTTGAGCATTCTGTACCGTGTGCCTGAACCTTCCCCCTACTCTTCTCCTCCCTTCTACTTTCTTCTCTTCAAATTACCCTGCAGTGAAAATAAAACCCAACTGTTGAAAGTTTTACATCTGTCTGGAAATTACATTTATTATGGACTTTCCCACCCTGACAACAAAGCTATAGAGGTAATGTGCAAATCCAAAATTTAACCAGCAGCTCCTTCGGGGGGTAGTGCTACACATATATTTGCAAATGTGCGCAAACTAAGCCTCTTTGTTTTAACATGAACTATATTTTTACTACACAATCCTTTACTTTGTCTTCTGTGTGATACCTGTAAAAAAAAACAGGGAGTGGGGAGGGGAAATATACCTGTAAAAACCCATGATATCTACAAGAATTGGGGATTTCCCCTTGTTTACTGTTTTGTCTGTTGCCTGGAGTGAAAAAGGTGTGGGGGACCGGCCTTACTTCCTGTTCTGCCCGATAATAATGAAATAGACAGGAGAAAGAGAAATCTCCCACATTTGGACTGAAGTTCTATTTAAATCTATGTAGCCATGGGCCCGACCCCTAGAGGCCTAATGGTGACCTCCAAAGTCAGGGAGAACTGACATCCATCTTCACAGTGTGGGTTACTAGGCATAGTGGGTGTGGTGTAAATAAAGTAACTTGGGTGCTAGACACTTTGAAAATGCCAAAAGATTTATTGTCTCTTAACAGAACTGGGGAGAGAGGATTAGGGCCTGAACACCCATAGGCAGATGCAAAATGCTTGTCAGACTCAGAGACAAAAATAGGAACAGAAGAACAGCCAGGGCTTTTTTTCTGGCGGAACGCACCGGAACGGCGTTCCGCCACCTATTTTAAAAAGTCAGTGTCCCTTCGCTTCATTAATGCAGTAAACAGCCAGCGGCGCGCCTGTAAAAACTTCCGTAGCGCTTTGCAATGCAGTCCCGACCGGCTCCTACTCCTGCTCCTTCGTCTGCCATGAGGGCTTGCAAGAGAGGCTCTGCCCCGCCCCATAGTACTGTGCGGGAGATCGCTGATGTAAATAGGATTTTAATGGTACCGTAGTGACTGACCTGACGTCCCTGCCTGCTTAGCGATGTGTACGATTCCCGGGCCGGCTCCTCCTCCTGCTCCTCCGTCTGACTTGAGAGCTTGTGAGGGCGGTAGGCGGAGTAATCTGTACTCCGCAGCTCTGCACCGCCCCTCAGTGCTGTGCGGGAGATTCCCCTGAGGTGAATGGTGGCGGTACTTTTAGGCGATCTTCCTACTCCTCCTCACTAGCCCCAGGCCAGGTCTGTGTATTAAAAAAAAAAAAAAAATCATGCTCAATGAGGTTGTGCTGGGTGGTCTCCTGACTGGGTTGGGCACTCTCTTTCAAGGGCACTGTTTGCTGGGCACTCTCTTTCCTGGGCACTCTCTTTCCTGGGCACTCTTTTCTGGCCAGTCTCTTTCCTGGGCACTGTTTTCCCAGCAAACAGTGCCCAGGAAAGAGACTGGCAAGAAAAGAGTGCCCAGGAAAGAGAGTGGCCAGCAAACAGTGCCCAGGAAAGAGAGTGGCCAGAAAACAGTGCCCATGAAAGAGTGCCCAGCAAACAGTGCCCATGAAAGAGTGCCCAGCAAACAGTGCCCATGAAAGAGAGTGCCCAAACCGTGCCCAGGGAAAGAGACTGCCCAAACCGTGCCCAGGGAAAGAGACTGCCCAGCAAACAGTGCCCAGGAAAGAGAGTGCCCAAACCGTGCCCAGGGAAATTTTCCCTGGGCACTGTTTGCTGGGCAGTCTCTTTCCTGGGCACTGTTTGCTGGGCAGTCTCTTTCCCTGGGCACGGTTTGGGCAGTCTCTTTCCCTGGGCATGGTTTGGGCAGTCTCTTTCCTGGGCACTCTCTTTCATGGGCACTCTTTTCTGGCCAGTCTCTTTCCTGGGCACTGTTTGCTGGGCACTCTCTTTCCTGGGCACTGTTTGCTGGGCACTATTTCATGGACACTCTTTTCTGGCCAGTCTCTTTCCTGGGCACTGTTTGCCCAGCAAACAGTGCCCAGGAAAGAGACTGGCAAGAAAAGAGTGCCCAGCAAACAGTGTCCAGGAAAGAGACTGGCCAGAAAAGAGTGCCCAGGAAAGAGAGTGCCCAAACCGTGCCCAGGGAAAGAGACTGCCCAGCAAACAGTGCCCAGTAAAGAGTGCCCAAACCGTGCCCAGGGAAAGAGACTGCCCAAACCGTGCCCAGGGAAAGAGACTACCCAGCAAACGGTGCCCAGGAAAGAGTGCCCAAACCGTGCCCAGGGAAATTTTCCCTGGGCACTGTTTGCTGGGCAGTCTCTTTCCCTGGGCACGGTTTGGGCAGTCTCTTTCCCTGGGCACGGTTTGGGCAGTCTCTTTCCTGGGCACTCTTTCATGGGCACTCTTTTCTGGCCAGTCTATTTCCTGGGCACTGTTTGCTGGGCAGTCTCTTTCCCTGGGCACGGTTTGGGCACTCTCTTTCCCTGGGCACTGTTTGGGCAGTCTCTTTGCCTGGGTTGTCTCTTTGCAGGATGAGCGGTTTCTTTGCTGGGTAGTCTCTTTGCTGGGCTTGCCAGTCTTTGTTGGACTAAGCTGGGTGGTCTCTGTCCTGGACTGTGGCTCTAATGCACTGGGAATGTCTCTTTGCTGTGCATTTGGGAATGTCTCTGCTGCTACGCATTTGGGAATGTCTCTGCTGCTACGCATTTGGGAATGTCTCTGCTGCTACGCATTTGGGAATGTCTCTGCTGCTACGCATTTGGGAATGTATTTGCTGTACATTTGGGAATGTCTCTGCTGCTACGCATTTGGGAATGTCTCTGCTGCTACGCATTTGGGAATGTCTCTGCTGCTACGCATTTGGGAATGTATTTGCTGCACGTTTGGGAATGTATTTGCTGCACGTTTGGGAATGTATTTGCTGCACATTTGGAAATGTATTTGCTGCACATTTGGGAATGTCTCTGTGCTGCACATTTGGGAATGTATTTGCTGCACATTTGGGAATGTCTCTGTGCTGCACATTTGGGAATGTCTCTGTGCTGCACATTTGGGAATGTCTCTGTGCTGCACATTTGGGAATGTCTCTGTGCTGCACATTTGGGAATGTCTCTGTGCCGCACATTTGGGAATGTCTCTGTGCCGCACATTTGGGAATGTCTCTGTGCTGCACATTTGGGAATGTCTCTTTGCTGCACATTTGGGAATGTCTCTGCTGCTACGCATTTGGGAATGTATTTGCTGCGCATTTGGGAATGTATTTGCTGCACGTTTGGGAATGTATTTGCTGCACGTTTGGGAATGTATTTGCTGCACATTTGGGAATGTATTTGCTGCACATTTGGGAATGTCTCTGTGCTGCACATTTGGGAATGTCTCTTTGCTGCACATTTGGGAATGTATTTGCTGCACATTTGGGAATGTCTCTGTGCTGCACATTTGGGAATGTCTCTGTGCTGCACATTTGGGAATGTCTCTGTGCTGCACATTTGGGAATGTATTTGCTGCACATTTGGGAATGTCTCTGTGCTGCACATTTGGGAATGTCTCTTTGCTCAATATATGGGGGTGCATTCTTTGGTCCATATGAGTCGCAGGCCTTGTGTACATCTAGCTGCCGGTGGCTGTATACAGTCTATGCGATTACACAGGTTAAGCGATCAAGTTTATTATAAATCATTAGAAAACATGATTAAAATATCTTTGTAGATTGAAAAAGGGGGGGAACTAATGCGCAAATCAACCTACCCAAGGTAGAATTAAACTGTAAATAACGACTAATACGCAGCTGCCACTACTAAAAATGCTCACGCATTCAGAATAAATGAAATACAGGTAAGGTGTAGTAGCGCTTGCCCAATAAAACTAGTAAATAAAGTGACAATCCAAAGAAATATGTAAAAGTGTAAACCGTCAGGCCATCACCAACTGTGGGCCTAGAGGTTTTCCACTCAAAGTGTCCAAAGAAATAACCACCCAGTATTTAAAAATCAAATATGGTAAGTGGTAATGCGGTAAGGTATCACTTGCTTGGATAAGAACTATCTGAGAAATAAATCAAGAAAATATAATCATGTAAGGGTATCCAAAAAAATATCTGTAGGTATATATGTTCCACTTCAAGTCAAAACCCGCCCAGCATCAATCAATTGATGTAGAGGGTAAGGAGAGTGAAAATATTAATAATAGAAAACTGATTGAGTAGACAAACGTGCCACCAAGAGCATCGTGCTACCAAAAATATGATATAGAATAAAAATATATACGTTGACCAAACAATATTGAATTGTGAATAAAGATTCCTAAAAATGATGTTATATCAATATAAAGTGCAATGTGCAAAAAGATATGTATAATAGTTATCTGTGAAAATTTGAAATCCAGTGAAAAATCTATAAAATAAAAATACAATTCATGCATCAGTGAAAATAGAGTCCAAAATTATTTTTGCAGTGAAATAGCAGCAGTGAAAAAAATTGGAAAAAGATTTTGTGTCCCATACAGTAAATCCCTTAAGGAATTAAAATCAAATATACTGTTAGAGAAAATAAAATAAACAACATGCCAAAGTGACAAATGCACAAATTGTGCAAATACAACGAAGTCCAAAGTTCAAAAAATAATTCTTTAAAACTTCAATCGCTGATTTCCAAAGTGTATTATGTGCTCCACCAACAATCGATGATTCAGTGCATCACAATAAACATGCACACGTGCTTAAAAGGAAGAAAATAGATGCCACTCGTCTCTCAATGCAAGTGTGGGAAAAGCGTTTCCACCAGCCCCTTACCTTAGTAAGGCTTTAGAGAAGCCTAATGTGGTGCTGTTCAGGATGGGATAAACCTCACACAGTCAGCTTGCTGTTCCAAATTCCGCACCTGAGCGCTCGACCATCTCATCTCAGGTGTTGAAGATACCTTACCGCATTACCACTTACCATATTTGATTTTTAAATACTGGGTGGTTATTTCTTTGGACACTTTGAGTGGAAAACCTCTAGGCCCACAGTTGGTGATGGCCTGACGGTTTTTTACACTTTTACATATTTCTTTGGATTGTCACTTTATTTACTAGTTTTATTGGGCAAGCGCTACTACACCTTACCTGTATTTCATCTTTGTAGATTATTATTATTTATTTTTTTATCATTGCTGTACATAACCTTTTTTTAGTTTATTCCTATGACCTGACAACTTAGTGCTTTACAGTAAAAGAAGCCATTACCTTTGTTAGTTTGTTTTCATCTATACTTTCAGATCATCTTCATCCATCATCCCATCCATTCATCTACTAGACTTCTTTAGAAAGAAGTACATTTCTTTTCTAATTTTTACAATGAAAAAGATAACAAGCTTTTTTGCCCACGGCAATAAAAAATTACGAATAAGTGAACCAGGACAGGAAACGCAGAGCAGTCAAACTGTTTTACAGTCTGCATCTTCATGTGTTTCTTCACCAATTGAATTGGATTCTGAGTCTTCTGATGAAGTTCTGCCTTCTACTTCAGACACACTTGATGGTCCTTCATGCACTGATCCAGATTATCTGAAAAGTCCTGAAACTGCCTGGCCAAGTTGCTGGACTTTGGAACAAAAAAACTCTTTTTGCGAGAAGTACGATTGGCTTGACTTCCATGATCAGAAGCTTGGTTGCAAGGTGTGCAAAAAAGTTGGTATTCTTGGTGTAGAAAAAAAAAATGGCATGAAGATATCGAAGGAATGGGCAAATAATGGGGTAACCAGTTATGGCACCAAGCGATCACAGCAGCTCACTTCTTTAAGAAAAAAAATGTTTGATCACAAAGAAAGTTCTGTACACAAGGCCGCCTTACAAATTATTTTGGAACGAAAAAATGAACATCTTGAAAAGATTTGTATAAAAAACTTGACACAAGAGAAAGAAATAACTATGAAGATCTTTCGCACTGCATACAAGATAGCCAAAGAAAACCAGTCCTTCAATAGTTTTTGCTCTGAAATAGATCTGCAGGAGTTAAATGGCGTGAATATGGGCCGCATTCTTCACTCAACAAATGCCTGCATTAATATTGTGAATCACATCGCACAAGAAATGAGTAAAAACTTGGTCAATGAAGTCGTAAGATCAAAAAGTAAAATCGCCCTTATTATTGATGAGTCAACCACTTTAAGTCAAAAATCTACACTGATTGTGTATGTTCGATTTCTTCTCGCAAACAGTGCAATGGATTCCCCTGTAAATTTCTTTCTTGATTTGGTTCAACTGGAAAGCGTGAACGCAAAAGGAATTTGCACTGCTCTCCTTAACTGCCTGCATTCTTATGGGATAATGGACGACTACTTAAGCCAACATTTGATCAGTGTTACATGTGATGGTGCAGCCGTGATGTTAGGCAATAAGAGCGGTGTTGGGACATTGTTGAAGGAGAAATTTCCTTCAATTATTCTGTGGCACTGTGCTAATCACAGATTGGAATTGTCTGTTGGAGATACGGTCAAACAAACATCAGGAATTAATAGGTTTAAGGCCTTTATGGATAAGTTGTATGTACTATATCATGCATCTCCCAAAAACAGCAGAGAACTGCAAGCCTGTGCTAGCTCCCTAGAGGCGCAGCTTTTGAAAATAGGACGAGTTCTCAGTACGAGATGGGTGGCATCTACTTTTCGTGTCAGCAGTGTGGGAAAACTACAGAGTGTTGGTTCGTCATTTTGAAGAAGCAAAGCAAGATACCGTCCGGGACAAGACTGAACGCTGTATGTATGAAGGCCTATTGAGAAAAATTACCAGCACAAACTTTTTATTAGATTTGGGACTCATGTGTGATGCTCTTCAAGAGTTGTCTGAATTAAGCTTGGTGTTGCAAGAGCGAAGAATAAATCTATACAGGGCAAATAAAAAAATACAAACTGTTGTACAACTCTTTGAAATTAGAAGAACAGAGCCAGGTTCTTATTATAAAGAAGCAGCTGTTGCCTCTGAAAAGCTCTGTTTCCAGGGAATCTCCCTTTACAGAAAAGAAGCTAAGAATGACCCTCCCATAGGTCCTGATGCGTTTTATGAAAAATTCAAATCTTCAATAGAAAGTAGACTGCTCACTGAAAATGATTCTGCTCTTGCCAACTGCACCAGGGTGCTTGACTCCAAACATTGGCCTGACAATGTTGAGAAAAAGCTTGCTTTTGGAGAGGATGAAATTAGAAATGTGTCTATTAGATTCCAGTTGAATGAAAGGAAAATGGTACATGCTTTCAGAGAATATTTGATTGAGAAAACTTTGCCTGATGACCTGTGCCCTCTTATAAATGCCATTGAAAGTATCCCAATTTCATCCAGTGAGTGTGAAAGAGGATTCTCACAAATGAATTTAATAGTTACTCCCAACAGAGCTTCCCTTCTGACAACAACCATTTCAGGACTACTGTTTATGAGAGTTAATGGTCCTCCTCTACGTTGTTTTGATCCATCTAAATATGTCGATTCATGGCTACTTCGTGGACGTCATGCTGCTACTGATGTCAGAAGCAAGGAGAGAAGCAGAGAAGATGCATATGACAAGAACGCTGAAATCATCTGGAAATGTCTCTGAGCCTTTCCGAGGTGATGGCACATTCAAACTGGAAAGGGCTTTATATGATACAAAACTTTTGTTTCAATTGAACTCAGGAGTGAGGTGGGGCTGAGACCTAAGTAAGCTTAAGGTGCATCAGTGTGAATGATTGAACAGTGTGTGTGACTGCTGTTGTATTGTTATGGGTACCTTCCCACTGCATCCTAACTCCTTGATCCCCCCCCCCCCCGTTGGGTTCAAAAGGGAGATATTTTCCCAGGGCTCTGGGATGCTATATGTGCCTACTAAGACATGTCATTGATTTTACTGGGTCGCTAAGGCCCCCAAATATATTTGCTTAGGCAATGTGTAATTGGTCCCCTGTTATCCCCCCTTTCTTTTCATGTATTCACTTTACAAAACTGTGATTAATATGTGTAACTGCAAAACTTATAAATAAACACCTTTCAAAAAGGAAATGTCTCTGAGCTTACTTTTGGTAAGTATTCCATTTTTTTGCACATTTTACTGCATTGCTTTTTACTTATTTACATACAATTACTTTTATAGCCCCCCCAAATTTTACTTGCATCCCTGTTCTCTAAAGGGGCGGTTCTAGGGGGCGGTCCTAGGGGTTGGTAGGGGCGTGGCCATGGGAGGGAGGGTGAGTTCCACCACCTTTTCTCTGAGAAAAAAAGCCCTGAGAACAGCTATACAGTTCAAGGGCCTTTAAGCTGAAATGCAGCAAACTGTATCTGTAGACCGCTGTCTCCTTTAGCAACTGATCTGATAACTTAACCTTTAATAGAGATCACAAATCACAGTATCCCGTTTGTAGATCCTCTTACTGAGCTCCCAGTCTCTCACTAGACTCTTCAGATCTCAGCCATCACTGGATCCCACAACTTTCTTGCTATGGCTTCCAAGTGTCATCCACACTGTCCCGCTGGGTCCCTGACTTGGCTCTTCAGCTAACCTGCTGTCTCCTCTGCAAGCGGATTCCTCTGAAGCTTTTCCTACTTCTTTTCCAACTTCTTTTCCGTCCCTGGCTAGTGAAAAAGGCTGCTCTGGTACTACCTCTGGTACGTCTCCACAGAACCTTGCCTCTGTTCTCGGTTCTCGCTTGCCTCTGGTGACGTGATCAGTCGTCTCTGATGGCAACTGCTTTCCTTCACCTGTGGCAACTACTTGGTTCTCTAGCCGTCAGAACCCCCTGCAACTTGGTTGGGCTCCAAGCCTGAAGCCCCAACCCTGCGCTGCTTGCTTCCAACCTGGATAGGCCGAAGACCTCCTAGCAGCCAGGCACTCTCGGATAAGCCTCAGGCTTCTGGCCTATCAGCTTCCCAACACACGTCCACCCAGACAGCCGTCCAGGTGGCACCGAACCCTGATCACCTGACCTCTCCCGAATAAATAGGCTCTCCCAGCACACCAAGGGCAAAGAAACCCCTGCCAATTGGCTGAGACAACCCATCCACTCCTAGTCTGGATTTACTAAGTCCTTGTCAATCTAATGCCACAGGTAACAATGCCACCTAGTGACAGACGAGAAAGGTTCATCAAACCCAGATTTAGGAAAAGATCAGTGGATCTCCCTAACAATCAGCCAGGCTGGTTACTGCCGAGCAAACTAAATTTGTTAGTAACCCTGCCTTACACCAGGGTGCTACATCTAAATAATATTTTGCCTGTAACTACAGCACTGTGGAGTAATTCATATTCAAGGTTCGAATCATAAAAACAGAAGTGCTTTTGATCAATTTCACAGCAGGTCAGCTCCCTCTGCTCTTACTATTGGCAGTGATTAGCAGTGATATCACAGAGCAGGAGCTCAAGGAGAGAGGAGCAGAGTGAGCTGAGATGCTGAGAAACAACTGTTAAGTGCTTGTGCTATGAATTTTGGGAATAAACTGCTGCCCAGTGCCTTCGGCTACAAAGGTCAGGGAGGGCTTGTTTTGGAAGGGCTTGTAAGGAATATGTAAATATTTAAATGTCTAGCCTGGTCACAGTTAAACTTTTGGTTTAAAGGAGTTGTAAAGCCTTAAGGTTTTTCACCTTAAAGCGGATGTGCCACTAAAACAATATATTAAAAGCTAGCAGCTACAAATACTGCAGCTGCTGACTTTTAATATAAGGACACTTACCTGTCCTGGAGTCCAGCGGTGATCGCAGCAGAGGATGAGCCGATCGCTCGTCACCCTGCTGCTCCCCCCTCCATCCACGGTGAGGGAACCAGGAAGTGAAGCGCTGCGGCTTCACTGCCCGGTTCCCTACGGCGCATGCGCGAGTCGCGCTGCGCCCGCCGATTGGCTCACACGCTGTGTGCTGGGAGCCGAGTGTTCCCAGCACACAACGGGCGACAGACGGGATGTGACGGAATGCCCGTCTTTCGCCCGTAGCGTGTGGCCGGAAGTGGGTGCAAATACCTGTCTTTAGACAGGTGTCTGCACCCCCCTCCCCCCTGAAAGGTGTCAAATGTGACACCGGAGGGGGGGAGGGTTCCGATCAGCGGGACTCCACTTTAGGGTGGAGGACCGCTTTAACCACTTCATTACTGTGCATTTAAACCCCTTTCGTGCCCAGACCACTTTTCAGCTTTCAGCGCTGACGCATTTTGAATGACAATTGCGCGGTCATACAACACGGTACCCAAATTATATATATAATTTTTTTCCCCACAAATAGAGCTTTCTTTTGGTGGTATTTGATCATCTCTGCGATTTTATTTTTTATTTTTTGCACTATTAACAAGACAGAAAATTTGGGGAAAAAAACACTATTTTTTACTTTTTGTTATAATAATATCCCAATTTTATTTTATTTTTTTAATATTTTTTTCCTCAGTTTAGGCCGATACGTATTGTTCTACATATTTTTGTTAAAAAAATCGCAATAAGCGTATTTGATCGGTTTGCGCAAAAGTTATAGAACCTACAAAATAGGGGATAGATTTATGATTTTTTTTTTTTTTTTTTTTTACTTTTTTTTTTTTACTAGTAATGGCGGCGATCTGCAGTTTTTTTTTTTTTGTCAGGCCTGCGATATTGTGACGGACACTTTTGACACTAATTTGGGACCATTCAAATTTATACAGCGATCAGTGCTATAAAAATGCACTAATTACTGTATAAATGTGACTGGCAGTGAAGGGGTTAACACTAGGGGGTGAGGAAGGGGTTGAATGTGTATCCTGGGTGTGTTCTAACTGTGTGGGGGGAGGGGACTGACTGGGGGAGGTGACCGATGCTGTGTCCCTATGTACAAGAGACACAGATCGGTCTCCTCTCTCCCTGACAGGACGTGGAGCTCTGTGTTTACACACAGAGCTCCACGTCCCTGCTGTCACCGCCAATCGTGTGTACCCGGCGGACATCGCGGCCGCCAGGCACGCGCATCGGCCTCCCGGCGATGCGCCGGCACAGTGTTTACCCGCTGCGCGCCCCCCCAGCGGCCGCCGCGGGTAATGCACAGAAAAAGACGTCCAAAGATGTCCACTCGGCACTTGAGAGCCGCGCTGTGGACATCTTTTGTCTATAGCGCGGATCTCAAGTGGTTAATGCATTGTATGCATTAAGGTGAAAAACCTTTTGTGGTGCAGCTGCCCCCAGAGCCCCCCTTTTTTTTACCTGAACCCGATATTTCAAGCGACGAGAATGAGCCCAGCAGCTCCAGCCGCTGTCTCGGGTCCTCATTGGATTGATTGATAGCAATCAAATCCAGTGACACAGAAACCAGGGGACGGGGCCGAGTCCTGCTGTCTGTGTCAATAGACGCAGCAGCAGGACTCGGGAGCACGCCCGCATGAGTGCCCCCATGGAATTTGGCTCTCTGTGGGGGCACTCGATGCAGAAGAGAAGCCAAGTCACCGGGGGACCCCAGAAATGGAGAATATGGGACGCTCTGTGAAAAACCCTTGCACAGAGCAGGTAAGTATAACATGTTTCACATAGAAAAAAATAAAATAAAATAACCTTTACAATTACTTTAAGGTGTTACACTGAGGTTTGGTGTTGGGGGAAGATTTGGGTTATGTGATGTTATGCTAAATGATCAGATTAAATCTTTGCTGAGACCAAAGGTAAGTTCGTTTTAGGTCAATGATTATGTTTAGGGGTGATGTAAGGTGCTACGTTGGGGTTAAGTTTTTAGTAAATTGCTTAGTTTTTCAGCTGCAATAAATTAGGTTTTGGAATGTAGTACTTTAGGTGTATGGTATAAATGTTATATGCTGGGTTTATATTAAAGCCCATGTTACGAGAACAAAATCTAATACACTAGCACTATTACACACAGGTCCAGATTAACCATTAGGCACACTAGGCACACGCCTACAGGTGCCGCAAATCATATATAAATACCTCATACCTGATATTCTAGCATGTTGAAATTACCCTATATCTACTGTATGTCCTCTTCTATGCTCTCATACCTCCTAACTTTTTGAGATGGGAACGAGGGACACCTATTAGCAAAAGTATGTAGGCATATAACACACCCCTGCCACACACCCTAAAGGAGAATTATAAAAAAAATGATTAGTTAATTGCACAAGTTCTTTTCTTCACTACTATTCCTTTATATTGGCTTTCAATATTCACAAATGCAGCAATTTAGAAATTGGATGAAAGGTTTAGCACTGGGAAATACTTTTTGAAAGATAAAAAGTGCTTTTTATATAGAATTATATAGATCAGACCAAACTGAGGGAGACATGAGGAGGAAAAAGGGACAGATGGGCAAATCAGGGACAGTTGTGCTCTGGTTGCTGCCATTTTGTTACGGAACCATAATGTTAAAGTGGAACTTCACTCTTCCAATCAACATTGATTATTTTTAATCCTCATGGTGCTAATATTAGTAAATAGATAAGAAAGTATATCATATTGACTTGTTTTAAATCTTTTTTTTTTTTTTACATTTCTTCAGTTACTTTCTGGTTTATTGCCTAGGCAAATGATGTCGTACAGCTCAGGACAGATGGATTCCAGGAAGTAAATGCTACGTGAATCATTTGCCCTTATTCAAAATGACCAAGGCCAGAAATGCTAGTAGAATGTGTTTTTCAAAGTAATAGAGATATGGATGGATGAGTGGGTTTTCTTTGAGTATTAAAATGAATTAATGTTTTTGGTTTGTGGTTCTCAGATGTAGTGAAGATCAGCTTTAGGCTGGGTTCACTATATTGCTGCAGGGGTCCAGTGAGTCCCTGTTTAAACGCTTCAGGTCCGATTTCAGCCCGAAACTCTGAATTCAGACCTGAAACGGACCGAAAGACGCACAGGACTCCTGTGAAAATTTGCACCGGATCCGCAGCGGAGATATGTGAACTGGCTCCTTAGAGAGTTGGTCACAATCTATTACCATGAAAATTGGATGCGGGGAAACCCTCATCCAATTCACATAGGTGTGAACCCAGTCTAAAAGTTGAAATTAATAATGCAAAGCACCATGCTGGCCCATCCCATCAGTACTACAAACAGTGAGCTGGCTTTTGGGGGCAGTTATGTAAATATTAAAATGGCAGAATGTAAGGATGCCAACCTTACCACCTGCCACCTAACTTCTGGCTCCAAAGTGCTATTGTGTATAATTAGACTGAGGCTGTTCAGGTCTTAATATGCTGTAGGTAGCTGCATGGCAATCTCCTGTTCCTTCTACCTGGCAGTCTTTCGCTGGTTATACACTGAGATTAATTTTTTTTTTTTTTCATTTTAGCTCAATCTTCGTTAATAGGAATGGTATGTTTTATAGAGGTAATTTTTATGCTGCTTTTTGATGGATTTGTTGTTGGATCATGTGCGTGTGTGCACACATTTTTCTTTCTTTGGAATGACTGCGGATGATTTTAAAATAAAATAAATAAATTAAGCTCACACAAGTTTAGTATGCTGCCTGCACATTCCAGTATGGATTACAAAGTATGTTGCACAGGAGCTATGCCTGACAGGCCACCTAGTGGTTTTATAGGGTATTTTAAAACAGACCTATTTAATCATCAAAGTGCATTTGCCTTTCAGTTATTTAATTGTGTCACCTGGAAATCTTGTGACTACAGGATCTGTGGTTTGCACTTAGCAGAATTTAGCTCTGAACATCGTAACTACCTAAGACTGGATTTCTTTTTG
Source organism: Rana temporaria (assembly GCF_905171775.1). Lineage (NCBI taxonomy): Eukaryota > Metazoa > Chordata > Amphibia > Anura > Ranidae > Rana > Rana temporaria. Next base: position 75,502,349 of record NC_053500.1, on the reverse strand, counting down.
GCTTTCAAAGCATCTATTATTGAAAAGATCATTTGATTGGAAAAGACAACAAACACTGCACTAGTCCTTACATTAGTCCTAAAGGTACATAGACATATACACCCATGGGCCCGGATTCACATAGCACTTACGCCGACATATCTCGAGATCGTCGTATCTGTGCGCCGTGCCCACAGAACTAGATACGCCTGAAAATAGGCTTCTTCCGACCGACGTAACTTTCCTACGCCGGCGTATCGTGGGCGCATATTTACGCTGGACGCATCTGGCGCTCCCATTGATTTCCTATTAAAATATGCAAATGAGGGAGATATGGCGATTCACGAACGTACATGCGCTCGACGCAGGCTACGCGCTGTGCGCTTAAGTTGTACGTCCGGCCTAAAGTTATTTCTCAAAAAGCAGGTGTAACTCAGCACCAGACATGCACAGGTCAGCTGGAGAGCAGCTGCAGCAGCACCGTTAAGGATGAGCTGAGCAACCACACTTGCAGGACAACACATCTGTATACCAACATGCCAGGCAGGGCCGCCATCAGGAATTATGGGGCCCCTTACACAGCTTCAGGCATGGGCCTGGGGGTGCTGCTGCGAATTGAGAAAGACGAACTAAAGAAAAATATATAGAAAAAAAGGAACTAAAAAGATTAAAAAAATAAATAAAAAAATATCACAAACTTTTTTATTTTATTTTTTTATTTAAAAAAAGGGGGCTTGCCATCTGGTGTCCTGTGCTCACACACACCACATCACCTTCACATTGGATTAGCCCAAGTCCACTATGCAGGACTTGGGAGCAGCAACGCCACGCCAAGGCCCCAATGATGTTACTGTCCATTCATACCACATTCACACGGTCGTGGGCATAACCTCTCCCCAACGACCCAGGGTGACACGCCTTGCTGGCAGGTATGTCACCCACACATTCACACACCAGTCACACTGTAGCCTGCACTACTGACCATGTGCATTCACTACAAAAAAACAAAAAGGGTTCATGCCATTGGCCGACATGGCATGCCCTTACTGGAGGCCGGCACATCCTTCTGTGCACGACACTCCAAAATAAAAAAAGCTCATAACCTGAGCAAAAAAAAAAGGCACTCATTTGCCCTGTCGTGGGCCAGGCATGGTGCCACGGCTCTGGCTCCTCAGTTGCCTGGGGGGGGGAGCCTCGTGTGAGGGGGGTGGGGCATCAGGAGGAGGATCATCCCCAGGTCTGCCACTCCTGGCAGGTGCTGGCTGCCTGCCCTCCAACGCCAGGGCAATGCGGGTGAGGACCGCGTTAGTCTGCGCCTGCAGCTGGCGGGTGGTGGTGTGCCGCTGGTGGTGCCTCGTCTGCCTCCCCTTCGCCTCAATGGCAGCAGTATTGGCCTGTACAGCCACTGCCAGGCTCTTTACCTCTGCCACGAGGCCTGCTATTGTGGCCTGCAGCTCCCCAACGCAGGTGACCAGAGCAGCGCAGTTACCACTCACATCCTGCAGGCTGTCAGTTATCTGGGCCGAGGAGGCCAGGCTGTATGCCACACGTCGCAGGTCCCCGGCTATAGCACCCATATGGTGGGTCTGGCGGCCCTGTTCCCTCACAAGATTTCCACGAGGGATTCAGGAACACCCCTTGTCTTCCGCGTAGCCTTCCTGGGGGCAGGAGAGGCTTGGGGCCGTCTGTACGGGGAGGCCCTTGAGGGGCTTTCCCTGATGGGGGTGGACCCTGAGGGGCTTCCCCTGATGGAGGAGGAGGGTGAGGGGCTTCCCCTGATGGGGGAGGAGGGGGAGGGGCTTCCCCTGATAGGGGAGGAGGTTTGGGAGGGTCCAGGGATGATGTTCTCCTCCAGAAGGTAGACACCTTCCTCAAGGTCCACTTGCTCCTCCTCAACTTCCTCTAGAGGAGAGGTGTGGGCACACTCCTCCAAGGATGGCATGGGTCGTCCAGCAGCTGATGACGGGCCCGCTCCCCCCAGCACATCTTTGGATGACACAAAGCATTCACATGTTGGTGGACCCACACACTTGTCACATATTCCCTTCCACCCCCTCACATGCTACACACCGGATGGGGGATAAAAAACACTTACCTGTCCTCAAGTCCGGATCAGTGGAGTCAAAGCCCTCCAGGCCCTCCACTTGCTCCCTCTCCAGACACCCGGCGATAACCTCCTCCTCCGGGGTCAACCTCACAGCAGATGCTGGTCCGCCTCCCTGTGGTGCCTTCTGATGGCGGCCACTTTATCCCGGACAAGCTGACGCAAGTCATTTATTTTCTTGCTAATGTCCTTAGTGGTCCGGGACTCATGACCAAGGGCATTAACATCCAGGGTGATGTTCTCCAGGATCTGTTGTTTCCTGGCCCTGCTGGTCTGGGCGCCATGGAGGAAAACATAAAATTTCTCTATGGCAGAGATGAGGACAGCCCTCTCATCTGGTGAGAAATTTTTCTTCCTCCTGTTCCCTCTCAGTCTGAACATCAGCCATGGCTCCGCGCAAAAGTACTCTGCTCCAGGGGGAAGAGAAGAAAGCTGGTGTACTTTTGCACCGGACGGGCGTATGGCTGGGCATATTTATGCGCTTGGCGTAAGCCAGTGGGCCGGCGTATCCCAGGAAGTTGCGCCGGCGTAGTTGTGAGCATGCGCACAGGGGTGCGGTCATACGTCCGTGTCACTGCGCATGCTCTGTTCATGATACGCCGGGCGTAAAACACTGCTCCACGCTCGGACCATCATTTGCATGGGGTCACACCCACTTCCACCTACGCCGGCTAGTGACGAAAATTTATAGTGAAACAAATAGAAGCTGCGACTAACTGTGCAACATAAAACAGTGTCAAAAATTCAAAAAATATAGTCGCGCTAAAAATTTATGTTAATAAATTAAAACAAATATGTGCTGTGACGAGATCCTTGCTCGCCCAGGTCCTGCTCTCCCGACACTCCTCTGCTACCAGTGAGTCAGCTTGCAGATTGCAACGTCTGATGGTCCAGTCATCCAAGGTTCCGGGATCCGAATTACAGCTATGTGCCATTCGAACCCATTAAGAACAAACACCAGGCAGGCTGTATTTAAGTTCAAACAGGACTCTTTATTTTCAAGTACACAGCACACTTTTATACAGAATTTTGGAACATCCCACTCCCAACAACCGCTTTTCTATTGGTCAATTGTAAAGTATATGCAGTCTTCACTCAAGTCCTCCTTGACCATGCAAATGAGGACTTGAAATTGTCAACAGGGATTGGTCCAATAGCTTGGATAGAAAGACTTGTGTATTGAGACAGAAGCCCCAGGGGGTAATCAATGTACACAATAACCCGGTCTACTTAATTACTACCTCTTAGGCCGGGTACTCACGACCAAACATGTATGGTGAAAGCGGTCCGTCGGACCGTTTTCACCATACATGTCTGCCAGAGGGCTTCTGTACGATGGTTGTACACACCATCGTACAGAAGTCCGCGCGTAAACAATACGCGGGGCGTGTCCGCGGTGTCGCCGCGTCGATGACGCGGTGTCGCCGCGACAATGACGCGGCGACGTGGGCGGCCCGCCTTTAAAATGCTTCCACGCATGCGTCGAAGTCATTCGACGCATGCGAGGGACGGCGGGCGCCTGGACATGTACGGTAGGTCTGTACTGACGACCGTACATGTCCGAGCGGGCAGAATTCCAGCGGACTGTTTTAAAACAAGTCCAGGAATATTTGTCTGCTGGGAAAAGGCCCGGCGGGCAAATGTTTGCTGGAATTCGGCCCGCTCGCGCCCACACACGACCAAACATGTCTGCTGAAACTGGCCTGCGGGCCAGTTTCAGCAGACATGTTTGCTCGTGAGTATGGGGCCTGAGAGGTTACATTGCTTTAGACAATAGAATGCTAATTCAATACAGCTGACAGGCTTCTGACCTTTAGAACAATACAAAGTCCCTTAGCGTAAACACATACATCTTCAAACATACATAATAGATTCAATTAACCTTCAATCACCAATTCTAGCCAGACAGACTGGCTCCGACACCCGCTCTTAACCTGTAGAACACAATAAAAGGTATTTCACAAGCTGGTTCCACTTAGCATTTCAAAAGCCTTGCATTGAATGTCCCTCTCCTGTGTAACAGATGTCAAGTAGAAACACTTTAATATCTCAAGGTCCATGACATGTGCATATTCCAAATACAATTCAAAAAAATCAATCCTTAAATAATAATTGTGAGCAAATTCTATGATAGAAACATTGATCCCCATACAAAGAATAAAGATGAATATAAATAAATATCCATATGATAAGTGAATAAGTGAATAGATTCTTATCGCTGGCCACAAAGGGGGTGTTCCACCACTAATGATATAGTCCAATTGTGTCAGAAAGTGAAAATTACAGCCGATCCAGTGAAATCCTCCACCAATAAAGCACACAGATCTGCTTACCAGAACCCGGCGGTCCCTTATTATGAGGGACCCCAGGGAGCATGTAGATATAAGAGCTGCTAGGCTTTAATACTCCAAGGACGTGCTACTGATCATTTTCACACTCCATAACGGTGAATGTCAGATAACATGAGGATATGGAAAAAGACAAAAAATGCCTCGGATAGTGTAAAAAACCTCTTGACTTTAATAGATAAAAGAAAGTACATACATTGCACTTACAATTTAGCAGTACAGATTCGCCTTAAGTCTGCTGTGCTGGCCGGATACAAGCAGACAGACCTGTCCGTCTAGGAAACACGAGCAGTCCAAGGAAGGTGACATCAGCGCGTCGCTCGTATCGCCCTACTAGTTCCGTGAAAAATCACGTCTTCCAGGGGCATGGGCGGCGCACTGCGTCACCTCCCTATGTACACAATAACGTTGCACCAAGCCTCGTTCCCAATCCCCATGCGCCTTGCTCTGGACCGCCATCCTCATCGAGGTGAGCATGTGGAAACGAATGGTGCGGTAGGCTGGAACCAAACAATAATCACGTTATCCCGGGAAGACAATAAAACAGGACACCGTCACACTCACCACAATAGGGGAGTGATATGATGATAACCCAGTGTAAATCTTACAATGAATAAGGATGAGCCGAACACCCCCCTGTTCAGTTCGCATCAGAACTTGCGAATACACCAAATGTTTGTGTAAACTTTAGAACCCCGTTAAAGTCTATGGGACTCGAACATTTGAAATCTAAAGTGTTAATTTTAAAGGCTAATATGCAAGTTATTGTCCTAAAAAGTGTTTGGGGACCTGGGTCCTGTCCCAGGAAACATGTATCAATGCAAAAAAAGTTTTAAAAACGGATGTTTTTTCAGGAGCAGTGAATTTAATAATGCTAAAAGTGAAAAAATAAAAGTGTAATATTACTTTAAATTTCGTACCTAGGGGGGGTGTAAAGTCAGCATGTGAAAAAGCGCATGTTTCCCGTGCATAGAACTGTCCCTGCACAAAGTGTCATTTCTGAAAGAAAAAAAGGCATTTAAAACCGGCTTTGCGGCTCTAATGAATTGTCGGCTCTGGCAATTACAGAGATGATTCATTCATAAAAAATAAAAAAGCTGCGGTCCCCCCAAATTCCATTAACAGGCCTTTCAGGTCTATTATGGATATTAAAGGGGAACCCCGCCGTCAATTTAAAAAAAAAAATGACGTGGGGTTCCCCCCAAATATCCATACCAGACCCTTCAGGTCTGGTGTGGATTTTAAGGGGAACTCCACCCCAAATTTAAAAAAAAATAGCGTGGAGTTCCCCCAAAAATCCACACAAGACCCTTATCCGAGCACGTTAAACTGGCCGGCCGCAGAAAAGAGGGGCGGGACAGAGTGCGGCCACATGCCCTCAACATGGGGAGGATGTCCCCATGTTGATGGGGACAAGGGCCTCATCCCCACAACCCTTGCCCGGTGGTTGTGGGGGTCTGCGGGCAGGGGGCTTATCAGAATCTGGAAGACCCCTTTAACAAAGGGGACCCCCAGATCCTGGCCCCCCCCTATGTGAATTGGTAATGGGGTACACTGTACCTCTACCATTTCACGAAGGAAGTGTAAATAGTTAAAAAAAAACACACAGACACCGTGTGAAAAAAATCCTTTATTAATAATTATAAAAAAAAATCCAGCAATGTGAATCCACTCTCGGCCCAGCCCCCCGCTCCAACGTGGTCTATTATCCAGCGACGGATGATCTCTCCAGCGACCGGTGATCAGCGGTCCGGTCCAGCGATGAGAAGATCCATCCGTCCAGAGCGCAGCAGGCAGCTCCTCTCTCCGCTGGACACAGCCCAGCGGAATGACGCGCTGGAGCTGTGACATTTCTTATATAGGGGAAGCGGCCACCCGTCACGTGACCCCGCCCCCTCTGACGCACCCTCGTACGTCACTGGGAAAGCCCGGTCTTTCCTAGGGACGTACGAGGGTGCGTCAGAGGGGGCGGGGTCACGTGACAGGTGGCCGCTTCCCCTATATAAGAAATGTCACAGCTCCAGCGCGTCATTCCGCTGGGCTGTGTCTAGCGGAGAGAGGAGCTCGCCTGCTACGCTCTGGACGGATGGATCTTCTCATCGCTGGACCGGACCGCTGATCACCCGTCGCTGGAGAGATCATCCGTCGCTGGATAATAGACCACGTTGGAGCGGGGGGGCCTGAAGGGCCTGTTAATGGAATTTGGGGGAACCCCAGCTTTTTGATTTTTATTTTTTATGAATAAATCATCTCTAAATTGCCAGAGCCGACAATTCATTAAAGCCACAAAGCCGGTTTTAAATGCCTTTTTTTCTTTCAGAAATTACACTTTGTGCAGGGACAGTTCTATGTACGGGAAACATGCGCTTTTTCACATGCTGACTTTACACCCCTCCTAGGTACGAAATTTAAAGTAATATTACACTTTTATTGTTTCACTTTTAGCATTATTAAATTCACTGCTCCTGAAAAAACGGCCGTTTTTAAAACTTTTTTTTGCATTGATACATGTTTCCTGGGACAGGACCCAGGTCCCCAAACACTTTTTAGGACAATAAATTGCATATTAGCCTTTAAAATTAACACTTTAGATTTCTCCCATAGACTTTAACAGGGTGTTCCGCGGCTTTTCAAATTTGCCGCGAACACCCCTAATTGTTCGTTGTTCGCCGAACAGGCAATGTTCGAGTCGAACATGAGTTCGACTTGAACTCGAAGCTCATCCCTAGCAATGAATGCAAAAATAAGGATTCAGTTAAAAAAATGTTATACAAATGTATATGCCAAAAATACCTAAATAAATAAGTAAGGTTTGACAGTGCACATAACACTAACTCTCAGAGTATCAACTTAGAACCAATAATCAGCCCCGAGAGAAAGGGGAGACACAAAACAAATTAAAAAAATAATACAATACACATAAATATGTGGGGCCAGATTCTCTAAGATCCTGCGGCGGCATTGCGTAAGCTATTTACACTACGCCGCCCCAACTTACAGGAGCAAGTGCTGTATTCCCCAAACACTTGCTCCGTAGTTTGGGGCGGCGTAGTGTAATTGGCCCGGCGTATCCCCGCGTAATTCCAAGGGGGCGGCTTGTATTTAAATTAAGCGTGCCCCCGTGCCGTTTGAACTGCGCATGCGCCAGGCTTAAAATAGCCCAGTGCGCATGCTCCAGTTCTCGACGGAAAACGTCAATGACGCCGACGTGTGCGTCATTGACGTAAAGTCCTATTCAAGAACGACTTAGTAAAACGACGTACCCGACAGGAAAAGACGCCGCGGACCTGACGCCATACTTAACATGGCATACGTGGGACTGGCGTAAGGTTACCCCTCATATAGCAGGGGTAACCTTACACTTACGCAAACGACGTTAGCGACGGTTACGCGACGAGATTTCGTTCGGGAATCGGCGTAGCAGGCTCATTTGCATAAACAAATGAGACCTGAACGTAAACGCCACCTAGCGGCCGGCGGCGAATTACATTTAGGATCCGACAGTGTAAGTGACTTGCACTAGTCGGATCCTAGCCTAAATCCGGCGTATCTTGTTTTGTGAATACAAAATAATGATACGCCGGCGGGAAATTCGATTTACGCCGGTGTATCAGTAGATACACCGGCGTAACTTGTTTGAGAATATGGCCCGTGGTCTGGAAATCCGCAACCAGCACCACTTAAATATGTTTGTAACCATTTCAAATTGTTTAAAATGTATTTAATAATGACACATATTATTTTATTATTTTATTTTAGGCGATAAATCCACGCCATTTCTTGTTTGGAAATTTCGCGGACAACAGAACTGCCCCTCCAATGTGGTCTATATTTGTTGATCCCGACAAACAGTGTGTTAGCAGGGTCCCTATTATGTACCTGATTGTAGTGTCTCGACACTGAATGTTTATCGAAGCCCTTTCTGATGTTGGCGATATGTACATTAAGTCTCACCCGAAGTGCCCTCTTGGTCCTCCCAACATATTGAAGGCCACAAGGGCACTCGATGAGATACACCACCCCTTCTGTCGAGCAGGTAATAAAAGGTTCCACCTCATATGATCGACTGGTCTTAGTGGATTTAAAAGTACATATTTTCCTGTCTTGGCATCTATTAAGAGAGCAAACCTGGCACCTCTTACATCTAAAGTAACCAGTAAGGTCTTGTAAAAAAGTTCTGTTCTCTTTTAGGGGGTCCAGAACGCTAGGGGCAATCTGGCTGGCTAATGAGGACGCTACCTTAAACACAATACGTGGTCTCTCGAGTAGTACAGGGGCTAAAACTTGATCCGTGGTCAGGATATGCCAGTGTTTCTGAATTAATTTTTTTATATTATGATGCTGAACCGAAACAGTGGTGACAAATGAAAAGTTGTCACCTCTGTCCGCTTTGGTGCGGTCTCCCAAGAGGTGCTCCCTCTCGGTTTTTCTAGTAGATTCAATCAACTGAGTCAATGTGGTCTGGTCATATCCCTTCTCCATGAATATTTTGGAGAGCACTACAGCCTGACTCTCAAAAGATTCAATCTCCGTGCAGTTGCGTCGCAAGCGTGTGAATTGTCCTTGTGGGACCGCTTTCAGCCAAGATGACTGGTGTCAACTGTCTAATGGGATATAGGAGTTTCTGTCAGTTGATTTGAAATGTTGGTTGTCACAAATTGCCCATCCTTGATTTAAATTTTTAAATCAAGGAAGTTAACTTCCTCCAGGCTAGCCTCAAAGCTAAACCTAATGCCTCTATTATCGACATTCAAGTCCGACATAAACTCCTTAAAGGGGTTGTAAAAACAAAAATATTTTCCTCTTAAATTAAAGTCTGACCGTAGCGGATAAAGTAAAAAGTAATGTTTTGCATTATAACTAGTTTGATACCTGTTGAAATCAAGCTGACTTCCTGGTTTGCGGTGTGCATTCATTCTTGCTACATCACAGCCTAATGGGAACTACAGTTCCCATTAAGCTTAGCCTTCATGCCTGTGAGGGATAAGAGCGCATCTTCACGCAGGGCTGTAGTCATAGGGAGGGGGTGAGCACATTCTGCTTTCCACCATGCAAAACAGCTCAGATGCTGGTGGACAACAAGAAGAGGAGAGACAGGAAATGGCATTTTCAAACCTGGATTACTGTATTTTGGAGGTCCAAAGGAAAAACAAGGTAAGTGATATTTAAATGCTCTTGCTTACAGCAATCAATTGATCTAATAAAAAACGAACCTTTAGTGTTCCTTTAAGATCGGATTCGCACCCGTCCCATAGTAGGAGGACGTCGTCAATGTACCTGGACCAAAGTACTACCTCCGGTCAACGGCAAACATCGACGACGTCCTCCTCCCTCTTTCTTTCTTTCTTTCTTTTTTTTTCTCTTTTTTTTTTTCCCATAAATTTATCTTCTTCATTCTTTCTTACATATAAAGAAAAAGTCATTCACAAATGAGCAACCAAAATTAGCTTTAGCATCCTCCCTGAGGGCAACCCTTGCATCAAGTGCACCCCTGTCTCTTACTTCTATTCCCCCCCAATCCTAGTCCTCTCCCCCCCACGGATCTGTCTATAACATTGACGTTCAACCTGTTTATTTCTGTATCTTTACCTGTCTGTTTCTATCAATGCCTGTGCAAATTTTTCTGACATTTTGAAAGCTCTTCATTTCTCCCAGGCTGCTCTACATCTGGCCTCCCCTCCCAGTTCTCCTCGTCACAGATATTCAATTTCTGCTATGAAATCCACTCATTGAATCCACTCTTTTATAGATGGCCTCTTTGGGTGTAACCAGTTCTTTGGAATTAGGCTCTTTGCTGCATTTAGCAATACTGGAACTAAAGTCATTCCATACTGTTTTTTTGGCCTATCTGTTCCATGAAACAGACAAGTCAAGGGATTCCGCAAAATCCTTTCCCCTGTTATTTCTTCTATATATTCTAGAACTTCTTCCCAGTACTCTTGTATTCTCGGGCAGTCCCACCAGATATGCACTGTCGTTCCTATTTGTTTACACTCCCTCCAACACAATGCAGAATTATTTGCATGTATTTTACTCATTCTCTTAGGGGTCAAATGCCAGCGTACCATACATTTGTAATTTGCTTCGATAGTGGTGATATCCGAGGCAAAATTGAACACTGCACCTATCATTTGGGAGTCCTCTAGCTTTTTACCAATATCGTGTCCCCACTTTTCTACACATGTCAGTGCTCCCTGCATCTCCAAGTCTGTTAATATTCCGTATAGTAACGCTATTCCGTGTTTTAGTGGTTTTCCAATGGAACATAGCTTTTCTATTGGGTTTTATTTTTTGTCGTCTCTAATCGGCTGTGGTAAAGTGCTCACAAAATGCTTTAACTGAAAATACTCCCATTCACTCAAATGTTGAACCCCTTCTAGTGCTTGTAAATCATTTCTTGACCTTATTTTACCTTGTGTGACAATATCACCTAATTTTTTAGTGCCCAGTTGTCTTCCCATTCGTGTCTTATTGCCTGGTGGAAAAAACTCTGTACCTGCTAATGGGACAAATGGGGAATTATATTCCCACCTTTCCCACCTATATAGTGTGTCCCATATTTTAAATACATTCTTCGTTATACTATGCGTGTCCGCGCCCATATTCCTAACTTTAAGTGGTATCCATACATTCTTATTTAATTGTGTCAGACTTATTGTGTCTTCCATCTGTACCCACTTCTTTTTAGTATATGTGTTTGTCCATTCTGCTAACCTTGCTAATATTACAGCGTAATAGTATCTCTTTATATATGGGAGCGCCAACCCCCCATTTTTTTTTTCCGACTTAATTTACTCGGGCCTTTTTACCCTGCCATATATATTTTGAAATTAGAGTTTTAATTATCTTAAAGTTGCAACGAAGGGAATTTGGGACTTTAAATGAAACAGTGGGCTAAATGGGGACAAAGTAATGAAACAAGCCATGGGGGACAAAGTAATGAAACAAGCCATGGATGAAATGTTCATGTATTGAGAAAATAGAATATTTAGTAAAAACAAATAGCTTGTACAAAAGTACAGAACATACATTTCATACATAATACAATAATTGATATAAAAATACATTAAATGAATAACAGTCCGTGACAACATATATAGCCACATAGAGGTTGGGCATAACCACGCAATAGGTGAAGTATAAAATGTAAATAGATCATAGAAGTACTGGTTGATCAGAATGGGTCCCATAAACGCGTATAGCTACATCTTTGTAAGCCCGACGCGGCGTTTCGTGTATATGAAAAACACTCATCAGGGGCGGATGTAGTGGGATATCTGGAATACAGATTTTATTAGTTATCAAGGTATTAAAATTGGATCCACCAAAAAAGAGGTAGTAAGTCAATTCTGGTTACTTACATAGTATGTCAAAGTGGTAATGTAAATACAGTTAAGACCAAACATATGCCCGTCCCGGGACAGAGGTGGCAGACCAGCAGGCAAACAGCAGAGCGCATAAAGCATCCCTCCCAGACAGCACAGCGACCATGGGTAAAGTAAAATTATAGTGTATCCTCATAGTACAGGTAGGTATCTGTAATGAATGAATGAATAGGTCCATCAAACAGTGACCCACATGGTAGGGGGATAAGGGCATAACAAATACATTAAAATTAACAAAGGATACCTGGAATGCGAGTAGGATGGCCACAGCTAGTGACAGCTGTAAGGCCTGCATAGAAAATGGCCACTGGCTGAAGGGCTGGGAAGGTGCTTAAATACGTCCAGCAAATGCACCAGACTGCCCCCAACGTCACGTCAGCTGACCAGTGTGGGGGCGGGGCCCTCAATCAGACAGCACAATTGCCTGTACTGAAGAGATGCTACACACACCCACTTGATCAGCTGTGATGGATACTAGCCATACAACAAGGCGACGCCCATTAAGGACATCACTCGGATGGCACGTAACGCCGATGCACTGACGGTAACCGCTCGTACCCCCAAAGGGGGGGGAAAGGGAAGCACAGTGAGTGCATCGCAATCCCGGGATGCAGACAACAAAAAAAAAAAAGGTCTAAACAGTGCGTGATGTTTGCAAGCAGCTAAGTGGTGTGTTCAGCAACTGAATGGCAAATTAAACCATAATTAAAGTATGCCGTTTGTGTGGACAGATTATGCACACTTTGCACGGACGGATGTAGTGGGATATCTGGAATACAGATTTGATTAGTTTCATTTAAAGTCCCAAATTCCCTTTGTTGCAATTTTCCGCATACGGGATGGAGATATAGTATGGATGTAATCTCATATAAAGTCCAAGACACAAGGATGGAGATACATTACAGAGGTATTCTCATTTAAAGTCCCAAACACCTTCGGGTGGTCCCCCCCTTTTTTCTTATAGTACCAGGGATGGAAACAGTGATCGGCAGCTGGCAGTGTTCCCCTGCCAGCCCTATATGGGGCCGTCCGTGCAAAGTGTGCATCTGTCCACACAAACGGGATACTTTAATTATGGTTTAATTTGCCATTCAGTTGCTGAACACACCACTTAGCTGCTTGCAAACATCATGCACTGTTTAGACCTTTTTTTTTTTGTTGTCTGCATTCCGGGATTGCGATGCACTCACTGTGCTTCCCTTTCTCCCCCTTTGGGGGTACGGGCGGTTACCGTCAGTGCATCGGCGTTACGTGCCATTGCAGCGTCCCACTCAGGACATGTGGGAACTGCAAAAGTATTACTTCTTTGTCATTGCTATATTGCATGTCATTTTGCATTGCTATACCTGTGGTATCCCTGTTCATAGGCTGGTCAAGTGTGCTTCATACTTCCCACCACAAGATGGGGATAGCACCACTCTGGGATATCTATCCCAGCTCAGGTTATCTGTGGTCAGTTGTTCAGTACAGGAAGAGTGTGCAGAGAGAAAGCAGAATGTGAAGGTGAGAGAGAAGGTCAGTCCAGAGAAGGGACAAATTGGAACTGCTAAAATCAAAGGATAACAGCCAGTAATCGGCAACAAAGACCTTTGAGTATAAAGGTGAAGGATTTCTTAGCCACCGGCAACCTCACCCATGTCACTGGATTCAAAAGAGACCAGGAACAAGTAAGCATTATACTGAACCACAGCCTGAGTCCAGGCCTACTAAAGCCTATTAGCAGTGGATCAGCAGAATTCCTCTATTTACCCAGAGACTGTATTCTAACTGAATGTTTGTACTGCAACCAAAACCAGACACAGTAAAAGTTTGTGAGTTGTATCCTACCACTGTCTACCTCATTCTTCAACATTGCTACTACAACTGGTTGTACCACCATTAACGGTACTGGCGTCACGACAAATACCATCAAGGGACCCAGCCGCCACAAGCACTCTAAATACCCCTGTCATCACGGGCACCTCAACCACCATCTTGGCTGGCGTTTCCCTATCGCAGAGCGTGCCCCGGAGGATTTCGTGCTGTCTTCCCTTTCACTGTGCGGTTCTGGCTCGTCGCATAAAAAAATTTGGCGTCACGAACAGGATTTTTTACCCCTGCGCCTTATGTAAAAGACTGGCGCATCAGAATAAGCCCCTTTGCTTTATTGAGAGACTATTTACTTATTGCATGCTGTGTGGGGCCACAGAACTGTTTAAACTGTTTAAAAGTTGCATGGAAGCAGTATCCCAGTTATCAGCATAAAAATCGCAGCATCCAAAGTGAGAAAATCGGACGTTTGTGTGTTAACAAAACTGCTTGCGGTATTTGAATTGACTGTTTCCATTCACTTAAAATGGCTGCCGGAGACCTTCTTGTTCAAAAATTCCTGCGCCATCACTGTGGATAAGTTAGTGACACCCCCTGAAGAGCGGGAAAGTTTGGTGCCACCCATTTATGCCAAATTGTCCGGCCAGCCCGCCTTACCTTTGCTGTGTCAATCCTGGGAGGAGAGTGTGACAAACGCACGTCCCAGAACTCGCGAGACTTCGCATGCGAGCAAAAGAAGAGAAAATAATCGCACTGCTTGCCGTCCGAGCAGTAATCGCAGCCTGTCAGTTGCCTCTACTAACTATAAGGGCACTGATAGCTGGAACTCTGCCAGAGACCCAAAATCAACATTGCTGCAGCATTGTATTCAGCTGGCACTAAATTCTTAAAGGGTCATACACCCGCAAGACAGCGGTTGCCCATAGCAACACCGCACAAAAAGTGTCTAAAAACGCATTTGATTTACCTAACTAGAACTCACCTGCTGTTACCATGTCTGTGCAAGAAGACAACGTGCAGCCTGACCTCAGCGGACCTCCTGCATCAGCCGCCGTCAGTCCCAGGGCAATACCAACCGCTGCAGCACCAAGTTTAATGCCTTTCACCATGCCTTATTATTTTGGGGCCCCCTGGTTCCCATGATATTCTGGAGAAATTCATACTTTAAGGGACTTTAAAGAAAAAATTCTGGCTATGTTCAGATTGTACCCTGTATCCTCAGAGCAACAGATGGAGATTTTTCTTGCGCAATTGGAAGGAGCTGCGCTCAGAGAAGTGAAATCTTGGCCGAGCTCAGAGAGAAAGACCATGGAGCAGATTTTTGAACGTCTCTACACCACCTTTGAACCCAGAACCGTGTCAGAGGTCAAGATGAGGTTCTTCAGCAAGAGACAGCAATCCGGTGAGTCACTCAGAGACTTTGCATTATCTTTGCAGGAAGCCCTTAGAGCTGTTGTCCAAGTAGACCCCCATGAGGCAGAAAATCAGGACAAAACCCTGAAAGAACAATTTATTGAAGGCGTCGATACAGACAATCTAAAGAGCCAACTAAGAATCTTAGCCGCCCAACATCCAAGCGCTACCTTCTTGGATTTCAAAGAACTAGCTATCAGCATACTGGGAAAAAGCCCACCAACAGAACCTGTTAGATCTGTTGAAGTGCCTGTATCACAGCTGGTTACCCCTGTAAAGTCTTTACCTATAGTCAGTCAGGCAACCCAAGCTCCAGCTCCTGACGCAGTTGCTGCCTTGACGGAACAAGTCCATTTCCTGACTAAAAGTCTGGAGAAAGTCCACCAAAAATTGTACCAATGGGAGAAACCATTAATGCTAGAGGATGAGAAACCTGTGTCCAGAAGACTCTTCCCCTCTAATTCTAGAGAGACTTATTCCAGAAATTCTGGCGGACGCCCCCCTGATCGCACTAGTACCCCTAAGCGGCCTTTCTGCACGTACTGTCACAAACCAGGCCATGCAGAAGCAACCTGCTGGCAGTTAAAATGGGAAGCCCCCGAGGCCAAGGACCACCCCTCGGGAGGTGAACCAATAGGTCCAGAAGATCCCCACTGGATGCCAAGATACGTTGGATCCCGTCCTGAAGTGGCACTTCAAATAAATGGAGTTCCTTTTGTTGCCCTAGTTGACACCGGATCCCAAGTCACCACCATTCAACAAGCAGCCTTTGAAAAATACTGGGATCAAAATCAGCTTACCCAGCCTCCAGAATCCTGGCTGAGTCTCATAGCCAGTAACGGCAAACCCATACCAGTCCATGGTTATGGGGAACCTACCATTCAAGTAGGAGGAACTACACTACCTCGACAAGGCCTTATTGTGGTACGAGTCAGAGACAATAGCCCTAACCCTCCAATAGTCCTGGGAATGAATGTCCTCAGGAACTGTTATGTTGAGATGCTAGAAGCCTTGCACCAGTTAGTGCCTACTGCCTCCCCTGATTCTAAGAAGGTGATCCAACAAACCATCCATGTACTAAATGCGCAACAGAGATTCACCAACGAAAAAGGAGAAATTTGCTGTGCCCGCATCCGGGATAAGCAACCTGTGATCCTCAAACCCAACACCGAAACTCTCTTGTGGTGCCGAGCTGTAGTCGGAATCCAAGGTCAAGACTACCAAGCCCTGGTAGAGCCTGTTGTTTTGGAAGACTATCCTCTAATTAGAGCTGCAAGGAGCCTAGTAACCGTCTCTGAAGGTAAAGTGCCTATACGACTCCTAAACTTGAGTGATAGCAGTGTAACACTAACAAAACACCGTCCTATTGCACAGCTAATCCAAGTCACTTTTCAAGATGTCATCAGTGTGGCTATAGCTACCACAGAGCAAATTACCAAGAGACAGAACCCACAGGACCAAAATGTAAAAACATCCTGGTGGAAAGAACTTCATGTGGGAGATGCTTCCACTCCAGCAAACCAAATGGAGGGAGTACTAAAAATTGTGAAGGAGCTTCACCGTGCCTTCAGTAAGCATTCCACAGACTATGGGGAAGTGGATATTATCAAGCACTCCATTCCTACAGGTTCACACCCACCGATCAAGGAAAGATATCGGCCTATACCACCAACTATGTACCAATCCGTAAAGCAAATGATCCAAGAGATGAAGGACTCCAATGTCATTAGAGACAGCCATAGTCCATGGGCTGCACCTCTAGTCCTTGTCCGTAAAAAGGATGGTAACATCAGATTCTGTGTGGATTACAGAAAAATTAACCAAATCACCCACAAGGATGCTTACCCTTTACCACGCATAGAGGAATCTTTGACAGCTTTAGGATCTTCAGCCTACTTCTCTACCCTTGATTTAACCAGTGGATACTGGCAAGTACCCATGGCACCTGAAGATCGTGAGAAGACTGCATTTACCACCCCGATGGGCCTATTTGAGTTCAACCGCATGCCTTTTGGACTTTGCAATGCGCCCGGAACCTTTCAAAGATTAATGGAGCATTTTTTAGGACACAAAAATTTTGAAACCGTCCTGTTGTACTTAGATGATGTCATCATCTACTCCAAATCTTATGAAGATCACTTGAAACATTTGGCCGAAGTTTTGCAAATCCTCATTAAACATGGACTCAAAGTCAAACCATCTAAGTGCTATCTACTGAAGACAGAAGTAAAATACTTAGGGCATATTGTAAGCTCTGAAGGTGTTAAACCGGATCCAGAGAAGATGGCTGCAGTCCGAAATTGGCCTACTCCTAGTACAGTGAAAGAAGTGAGGAGTTTTCTCAGTTTCGCAGGATACTACAGACGCTTTATTCCTCATTTTGCCCAAATTGCGGGGCCAATATTAGAACTTCTGAGAGGACATCCCAAGAGGTACCAAAAGTCTCCAATACCAGTTGAATGGAACACAGAAAGAGAAATTGCCTTCCAGCTCCTAAAGAAGAGGTTAACAGAACCGCCAATCCTAGGCTATCCAGATTACCAGCAGCCATTTCATCTTTACACAGATGCTAGTAAGAAAGGTCTGGGAGCTGTCCTATCGCAGGTACAGGAAGGAAAAGAGAGTTATTTCCTACGCTAGTAGATCTCTTAAAGGTACTGAAAGAAACGACCAAAACTATAGTTCTTTCAAATTGGAATTCCTCGCACTCGTGTGGGCTGTTACAGAGAAATTTAAAGATTACCTTGCTGCAACACCATTTGTGGCCTTCACAGATAACAACCCGCTAGCACATCTTAATACCGCCAAGTTGGGAGCATTGGAACAAAGATGGGCCTCACGCCTAGCTAACTACGATTTCACCATAAAATACAGAACAGGAAAAGCAAATGAAAATGCGGATGCATTATCCCGTCTGCCTACCCAAGAAGACCCTACTACACAGGAAGATGTTTGGGAAGAGGTAGAAATGCCAGCTTTTTACAAAGATTTTGCCCAACAAGACATTATCACCATCAAAGGAAGAGAAGTCCTTAACCTTCAACAACAAGTGGATCCAAGATCCCAAGTGGACAAAGAAAGGTGGATCAAGCTGCAAAATGAAAGCCGAGTGTTGGGAGAACTGCAAGATTTCTTCACCAGCGGAAGAACACCTGAAAGAATTCGCAGAAGAAATGCTGATCCAGAATTGTCAAAACTTTGGAGACACAGAAAACATCTCTTCCTACAGAAGGGCCTACTATTAAGAAGAACTTTAGACCCAATTACCTGGGATCGTCTATACCAAATCTTAATACCCCGCCGAGATGCAAGAATCATTCTTGAGATGTATCATGATCAATCAGGACACTTTGGCGTGCAGAAGACAGAAGCCACCATCCGTAGAAGATTCTACTGGATTGGGATAAGAGGAGACATTGAAAAGTGGTGTCGAGAGTGTTCCACCTGTGCTGTTGGAAGAAATGAAAAACATGACCAAAAAGCACCCTTACATCCCATTGTAAGCCGAACACCGCTAGAAATAGTTGCAATTGACCATGTGAAGCTGGAACCAAGTCGCTCAGGTTACACATACGCCATGACCATCATTGATCATTATACCAAATTTGTTGTAGCCGTACCTGTCAAGGACCTGACCGCTAAAACAACTGCAGATGCCTTCTGGAAACATTTCCTATTGCCATATGGATGCCCAGAAAGAATCCTTACAGATCAGGGATCTGCCTTTGAGTCGCAACTCTTCAAAGAACTGTGTACACTTCACAATTGCCAGAAAGTCAGGACCACCGCCTACCACCCCCAAGGGAATGGACTCTGCGAGAAAATGAACCAAACTTTAATTGAGATGTTAAGAGCAGTACCACCTGCTACAAGAAGTGATTGGCCTACTCTATTGCCTCAATTGATGTACACCTACAATAACACCATTCACTGTTCTACTGGGTATACACCTTACTATCTCATGTTTGGCCGACAAGGTAAACTACCTGCTGACCATACTTTGGGCGTACAAGTGCCTGATGCAATCAACCCTCTACCAAAGACTGATTGGGTGAGTGAGCACCAAAGACGTCTAATTGATGCACAAGAAATTGTTCAACATCGCATGGAACGTGCTCATGAAAAGCAACAAAGAGATTATAACCTATCTGCCAAAGCAGAACCTCTCAAAATGGGTGACCATGTATGGTTAAAAAACAACCATCGCACCAGCAAGTTAGATAGCAAATGGGAGAGAGAACCTTACACCACTACAGCTATTCTCAATCCAGAGACTGATACTTATGAGATCACTAAAGAAAACAAATCACGTGTAGTACATCGCAATCGCCTTAAGTTATGTCTCAAGGAAAGTACTCCAGAAGAAACTCTCCAAGAAGAAGCTGTCCAAGAGGAAACACAATCCATAGAACCAAAGCCTACAAAATCATCTGATTCAGAGAATCCACTACAGTCTTTTGGAAAAGCGTTATTAGACTCTGATCCTTTACAATGGTTCCTTACACCATGGCTCAATATCTTAGTGCCTGCCAAGACCAATACAACTGAACTTCAACCAGAGGAGCTATCTCAAGAAGTGTCTACTACAGCTCAAGAGACACCAAGTTCCCTTGAAACAAGGCCTGTAGAAACTCAGCCGCTACGAAGATCTGACAGGACTACAAGAGGACGACCACCTGTCCGTTTTGAGGATTACCTGCACCAGCAGCCGAAAAGTCAACTACCAACCCTGCCATCTCATCGTTGAGTGCATCCTTACGTCGTCTGAAGTTCCAGAGTGAGAAGAAGACTTACTTGGGATATCATGTTTATTTCCTTTAAAGGACTTTTTAAAAGGACTACTTACCTACTGTTTTGCAACGTTCAAGCCTGCACCCGGAGATAGACTTTCACGTACCTGAGCCTCCGTGATATTCGTCTGTTGACATTTTCCTGTGCCCAGGGAACGGACTCATACCCTGTGAGCCTCCTGAGATGTTTATTTTTGTTTTGTTTTCCTTTTTCCATCTCATCGTGGACTATTCTGGTTTTGCCATACATCACCAGTCTTCAGAGGAAAAACTACACCCCTTTTTGTCACCTTTTTTCACATTTCGTTGTTGCCTGAGATATGTTTGCCTAACCCATTTTACTTGCAGATACAAGAAGTACATGAATGGGGTTATATTGTTATTTCCTATGCATGCATGCTTTTCCCTTTCTCTTATATCTTACAGGAAGACACAACATCGAGTCAAAAGTGTGTCAAGGTCGACACACGTTTTACCATGGGGGTATGCAGCGTCCCACTCAGGACATGTGGGAACTGCAAAAGTATTACTTCTTTGTCATTGCTATATTGCATGTCATTTTGCATTGCTATACCTGTGGTATCCCTGTTCATAGGCTGGTCAAGTGTGCTTCATACTTCCCACCACAAGATGGGGATAGCACCACTCTGGGATATCTATCCCAGCTCAGGTTATCTGTGGTCAGTTGTTCAGTACAGGAAGAGTGTGCAGAGAGAAAGCAGAATGTGAAGGTGAGAGAGAAGGTCAGTCCAGAGAAGGGACAAATTGGAACTGCTAAAATCAAAGGATAACAGCCAGTAATCGGCAACAAAGACCTTTGAGTATAAAGGTGAAGGATTTCTTAGCCACCGGCAACCTCACCCATGTCACTGGATTCAAAAGAGACCAGGAACAAGTAAGCATTATACTGAACCACAGCCTGAATCCAGGCCTACTAAAGCCTATTAGCAGTGGATCAGCAGAATTCCTCTATTTACCCAGAGACTGTATTCTAACTGAATGTTTGTACTGCAACCAAAACCAGACACAGTAAAAGTTTGTGAGTTGTATCCTACCACTGTCTACCTCATTCTTCAACATTGCTACTACAAATGGTTGTACCACCATTAACGATACTGGCGTCACGACAAATACCATCAAGGGACCGAGCCGCCACAAGCACTCTAAATACCCCTGTCATCACGGGCACCTCAACCACCATCTTGGCTGGCGTTTCCCTATCGCAGAGCGTGCCCCGGAGGATTTCGTGCTGTCTTCCCTTTCACTGTGCGGTTCTGGCTCGTCGCACCATCCGAGTGATGTCCTTATTGGGCGTCGCCTTGTTGTAAGGCTAGTATCCATCACAGCTGATCAAGTGGGTGTGTGTAGCATCTCTTCAGTACAGGCAATTGTGCTGTCTGATTGAGGGCCCCGCCCCCACACTGGTCAGCTGACGTGACGTTGGGGGCAGTCTGGTGCATTTGCTGGACGTATTTAAGCACCTTCCCAGCTCTTTAGCCAGTGGCCATTTTCTATGCAGGCCTTGCAGCTGTCACTAGCTGTGGCCATCCTACTCGCATTCCAGGTATCCTTTGTTAATTTTAATGTATTTGTTATGCCCTTATCCCCCTACCATGTGGGTCACTGTTTGATGGACCTATTCATTCATTCATTACAGATACCTACCTGTACTATGAGGATACACTATAATTTTACTTTACACATGGTCGCTGTGCTGTCTGGGAGGGATGCTTTATGCGCTCTGCTGTTTGCCTGCTGGTCTGCCACCTCTGTCCAGGGACGGGCATATGTTTGGTCTTAACTGTATTTACATTACCACTTTGACATACTATGTAAGTAACCAGAATTGACTTACTACCTCTTTTTTGGTGGATCCAATTTTAATACCTTGATCACTAATCAAATCTGTATTCCAGATATCCCACTACATCCGCCCCTGATGAGTGTTTTTCATATACACGAAACGCCGCGTCGGGCTTACAAAGATGTAGCTATACGCGTTTATGGGACCCATTCTGATCAACCAGTACTTCTATGATCTATTTACATTTTATACTTCACCTATTGCGTGGTTATGCCCAACCTCTATGTGGCTATATATGTTGTCACGGACTGTTATTCATTTAATGTATTTTTATATAAATTTTTGTATTATGTATGAAATGTATGTTCTGTACTTTTGTACAAGCTATTTGTTTTTACTAAATATTCTATTTTCTCAATACATGAACATTTCATCCATGGCTTGTTTCATTACTTTGTCCCTATTTAGCCCACTGTTTCATTTAAAGTCCCAAATTCCCTTTGTTGCAATTTTCCGCATACGGGATGGAGATATAGTATGGATGTAATCTCATATAAAGTCCAAGACACAAGGATGGAGATACATCACAGAGGTATTCTCATTTAAAGTCCCAAACACCTTTGGGTGGTCCCCCCCTTTTTTCTTATAGTACCAGGGATGGAAACAGTGATCGGCAGCTGGCAGTGTTCCCCTGCCAGCCCTATATGGGGCCGTCCGTGCAAAGTGTGCATAATCTGTCCACACAAACGGCATACTTTAATTATGGTTTAATTTGCCATTCAGTTGCTGAACACACCACTTAGCTGCTTGCAAACATCACGCACTGTTTAGACCTTTTTTTTTTGTCTGCATCCCGGGATTGCGATGCACTCACTGTGCTTCCCTTTCCCCCCCTTTGGGGGTACGGGCGGTTACCGTCAGTGCATCGGCGTTACGTGCCATCCGAGTGATGTCCTTATTGGGCGTCGCCCTGTTGTATGGCTAGTATCCATCACAGCTGATCAAGTGGGTGTGTGTAGCATCTCTTCAGTACAGGCAATTGTGCTGTCTGATTGAGGGCCCCGCCCCCACACTGGTCAGCTGACGTGACGTTGGGGGCAGTCTGGTGCATTTGCTGGACGTATTTAAGCACCTTCCCAGCTCTTCAGCCAGTGGCCATTTTCTATGCAGGCCTTACAGCTGTCACTAGCTGTGGCCATCCTACTCGCATTCCAGGTATCCTTTGTTAATTTTAATGTATTTGTTATGCCCTTATCCCCCTACCATGTGGGTCACTGTTTGATGGACCTATTCATTCATTCATTACAGATACCTACCTGTACTATGAGGATACACTATAATTTTACTTTACCCATGGTCGCTGTGCTGTCTGGGAGGGATGCTTTATGTGCTCTGCTGTTTGCCTGCTGGTCTGCCACCTCTGTCCCGGGACGGGCATATGTTTGGTCTTAACTGTATTTACATTACCACTTTGACATACTATGTAAGTAACCAGAATTGACTTACTACCTCTTTTTTGGTGGATCCAATTTTAATACCTTGATCACTAATCAAATCTGTATTCCAGATATCCCACTACATCCGCCCCTGATGAGTGTTTTTCATATACACGAAACGCCGCGTCGGGCTTACAAAGATGTAGCTATACGCGTTTATGGGACCCATTCTGATCAACCAGTACTTCTATGATCTATTTACATTTTATACTTCACCTATTGCGTGGTTATGCCCAACCTCTATGTGGCTATATATGTTGTCACGGACTGTTATTCATTTAATGTATTTTTATATCAATTATTGTATTATGTATGAAATGTATGTTCTGTACTTTTGTACAAGCTATTTGTTTTTACTAAATATTCTATTTTCTCAATACATGAACATTTCATCCATGGCTTGTTTCATTACTTTGTCCCCATTTAGCCCACTGTTTCATTTAAAGTCCCAAATTCCCTTCGTTGCAATTTTCCGCATACGGGATGGAGATATAGTATGGATGTAATCTCATATAAAGTCCAAGACACAAGGATGGAGATACATCACAGAGGTATTCTCATTTAAAGTCCCAAACACCTTCGGGTGGTCCCCCCCTTTTTTCTAATTATCTTAAAGAAGCTTTGTGGAATTTTTATAGGAAGCATTTGAAATTTATAGATTATTTTCGGTAATATCATCATTTTAAATGCATTGATCCTACCTATCCAGGAGATCGGTTTCTTTGCTAAGTTTTTCATATCTTGTTTTATTTCATTAACTAAGGGGATATAGTTGGCCAGGTATAGTTTTTCTACTCTGGGGGTAATCTTTATTCCTAAGCATGTTAAAGTTTTTTTTCCTAAGTAAATGGAAATTCTGTCTGTAGATCTTTTTCTTCCTTTATATCAATTCCTAGGTTCAAGATTACCGTTTTTATAGGATTTATTTTAAAATTAGAGAGTTCCCCGTATTTTTTTATTTCTTTCATTACGTTGGGAATAGAGAGTCTAGGTTTGGTCACATAGGAGTATGTCGTCTGCGTACGCCACCACCTTATGCTCCCCTATCCTTCCGGTAATACTGGTTGTCAAACCAGAAATAATTATGGCTAACTGCATATTGCAACAGCTCCATAATAAAATCAATCTGCATTTGAGCTAACCCCGAACTCCTCACTAGATGCAATAGGACTGCCTCAAAACCAAGCTGGTGTGGGATGATGGTATAGAGGGAGGTCACGTCAGCCGTGACTAACCATAACCCTGGCTTGGGAGTAATGTTAGTAAGCATATTGATGACTTGTTTGGTGTCCCTTATGTAGGAGGGGATCTTCTGAACCAGTTGTTACAAGAAGAAATCAATGTACTTGCCCAACCGGGACATGATGGAATCTATTCCACTAACTATGGGACGTCCCGGGGGGCAAGTCTGGTTCTTATGTATTTTGGGGAGATAATAGATTACCGGAGTGCGCGGAGCACTCGGTATCAGAAAGAACCCCTCTTTGTTGTTTAAGATACCACTATTTAAACCCCGGTCAACAATAACCTTGAGCTCCTTCTTGTATCTAACAACTGGATTTTTGTTTAAAGGTGTGTAGGTATCAGTGTCGTCCACGATACAGTGCATCTCTTTTAGATAGTTGCACCGCTTATCGGCAGGTCTAATTACTAAAGACTTGTTGGAACACAGCGATTCCAGGCCTGTCTCTAAGTCTTCATGCATTTTCACTTTCTTAACTTTAATGAGTTCCAAAACCACATATCAAAAGACTCTAATGCTTGGAGCCAGCGACCCTGGGGGGTTAAACAATGAAGCATTAGCCAAATTAGAGTGTTTGTACTCCGTATTGGGTAACTGGTTATCCCTAATCGGATTGGATAAAAAGTATCTCTTAATGTTAAGTCTTCTTGCATATTTATGGATGTCCATGTAGATCTGAAATTTGCTCAGCCTCCTCGGTGGAGCAAACTTCAGACCCTTGTCTAAAAGTCTTTTTTTTTTCGAATCTGTCAGGATTTGCTGGCTTAGATTTAAAATTCCTGTGCCTATATCTGCTTTCTTTTTGGCCGACTGGGCCCGCCTCCCCCTCTAACCCCTCTCTTTGTTCTATAGGGCCTGCCCGGCCTTGATGATTCCCGGGAAAACTCCAACTTGGGTTGAACTGATTACCAGGAAGACCTTCAGGGTAATCAGATCCAGTATTATCGGCAGGATAGGGGAGTTGCAATGGGGGCCAAGTATGCCCCCAGCTTGGCCAACTTATTTATGGCCAAGTGGGAGGAGGACGTCATTGATGTTTGCCGTAGACCGGAGGTAGTACTTTGGTCCAGGTACATTGACGACGTCCTCCTACTATGGGACGGGAGCGAATCCGATCTTAAGGAGTTTATGTCGGATTTGAATGTCAATAATAGAGGCATTGGCCCAGATTCTCATACAATTACGTTGCTCCTGGGCAGCGTAACGTATGTGATTTACGTTACACCGCTGCAGGTTTACAGCGTTAGTGCCTGATTCTCAGAACACTTACCTGTAAACTTGCGGCGGTGTATCGTAAAAGCGCTCGGCGCAAGCCTGCCCAATTCAAATGGGGCGGGCACCATTTAAATTAGGCGCGCTCCCGCGCCGAGCGTACTGCGCATGCTCCGTCGGGTAAATTACCCGACGTGCATTGCGCTAAATGACGTCGCCCCAACGTCATTTGCTTAGACGTTAACGTAAATGGCGTCCAGCGCCATTCACGCCGTCGTAACGCCATTGAGAATCTGGGCCATTAGGTTTAGCTTTGAGGCTAGCCTGGAGGAAGTTAACTTCCTTAATTTAAAAATTTCAATCAAGGATGGGCAATTTGTGACAACCACCTTTTTCAAATCAACTGACAGAAACTCCTATATCCCATTAGACAGTTGCCACCAGTCATCTTGGCTGAAAGCGGTCCCACAAGGACAATTCACACGCTTGCGACGCAACTGCGCGGAGATTGAATCTTTTGAGAGTCAGGCTGTAGTGCTCTCCAAAAGATTCATGGAGAAGGGATATGACCAGACCACATTGACTCAGTTGATTGAATCTACTAGAAAAACCGAGAGGGAGCTCCTCTTGGGAGACCGCACCAAAGCGGACAGAGGTGACAACTTTTCATTGCCATTTGTCACCACTTTTTCGGTCCAGCATCATAATATCAATAAATTAATTCAGAAACACTGGCATATCCTGACCACGGATCAAGTTTTAGCCCCTGTACCATGTATCGTGTTTAAGGGAGCATCCTCATTAGCCAGCCAGATTGCCCCTAGCGTTCAGGACCCCCCAAAAAAGAACAGAACCTTTTTTACAACACCTTACTGGCTACTTTAGATGTAAGAGGTGCCAGGTTTGCTCTCTTAATAGATGCCAAGACAGGAAAATATGTACTTTTAAATCCACTAAGACCAGTCATATGACGTGGAACCTTTTATTACCTGCTCGACAGAAGGGGTGGTGTATCTCATCGAGTGCCCTTGTGGCCTTCAATATGTTGAGAGGACCAAGAGGACACTTCGGTTGAGATTTAATGAACATATCGCCAACATCAGAAAGGGCTTCGATAAACATTCAGTGTCGAGACACTACGATCAGGTACATAATAGGGACCCTGCTAACATACTAGATCGACAAATATAGACCACATTGGAGGGGCAGTTCAGTTGTCCGCAAAATTTCGAAACAAGAAATGGCGTGGATTTATCGCCTAAAAACATACACGCCGTTTGGTCTCAATATAGATACGGACATCAACGCCTTTATTAATAATTGGTGATGTCATAAGTTCCCTTTATCTGTTATTGAGTTCCGTTGGCTGTTTATGCGCGCCTCGTTTTTGATTTTAATTTTAATTGAAATTTTAATCTATTTTATTTTTAATTAAATTTTTCATATATTTTTATTATTATCTTACATATTTTATTATTGCTTGTAGGATCTATAGGTTTGATATGAGGGAGGCTTCCAAGGGGGCTATTGTTATCATGCTCTCAGTCTTTTTAATTTCGGGCCTCTGCTCAAACTTTCTTGGGTATAAAATAATATGTGTCATTATTAAATACATTTTAACCACTTAACCCTCGGACCATATTGCTGCCCAAAGACCAGAGTACTTTTTGCGATTCGGGACTGCGTCGCTTTAACAGACAATTGCGCGGTCCTGCGACGTGGCTCCCAAACAAAATTGGCGTCCTTTTTTTCCCACAAATAGAGCTTTCTTTTGGTGGTATTTGATCACCTCTGCGGTTTTTATTTTTTGCTCTATAAACAAAAATAGAGCGACAATTTTGAAAAAAATTTATATTTTTTACTTTTTTGCCATAATAAATATCCCCCAAAAATATATAAAAAAAATTTTTTTCCTCAGTTTAGGCCGATACGTATTCTTCTACCTATTTTTCATAAAAAAAAATCGCAATAAGCGTTTATTGATTGGTTTGCGCAAAAGTTATAGCGTTTACAAAATAGGGGGTATTTTTATGTCATTTTTATTAATATATTTTTTTTACTAGTAATGGCGGCGATCAGCGATTTTTTTTTCGGTATTGCGACATTATGGCGGACACTTCGGACACTTTTGACACATTTTTGGGACCATTGGCATTTTTATAGCGATCAGTGCTATAAAAATGCATTGGATTACTATAAATATGCCACTGGCAGTGAAGGGGTTAACACTATGGGGCGGGGAAGGGGTTAAGTATGTCCCTTGTGTGTTCTTACTGTGGGGGGGGTGGCCTCACATGGGGAAACACTGATCCTCTGTTCATACATTGTATGAACAGAAGATCAGCGTTTCCCCCGCTGACAGGACCGGGAGCTGTGTGTTTACACACACAGCTCCCGGTCCCCGCTCTGTAACGAGCGATCGCGTGTGCCCGGTGGCGATCGCGCCCGCCAGGCACACGCACGGGAGTCGGGGGCGAGCGGGGGGCGCGCGCGCGCCCCTAGTGGCGGCTGGAAGAGAGGACGTTATACTACGTGCTCTCGCCCAGCAGAGCCAACTTGCCGACGTAAAATGGCGGTGCGCGGTCGGCAAGTAGTTAAACAATTTGAAATGGTTACAAACATATTTATGTGGTGCTGGTTGCGGATTTCCAGACCACATATTTATGTGTATTGTATTATTTTTTTAATTTGTTTTGTGCCTCCCCTTTCTCTCGGGGCTGATTATTGTTTCTAAGTTGATACTCTGAGAGTAAGGCCCCATACACACGATAGAATTTATCCGCGAATACGGTCCAGCGGACCGTTTCCGCGGATAAATCCTCTCGTGGATTTCGGCGGATTTTCATGCGATGGTGTGTACACACCATCGCATTGAAATCCGCGCCGAAATCCTCTGGCGATGACGTGTCGCGCCGTCGCCGTGATTATGACGCGGCGACGTGCGCGACTCTGTCATATAAGGAATTCCACGCATGCGTCAAATCATTACGACGCATGCGGGGGATCCCTTCGGACGGATGGATTCGGTGAGTCTGTACAGACCAGCGGATCCATCCGTTGGGATGGATTCCAGCAGATGGATATGTTGTGCATGTCATCAAATATCCGATCTGCTGGAATCCATCCCAGGGGAGATTTATCCGCGGAAACAGATCCGCTGGCGTGTACACACCATAGGATCTATCCGCTGAAACCCATTTGCTGGGATTTATCTGCGGATGGATTCTATGGTGTGTACGGGGCCTAAGAGCCGGTTCACACTGGGGCGACTCGTCAGGAGACTCAGCCGCCTGACAAGTCGCGTTCCATTCTATTCACCAGAACCGTTCTAATAGGAGCAACGCAAGTTGCTCCGACTTAGAAAAAGGTTCTTGTACGACTTCGGGGACAACTTGCATAGAATTCTATACAGAAGTCATTTTGCAAGTCGCCTCTGAAGTCGTCTTTAGGACGACTTGCCGAGTTGCCCCCAAAGTCGTGCCGCCCCAGTGTGAACCGGCTCTTAGTGTTATGTGCACTGTCAAACCTTACTTATTTATTTATGCATTTTTGGCATATACATTTGTATAACATTTTTTTAACTGAATCCTTATTTTTGCATTCATTGCAATGTAAGGTTTACGCGGGATTATCATTATATCACTCCCCTATTGTGGTGAGTGTGACGGTGTCCTGTTTTATTGTCTCCCCGGGATAACGATGATTATTGTTTGGTTCCGGCCTACCGCACCATTCGTTCCCACATGCTCACCTCGGTGAGGATGGCGGTCCAGAGCGAGGCTTGGTGACTTCAGCATCTCAGTGCGCACGCGCATGGGGAATGGGAACAAGGCTTGGTGTGACGTTATTGTGTACATAGGGAGGTGATGCAGTGCGCCGCCCGTGCCCCTGGAAGACGTGATTTTTCACGAAACTAGTAGGTCGGAACGAGCGACGCGCTGACGTCACCTTCCTTGGACTGCTCGTGTTTCCTAGACGGACGAGTCTATTTGCTTGTGCCCGGCCGGCACAGCAGACTTAAGGCGAATCTGTACTGCTAAATTGTAAGTGCAATGTATGTACTTTCTTTTATCTATTAAAGTCAAGAGGTTTTTACACTATTCAAGGAATTTTTTGTCTTTTTCCATATCCTCATGTTATCTGACATTTACCGTTATGGAGTGTGGAAATGATCAGTAGCATGGTCCTTGGAGTATTAAAGCCTAGCAGCTCTTATATCTACATGCTCCCTGGGGTCCCACATAATCAGGGACCACCGGGTTCTAGTAAGCAGATCTGTGTGCTTTATTGGAGGATTTCACTGGATCGGCTGTAATTTTCACTTTCTGACACAATTGGACTATATCGTTTAAGGATTCTTCACATTAGTGGTGGAACACCCCCTTTGTGGCCAGCGATAAGAATCTATTCACTTATTCACTTATCATATGGACTCCTATATTTATTTATATTCATCTTTATTCTTTGTATGGGGATCAATGTTTCTATCATAGAATTTGCTCACAATTGTTATTTAAGGATTGATTTTTTTGAATTGTGTTTGGAATATGCACATATTTGTTTTAATTTATTCACATACATTTTTAGTGCGACTATAAATTTTTTCCAATTTCATATATCTAACTATTCTAAATCAAACCTTACTTTCTGTAAGGTTTGCTTTAAGATAGTACTTGTGGGAAAAATAACCTCCTAGAGGATACCACTGACATTCCTATAATACAAGGTGCAGGAAGTTTGGCTCATCTAAGTTATGATCACAACTTCTGGTAATGTCATTGTTATAGTTCCTTTTTGAAAGCTCACACAATGGCCTTAATGATTATGTTGTAGCCAGCACAGTCTCTCAAAGGACTAAGAAATGTACCTACAAAAAAACAGATCAGGTATTAACCCTATTGTCACCACTGGACATATGTGTTACATTTTAAGAGTCTCTTAGTAAAAATGTGATTCACCCTAGCATGCACACCATTACATTAAAATCACTCTGATATGGCATTAAAAGTAAAATAAAATGAAGAAATTATGTCCACATTATTATTTCCACCTATTTCTTGAAACATTGGTTTGATGTTGCCAACAGAGGGCTAGATTCAGAGAGAATTTGCGCTAAATTCAAATCTGCGCCAGCGTATCTTCTTTCTGTATTCAGAAAGCAAGATACGCCGACATTAGCCTAAGATGCGACTGGCGTAAGTCTCTTACACCGTCGTATCTTAGGGTGCATATTTACGCTGGCCGCTAGGTGGCGCTTCCGTCGTTTTCGGCGTAGAATATGCAAATGACCTAGATACGCCGATTCACAAATTTACATATGCCCGGCGCTATTTTTTTACGTAATTTACGTTAGGCTTTTTCGGCGTAAGGTTACTCCTGCTATTAGGAGGCGCACCGCAATGTTAAGTATGGCCGTCGTTCCCGCGTCAAAATTTGAATTTTTTAAGTCGTTTGCGCAAGTCGTTCGTGAATAGGGCTGGACGTAATTTACGTTCATGTCGAAACCAATGACGTCCTTGCGGCGTACTTTGGAGCAATGCACACTGGGAAATTCTACGGATGGCGCATGTGCCGTTGGGGGAAAAACGTCAATCACGTTGGGTCACCAAGAATTAACATAAAACACGCACCCTCATCCACATTTGAATTACGAGCGCTTACGCCGGCCCCATTTACGCTACGCCGCTGTAACTTAGAAGGCAAGCACTTTGTGAATACAGCACTTGCCTCTCTAACTTACGGTGGCGTAGCATACGCTGCGCCGCCGTGACTATGCGCGCCCCTACCTGAATCTAGCCCAGAATCTTTACATTTGACACATTTTCATGGTGTTGGAGGGTTTTTTGGATTGTGGTATTCAAAGATTCAAGTTTACAACCACCTTAAGAAAATAAACCTGGTTTAGGTCTATATGTAAAACCTATGCCAGTTTCTATCTCAGAGTGAAATAGAAACGGGTTGTGGTTTCTGCAAATAACTAGCAAAGGCAATGCCTCAGTTTTTCAGTATAGAGAATTGCAGCAGATCCCTGCCAGGTTGGCCTTGTATAAAGGATGTGAGCTGTCAGGCAGCTCACATTGCTCTCTCTGCTTCGTGCAGCGATCACATTACATCAGCAGTGCCTGCACGGCCCTCTTTCTCCCTCTGGCACTCTGAGTGGGGAGAGCAGGGACAAAAAGACATCAGAGAAGGGGCGGACTGACCATTCGGGCACTGCCCGAGGGCCCCATGCCACTAGGGAGCCCCATCAGGGTTGCCACCCTCAGTAAAACCAGGGACAGTATGTAAAAATCTGTGTTTTAAAAAAAATTTCGTCAGTGTCCCTGGGTCTGTTGGAGGGCCTGAAGTACTCTGTGGAAGTCAGCTTGATGGGCTTTCTTGAGCTTGGAGCCCAGAGAGCGTCCCTCTCACCACTGCCTTGTGACCCTCACAGATAATGCCCTTACTAATACCTTCCTTGTTGTTTTGTAATAGGTCAGAACATCCGTAACTCCAGAAAGCACTGCAGCATCATCCAACAGAGATTTGTTCAGTCACCACGACCAAGCCCTACCGGGTCATGGTCCGAGATAGATATATTCCTGATGGACGAAGCCTGCAACAGCTCTAGGGTTGGGTGGTCTACACAAGGAGATCTATACGAGTATATACATCATGCACCTTCGAGTAGTAGCTATAGTCCCTATCTGAGGGGTGAAGTACTCGCCAGCTCTCTATCAAAAGTAGGGATGAGCCAAACACCCCCCCCCCCGTTCGGTTTGCACCAGAACCTTCAGACCGACCATTCGCGCAAACATTTAGAACCCCATTGACGTCTATGGGACTCAAACGTTCAAATTCAAAAGTGCTAATTTTAAAGCCTAATATGCAAGTTATTGTCGTAAAACGTCTTTGAGAACCCGGGTCTTGCCCCAGGGAACATTTATCAATGGAAAAATGTTTTTAAAACGGTAGTTTTTTCTGGAGCAGTGATTTTAATGATGCTTAAAGTGAAAAAAAAAAATGAAAAGTTCCGTTAAATATCATACCTGCTGGGTGTCTATAGTATGCCTGTGAAGTGGCACGTGTTTAGAACAGTCCCTGCACAAAATGAGATTACTTTAAGAAAAAAGTAATTTAAAACTGCTTGTGGCTTTAATGTAATGTCTGGTCCCTGCAATATGGATGAAAATCATTGAGAAAAATATCAAAGACGCAGACAGTACACACACCACGTAGCTTTAGGTGCACACTGCAGAGGACACGGGCAGTACACACACCAGGTAGCTTTAGGTGAACACTGCAGAGGACACAGGCAGTGCACACCACATAGCTTTAGGTGCACACTGCAGAGGACACAGGCAGTACACACCACATAGTTTTAGGTGCACACTGCAGAGGACACAGGCAGTACACACCATGTAGCTTTAGGTGCACACTGCAGAGGACACGGGCAGTACACACACCGCGTAGCTTTAGGTGCACACTGCAGAGGACACAGGCAGTACACACCATGTAGCTTTAGGTGCACACTGCAAAAGACATGGGCAGTACACACACCATGTAGCTTTAGGTGCACACTGCAGAGGACACAGGCAGTACACACCACGTAGCTTTAGGTGTACACTGCAGAGGACACAGGCAGTACACACCACATAGCTTTAGGTGCACAATGCAGAGGACACAGGCAGTACACCACGTGAGAATACTGCAGCTAGCACAATCACCTGCCTGCCAGTAAATTAGGAAGTGCAGATCTAGCTAAACTATACAGTGTATAAATATATATACAACACCTGGGATGCATATATATCCTCTACACACTGTAACTTTACCCGACTAGCCTGCCTGCTCTATCTTCCTACTGAAAATGACACTCTCTCTCTCTCTCTCTCTCTCTGTCTTCTGTCTTTTAACCACCGCAACACACTACACAAGGCCGACCTGCAGGCGGCCTTTTATAGTGTGGGGCGTGTACTAAAACCCCTGAGCCATAATTGGCCAAAGCCACCCTTTGTTCTAAATTTTTAATGGCCATTTTTTACAACGTTAAAAATGCTCTGGAGCCCACACACAATCATTTTTAATGACATTAAAAAAAAAAATGTCATATTTTACATCCTGAAAAAACTTTGTGTGTATGCAGCATAAGAATTAAAATGACCAGCAGGAATGATTTATCCATCTGCATTAGTGCATTAAATCTGTGTTAGATTTCTTTGACTCAACCCCCACGATCTGTGTGTGTATGGTCACAAAATATGTTTCTGGCTAATAAGGTATTAGCCCAGGTTCACACTGTGCTGCGGGAGTGAAGCCGTGCGAGTTTAGCTGAACTTGCACGATTTCACTCCTGCTGGCAGTCCCTATTTCGGCCGCGATTTCAGAGACATCTGTGCAGGTTTCTGCACAGATGTCAATGTAAATCGTGGCCCGAAATCGCAAAAAGTAGTACAGGAACTACTTGAAATCGGAGCAGCGCTGCAGATGCGGCGTCGTACCGATTTAGGACGGTGCCATTGCTGACAATTGCCGCCGATTTGAGATGCGATTTGACATCTCAAATCGTACCAGTGTGAACCAGACTTTTGCTTTTAATCATTCAATATGGCTGGCAGGTTCACTATACCTAACAAAGATATGCAGTGACATCCAGTGTGGCTCTCTTCCAAGCTCTAAAGAAACAATAAAAAGGAAGTGGAAAACTGAACCTTGTTGATGCCATGTATAATTTTGTACCTGGAGATATACAGTAGTAAACCTGCTAACCACCAAGGCTAACCCTGTTTTGCACCAGTATTTAATTGATAACAGTTTCTTGTTTAACTTAAAGGATAAGTTCACTTTTGTTCACTATTTTTTTTTTCAGCGTTTTCATCTTTATACTACTAAAATTACTAGTTAGTAAAAAAAAAACACGCAACCCACAAAACGTCTCATTAACCACATGTAGTGCAGCCCATTGAAATCAACAGGCTGGCCTACGCATGTGACTAGAAAAAACAGCCACAAAATGTGCGCTCCCACTATGCTAGATATGAATGGGGCCTGAAAGTGAAATTGGTGCGATAACACGAGAACAATGTAGCTCCATTCAGATCTTTTTTTTTCTTTGCATTTCAGAAACTACAGTAAAAAACACACCAAGCTCGCTCTAAAAAAAAGTTATAAAGCTTCTTTGGGGCAGTTGCTGTGTGTAGGGCAGCCCATTCAGGTGGGTAGCCTGCCCTATGTGTGATGAGTGAAAATGCTGTAAAACGCCTCCCCACCTTGAAATGGATGTCCCCTGGCACAACTCCAGGGCAAAAATATAAACTGCCTCTGATCCAAATTGTGAAGGCATGCAGATGAAAAGAAACCAGGGGTACCCAGGGGACTCGCCTCAGGAGGAGACTGCTCAGCGCTGCCGTCCGCTCTCAGCACACAGCGTGTGAGAGGAAAAGAACCATGAGGTAACTGTGTGGCATCTGCAGGGACCTGTGTGCGCCGTAGGATACAGGACTAGGGGTCAGGACTACACAAAGATGGCCGCCGAGCGTTCAGAATGCGGCCACAGGAAAATGGTCGACCGCAATGTAAGCTGCGCCATAGTGCGGCTACGTCAAAATGGCCGCCAATTGGAGTTTTCAATGTAATTGAAAACCTCCCAAAAAATTGGCAAAATGCCGCATTTAAACAGGAAAAGCCTCCTAGGGCTTTTTAACAGTGAAAAACCCCTCACAGGAAAGCATCACACAAAAAAGAAAATACACAGGCCAGATAACACAGTCCCCTCAGGAAGGAACCCCCCCTGACAGCAGCAATGTTAGCAATGCAGCAAAGGGAAAGGAGCAGGGAAGGGAGGAGAAGAGGACCCCGAACCCCAGGAATGCCCAGTCGTACCAACCCACCGAAGCAGGAGGGAATTTACTTACCCGTCCAAGCGAGGACTCGCTGACGCATTCCTGACAGAACTACAACCGCAATGGAGGTAGCTGTCGGCCCTGTCCACTGTGAGTGAGACAACACCACAGCCCAGTCATATGTGGACCTCGGAGCAAAGCTCACCGGCCACCCCAGGAGTCATGGGGTATGGAGTGGCAGACCCAGCCTCTTTGCAAAGGTGTGCCCACGCTTGCTGGTCGGACTACACGGATCTATATTATCCAGCATGTCTCTCAGCTGACAGTTGAAAGAAGATTCTTCAAGAAAAAGTAAAATAAAATAAAATTTCTCCTTTAGGGCTCTGGGCCCAAAGGGAGCCATACGTCCTTCTCCTTGCTAGGCAGAACTAAACTGAGGCTGCAAACTGCAGAGAGGAGGGTTATGTCTGGAGGGATCGCCCCCTGGGCGGGGCTGTTCAACTCTGTTAATGTAACATGTATTTAATTATCTAACATGTTTCTGCCTAGTCCTCTCCTGTAAACAGGGAACATAACCCACTTGTCAATATTTAAGGTGCTGTATCCGTCCATGGATGATAAGAGAAATATAATTTTTCAACAGCCAACCTGGTTCACATGATGAAGTCACGTGTTGTGACGTAACATGTAGGGCGTGGCCGGTCAGATGCGGATCGGAAGCGAAGTGAGAAGGCACTGTTTTTTTTATTCTTATGCAATTTTAAAGTTTATTTTGGTGTAAGAGTCCACTTATTTGCAATACATATCCCTGTATTTGAACTTATTACACTATGGGGGGCATTTTTTATTTTTCTCTCTGATTTCAACTGGAGCATATAGAGATTTGAAAACAGTTTAAAGCCTGGTGTTTTTGGAGTCCGGATGCTGGTTTACCCTATAGGTTTCAGGAAGGTGTGAATTTACCAGTGCTAGGTTGCAGGAGGGTTAGTGCCTGGTAATGGGGTAGGTAAACAGATTCCTTCATCCATGCTACACAGTGCGAATGGGAAAATCCCCTGCTGTGCCTACTGGATCAGAACACCCAAAGAGCGTCTGCATTAAATGGATACAGATACTGCTTGGATAACAACTTCCTATCCGGCTCCTTTGATTTCTCAATCAAAATGGCGGGTGGGAGGGGGACAACAGGGCAACCCACATATAGAATTTCAGCCGGATAATTGGGAACCACCCACAACTCGCAAAGTGTGTGGCCTGCTTAAGGGCTCTTTCACACATGTGGACCGTTTAGGTCCGCCTCTCAGTTTTTCAGGCGGACCTAAATGGACGCTCCATGCAGGTCTATGGAGCGATGGACGTCAGCGGTGATATGTCCGCTGACATCCGATCCGCTAAATACAGACGATGGAAACCCTATTTTTCATCTGTCTGGTGGATCGAATTGGATGAAAAAATGGACAGGTGGTCCATTTTCATCTGATCCCCTATAGAGGAGAGCGGGGCATTGACAGGTCCATCCCTGCACAGTGAGCGGAGACGGACCTGTCATCCCCTGGCTCAGTGGGGATCAACGGAGCGATCCTTGCTGAGCAATCGGAATCCATCGGACAGCCCCGCGTGAAAGGGGCCTTAGAGGCTGTTTTTTAGCAATATGCAGCCAAAATTATATCCTTTTTTATGTATTTAAAGTGTCACATGGATGTAGTCCAGCCCAGATCGCCACATTAAATGTTTCCTGCTGGACCCATATTGGATCCCCTACATAATCTTATAGAGAACAACTTCACCTGGGCCTCTCAAAGCTCCTCAAAACCCAAAATGGAAATATCAGTTCTGGGTGGACAATTGAAAACACAAACCACAGTTGAGCACTGCTACTATGTTTGCTTTCAGCAAAGAAAAATATAATTTCTGCATAGGTAAGAGAGAAACTCTCATGCCCTTTGTGAACCCATACGTATAAGCTCTGAAATGCTCTAGTTTTAGTGAATTTAAGCACAGTCTAAATGCACGTCAGATTTTCCTTCACTGGTGGAATGTGTGAGCTCCCACTTTAGGCTCACCCATTGCACATTTGCTCCTAGCTGCCTTATCTTCCTCTAATGAAAACATTAGTCAGCGGGGCCAGACCTGTTCTGGGATTCCTTTTCACAAGGTAGAGTCCAGGAATAAACACTATTAATGCTTCAGCCTTTCCATTTTCCCTATATTGTTGTTGGAAACCTGAAGTTTCTGGGATTACTGCCAAAAGGGAATGCCTTCATACAGATTTAACTCCTAGAGTACCAGCTCCAACATCTACCCTAGCTATTTTACACGGCTTCCATTTTTCATTAGGGAGCATATTTGAAATAGCACCTAGCACTGCAGTTCACAGAATGTACTTATTTCGTTCAGATCTCACAAACACCTTGTTGCTGTATAAATACAGTGTTGTATTTATGAGAATTTATATCATTGCAGAGATTTTAATTGAAAGCACTTCTAAAAACATGTACTAAGAGAAATAAGGATCCTGCAATTACTAACTTCTCCTGAAAATTCCACTTGCCTGGCATTCTTGCTGATTTTTTTTATGGGTCATTGATCTGGAATGAGTTTGCAGATCAAGGGGCAGATCCACAGAGCGAGTACGCCGGCGTATCTACTGGCGTACTTTCAAATTACCCGCGTCGTATCTCTGTTTTGAATCCTCAAAACAAGATACGACGGCATCTGGGTTAGATCCGACAGGAGTATGTCTTCGTACGCCTTCGGATCTAAGATGCAATTCTTCAACGTCCGCTGGGTGGCGTTCACGTAGTTTTCCGCGTGTATGCAAATTAGCTATTTCCGACGATCCACGAACGTACGAGCGCCCGTTGCATTCTTTTACGTCGTTTCCGTTCGGCTTTTTCCAGCGTATATTTAAAGCTGCTATTTCGTGGACTAAAGTTACACCTGCTATGTTAAGTATGGCCGTCGTTCCCGCGTTTAATTTCAATTTTTTTTTTCATTTGCGTAAGTCGTCCGTGAATCGGGATGGATGTAATTTACGTCCACGTCAAAACAATGACGTCCTTGCACAATGCATGGCGGGAAATTTAGAAACGGAGCATGCGCAGTTCGATCGGCGCGGGGACGCGCTTCATTTAAATGAAACACGCCCCCTACTCGCCGCATTTGAATTCCGCGCCGTTACGCCGCTTGAGATACACTACGCCGCCGTAACTTACGGCGCAAAATCTTCCTGGATTCGAAATGAAGCCAAGTAAGGTACGGCGGCGTAGCGTATCTCGTATACGATGCGCCGGGGCAGATCTTTGTGGATCTGCCCCCAGGAGTTTTAGCTTTGCTCAGATATCAGACTGATTGCCTGTTCAAAGTCTGTGACTATAGGAAAGTGACAGCCAAGAAAGTAGCATTTTCAGGTCAGCAACAGCTATCTCCATAATTTTCAGTAACAGATGTGTACTCTATTAGCAGTTGAAAATTGTGTTGTGGAGCCAGTATCTAGAGGTGGCCAGTGTCAGGAGTTGCATACTTTCACTTACTGTCATTGAGGTTTTACTATTTACTACTAGGTTACTATCTTTGGCCCTCATGTATCCAGATGTCATTTACTCAAAATCTGTTAGCAGGCTGCCTATGACTTGGCCTAGGATGGCTGGCAACCTTGAGTAAATCCACTGGCCTGTAGATATACTAGCATTTCATCCAGCGATGTTAAACTGTCCATAAGGTATTGTTTTGGACCCTTTTTAATAGTATATAATATATAAAATAAAATTGATTGGTACCTTTAATCCCTCACTGCATGATCTCAGCATTGAGGATCATTCTATGTTACAGTATAAAGGATATGATTTTTGAAGCACAGCTATTTTCCAAAAAATATATTTCCTTTATTATTATTATTATTATTATACAGCATTAATATAACAGTTTGCACAGCGCTTTTCAACATGAAACTTTATTGTAAATGTATATAAAAACATGCTATTGTGCCATACAACATATCATATATATGATACAATATATCTATTGGTTTCAAAACAACATTTTATAGTGGCAGTATAGGCAGATGCTGGTCTTAGGTGGCCCGACCTGTTTCATTCAATAAATCCACTTCCTCAGGAGCTGCCAGTCTATTTAATGTATCAAAATGATCTAAAAAAAAGAATATACATGTATTACAATCATGAAGTACCAATATGACCTGAAGACCGAACCACAGTGAAAAGGGGCCCAAAAGGGGGACCAAAAAGCAGAGGGAGGTTGCTCAAAACAACCATGATAATCGCTCTACCTGAATGAAACAAATGGGCAGATTTCCAACACTTGCCAATGCAAGGAGAGAACTTTGTTCACAGATTCCCGTGGGATCCTCCAGTCATAGCTCCCAACTGTCCCTGATTTGGTGGGATTGTCCCTGATTTGGAACAAAGTCCCTCTTTCCTCCTCATTTGTTCCTCATTTTGGTCTGATCTATATACCGTATTTATCGGCGTATACCGCGCACTATTTTGCCCTGAAAATCAGGGCAAAATCGTGGGTGCGCGATATACGCCGATACCCGCTTTCCCGCCACGAGTTTTGAATACTGCGCCGGCATATACCGAGCGCAGTACACTCGTGTAACTTCGGGCAGTCTCTGCGCCTCTCGCACTGACGTCCTGAGCGTACAGGACGTCAGCGCGACAGTTGCCGAGCCTGCCCGACGTTACACGAGTGTACTGCGCTCTGTATATGCCGGCGCAGTATTCAAAACTCGTGGCGGGAAACGAGCGGCGAGAACGCCGCGAGGATGCCGGACCCGCCGAAGAGGACGCCGGACCCGCCGAAGAGGACCCCCGACCCGCCGAAGACGGACGCCCGACCCGCCGAAGACGGACGCCCGACCCGCCGAAGAGGACCCCCGACCCGCCGAAGACGGACGCCCGACCCGCCGAAGAGGACCCCCGACCCGCCGAAGACGGACGCCCGACCCGCCGAAGACGGACGCCCGACCCGCCGAAGACGGATGCCCGACCCGCCGAAGAGGACACCCGAAGCCGCAGAAGGACGCCGGACCCGACGAGGCCGCCGATGAACGCCGCGCAAGACACCAAAACTGTAAGTACAAAAGAAACAAAAAACTTTTTTTCCACAGAAATTCGGGCCACTTTGGGGGTGCGCGGTATACGCGGGAGCGCGTTATACCGCGATAAATACGGTAGTTGTATATAAAATGCACTATTTATCTATCAAAAAGTATTTTACGTTGCTAAACCTTTCATCTGATTTCTAAATGGCTGCATTTGTAAATTTCAAAAGCCAATATAAAGAAATAGTAGTGGTTAAAACGCACTGGTGGGTTTAACCAGTAATTTTTGTTGCATGTATTTCTTTTTAAGGGGGGCGTGGCAAGGCGTTTGGTGAGGAGGCGCACTGGACACCTTCACTGCCATTGTGCTATTTGTTGGGTGTCCAGTGCACCCTCAATCTATCCATTTATATACAATATCTCACAAAAGTAAGTACACCCCTCATATTTTTGTAAACATTTTATTATATCTTTTCATATGACAATACTGAAGAAATGACACTTTGCTACAATGTAAAGTATGTACCAAAAAATTCTGAATGAACAAAATAGTAGCGCTAAAAAATAACTAAACGTTTCTAAATATTAAACAATACATTCCTGATACAAAAAATATTGAGAGGAATGCAGGAAGAAATAAATAAAGTGAAAAAATTATATAAATATATATGTGAAAAAACGTCCACATAGAAGATCCAAGGTGATAATATTCCAGTTGAAAACAATTAAAGTGTCCAAAGGAAAACAAATCTTCAAAAAATCTTCTTAATATGAGACCTTTCACCACACCAAAGTGCTCAGTGACTCCACACCCATAAGAATTGCGCTTACCAATGCGATATGCCTTGCATTCTCATGCTTGGCACAAACAGCAAAATATTTCTCCACACGAACTGACCAATTCCACCAGTGATTCTCACAAGCCGAATCGTTGTTCCACATGAAAGGTAAAGTCACTCCAATGGTGAAGTATATCAAACTTGTTTATTTAAAATCAGTAAAACAGCTTCACACATTGCACTCACATTTGATACAGCAAATCAAGGCACTTCAATAGTGAACTAAGCAGCGCGTTCCTCACAGGTGATTATCTTGTTGCAATTATGGTCACAGCGGACCTAAATAAAAACCGTCAGCCTCACCCCCTGCTCCGTTCGTCTCACTCGTCACTTCAAAAACACACTACACATGCGATGGTCGGTACTCGGACACTTCCTTGGTGTGCCGTGTAACTTCCCCCAGACTAGTTTCGTCGCTCTGGACTTCTTCACGCAGGGTTCCTGCGTGAAGAAGTCCAGAGTACCGACCATCACATGTGTAGTGTGTTTTTGAAATGACGAGTGACGAGTGAGACGAACGGAGCAGGGGGTGAGGCTGACGGTTTTTATTTAGGTCCGCTGTGACCATAATGCAACAAGATAATCACCTGTGAGGAACCCGCTGCTTAGTTCACTATTGAAGTGCCTTGATTTGCTGTATCAAATGTGAGTGCAATGTGTGAAGCTTTTTTACTGATTTTAAATAAACAAGTTTGATATACTTCACCATTGGAGTGACTTTACCTTTCATGTGGAACAACGATTCGGCTTGTGAGAATCACTGGTGGAATTGGTCAGTTCGTGTGGAGAAATATTTTGCTGTTTGTGCCAAGCATGAGAATGCAAGGCATATCGCATTGGTAAGCGCAATTCTTATGGGTGTGGAGTCACTGAGCACTTTGGTGTGGTGAAAGGTCTCATATTAAGAAGATTTTTTGAAGATTTGTTTTCCTTTGGACACTTTAATTGTTTTCACCTGGAATATTATCACCTTGGATCTTCTATGTGGACGTTTTTTCACATATATATTTATATAATGTTTTCACTTTATTTATTTATTCCTGCATTCCTCACAATATTTTCTGTATCACGAATGTATTGTTTAATATTTAGAAACGTTTAGTTATTTTTTAGCGCTACTATTTTGTTCATTCAGAATTTTTTGGTACACATTATTATTATTTTAAAGCGGGAATCCCCTTAGATTCCTGCTCGTTCGGTCTAGGGGAATCGGCTATTTGTATTAAAATATGAGCAGTACTTACCCGTTTTCGAGATGCATCTTCTCCGTCGCTTCCGGGTATGGGTCTTCGGGAGTAGGCGCTCCTTCTTGATTGACAGTCTTCCGAGAGGCTTCCGACGGTCGCATCCATCGCGTCACTAGTAGCCGAAAGAAGCCGAACGTCGGTGCGGCTCTATACTGCGCCTGCGCACCGACGTTCGGCTTCTTTCGGAAAATCGTGACGCGATGGATGCGACCGTCGGAAGCCTCTCGGAAGACTGTCAATCAAGAAGGAACGCCCATTCCCGCAGCCCATACCCGGAAGCGACGGAGAGGATGCATCTCGTAAACGGGTAAGTACAGCTCATATTTTAAAACAAATAGCCGATTCCCCTAGTAAAAACGAGCATCCATCTAGGGGGAAAAAGTGCCCTCTAAGGGTGAACCACCGCTTTAAGTAGCTGCTTTTTTTGAGGTTCGCACAGTCATTGGCACAGTGGGGTGGAAGGAATTAGAAGGAGAGCTTATTATTCTCTTTTTTTTCACTATTTGTTTAGTACAATGTATACATAGAAAGAACAGGATATGGGATTTAACATATTTGTCCAATGGTATACTGATGACTGCCCACTATCCTTCACTACAGTGTAAAGTAGTGAGAGTACATCTTGTATAACAGTGTAAATTTGCTGTCCCCTCAAAATAACTCAACACACAGCCATTAATGTCTAAGCGGCTGGCAACAAAAGTGAGTACACCCCTAAGCGAAAATGTCCAAAAATTGGACCCAATTAGCCATTTTCCCTCCCCGGTGTCACATGACTTGTTAGTGTTACAAGGTCTCATGTGTGAATGGGGAGCAGGTGTGTTAAATTTGGTGTTATCGCTCTCACTCTCTCATACTGGTCACTGGAAGTTCAACATGGCACCTTATGGCAAAGAACTCTCTGAGGATTTGAAAAAAAGAATTGTTGCTCCACATAAAGATGGTCTAGGCTATAAGAAGATTGCCAAGACCCCAAAACTGAGCTGCAGCACGGTGGCCAAGACCATGCAGCGGTTTTACAGGACAGGTTCCACTCAGAACAGGCCTCGCCATGGTCGACCAAAGAGGTTGAGTGCACATGCTCAGCGTCATTTGCAGAGGTTGGGGTAGATTCAAGAAGCAATTGCGCCTGTGTAACCATAGGTTACACAGCGCAATTGCTTACTTGCCCCGGCGTAACGAGTGCTCCTGATTCAGGAACCTCGTTACATCGACTGCAGCCTAAGATCTGCGCGGCATAAGGCTCTTATGCCCGCATATCTTAGGCTGCATTCTTGCGGTGGCCGCTAGGTGGCGTTCACGTTGTGCTCAGTGTATAGTATGCAAATTGCATACTAACACCGATTCACAACATTGCGCGAGCCCTGCGTACGCAATTTACGTTGTTTACGTACGGCGGTTTTCGCGCAAGGCTGCCCCTGCTATTAGCAGGGGCAGCCCATGTTACGTATACCCGTCGTTCCCGCGTCGCGAAATTTGAATTTTACGTACTTTGCGTAAGTGAATCGTGAATGGCGCTGGACGCCATTCACGTTCACTTTGAAGCAAATGACGTCCTTGCAACGTCATTTGCCGCAATGCACGTCGGGAAAGTTTCCCAACGGAGCATGCGCGCTACGATCGGCGCGGGAACGCGCCTAATTTAAATGATTCCCGCCCCCTACGGGATCATTTAAATTGCGTGCTCCTGCGCCAGGCATTTTGCCGGCACACCCGCGCAATTCACGGAGCT
Organism: Rana temporaria; assembly: GCF_905171775.1. Classification (NCBI taxonomy): domain Eukaryota; kingdom Metazoa; phylum Chordata; class Amphibia; order Anura; family Ranidae; genus Rana; species Rana temporaria. The sequence continues at coordinate 75,458,062 of NC_053500.1, read as the reverse complement.
TCTGCTCCGTGAATCAAGGGCAGTGGAGCAAATTTGCGGGGGCGCAGGGCAAAAACGTTGCCCTGCGCCTCCGTAAATAATGGTCAATTCTACCTGAATCTGGCCCGTTGTCTTTGGGAAATAGGCATTTGAGTGCTGCCAGCATTGCTGCAGAGGTTGAAGGGTCAGCCTGTCAGTGTTCAGACCTTACGCCGCACGCTGTATCAAATTGGTCTGCATGGGTGTCGTCCCAGAAGGAAGCCTCTTACAAAGATGATGCACAAGAAAGTCTGCAAACAGTTTGCTGAAGACAAGCAGAATAAGGATATGGATTACTGGAACCATGTTCTGTGGTCTGATGAGACAAAGATTAACTTATTTGGTTCAGATGGTGTCATGAAGATCCTGCCAGAAACAGGCGCCTCAGACTCTCCTGTTCCCTGATCGCGGGTGCAACTGCGCATGCGCCTCTGTTGGCGCCCGGCAGGCTATTTCAGCCTGTCTGTCACATACATTCTCCGCTGTCTGCTCTACAGCATTTGTGTACCTGAAAACCTGATCTGTGATTTGACCTGTGAAAGACCCCGGCTTACCTGTGACTATTCCAGCCATCCGCCTGGACCTGATCCTTGACCTGTTCTGACTATTCTTCTGCCTGCACCTCTGTACTTTTGCCGACTGCCTGATAACCGTCCCGGCCTGTCTGACCATCCAGTCTGCTGCACGGTTCCTTGTCTGTTCCTGGTTCCAGTCCAATCTATTCCAGCCTGCTGCACGGTTCCTTGTTTCAGTCCAGTCTGCTGCACAGTTCCTGTTTGTTACTGGTTCCAGTCCAGTCTGCTCCACGTTTCCTTTTCTGTTCCTGGTTCCAATCCAGTCTGCTCCAGTCTGCTGCACAGTTCCTGTATGTTCCTGGTCCAGGTCCAGTGGCTGTTTGCCAGAACCTGTCTGCTGCTTCAGTTCCTGTTTCCAAGTTCCTGGGCATCTGGACTACCCCTATCTCTGTTATTCCTGCCAGGCACTCGTACCACTCCTCACTTCTGTTACTTTACCAGGGGCCGCAAGTGGGAGGCGTAATAGAGGCCTCCCTCTACTATATCAGGCTCACCACCATCAGGTACATGACAGATGGTGTCAAGCGTGTGTGGCGGCAATCAGGTGAGCAGTACAAAGACAAGTTTGTCTTGATTACAGTCAAGCATGGTGGTGGGAGTGTCATGGTCTGGGGCTACATGAGTGCTGCCGGCATTGGGGAGCTACAATTCATTGAGGGAACCATGAATGCCAACATGTACTGTGACATAGTGAAGCAGAGCTTGATCCCCTGACTTCGGAGACTGGGCCGGAGGGCAGTGTTCCAACATAATAACGACCCCAAACACACCTCCAAGATGACCACTGCCTTACTAAAGAAGCTGAGGGTAAAGGTAATGGACTGGCCAAGCATGTCTCCAGACATAAACCCTATTGAGCATCTGTGGGGCATCCTCAAATGGAAGGTGGAGGAGGGCAAGGTCTCTAACATCCACTAGTTCCGTAGGGGGAAGGGATCACCGCTCCAGGCATTAATGGCTGTGTGTTGAGTTATTTTAAGGGGACAGCAAATTTACACTGTTATACAAGCTGTACTCTCACTACTTTACACTGTAGCAATAATTTCTTTAGTGTCACATGAAAAGTTATAACAAAATAATATTTACAAAAATGTGAGGGGTGTGTTCACTTTTGTGAGATAATGCATTTGTGCTCCTACTATGGAGGCTCTCAAAATGTATAGAGTTAGGACTGTAGATAATATTGGGGTGCCTTGTTGTGGCATCTGCAGCTTACGGATGTATTTGCATATGTGTGCAAACTAAACCCCTGTTTTTAACGTGAACTGTTAAGGCCCCGTACACACGACCGGATATATCCGCTGGGATTGATCCGCGGATCAGTTCCAGCGGACAAATCCGGTCGTCTGTACGGCCTAGCGGATATTTATCCGCAGAGATTTCTCGGGCCGATCGATTTCAAGCGGATATAAATCCGAAGGAGGAATCTCCGCTGGAAACGGTCCGGCGGACCGTTTCCAGCGGAGATCCCCTCGTGTGTACGGGGCCTAAGACAGGACAATTTGGTTTGTTGCAGGCTGGTTTGTGAATCAAGCTGGGAAATTTTCTATGTTGTTTGGCATGCGTCGTCCTTCCATGTGCTCCTTGCTGTTATGGCCTGTTATAGGTTTGGGCAGTTGCCCTTTGTTTTTTACCATGGCAGGGGTATGTCCAATGCCTACTTTTGCTAATAGGCGTCCCTTATATCCATCTCACAAAGTTGGGAGGTATATCTAGTGTATACTAGAGGTATCTAACAAAGAAAAATATACAGTAGAACCTCGGATTGCGAGTAAAGGGGGGTAACAAAAGTTTTGCAATACGAGCACTGTATTTTAAAAATTCCTAACTCGGCTTGCGAGTGTTGTCTCACAAGATGAGCAGGATTTAGGCCAAAGTGGTGTGCAATACCGCGTTTGGCCTGAGGTGGGGGGGTTCCGGACCCGAGCGGTGCCGATCGGCGCCGTTCGGAAATGCACAGAAAGGCCAGAGGACAGCTCGGCTGACCTCGGAAAGGCTCAGGAACGGAGTCTTTCCGAGGTTTGCCGAGGTGTCCTCGGGCCTTTCTAGCCGTTTCCGAGGCTCTTCGACGCCCCCCACCTCTGGCTACATGCGGTATTGCATGCCATTGAAGTCAATGTGGAACAAATTCAATTTTGTTTCCATTGACTATAATGGGGAAACTCGCTTTGATATGTGAGTACTTTGGATTACGAGCATTCTCCTGGAACGGATTATGCTCGTAATCCAAGGTTCCACTGTATTCAAACAAACTAGCCAAAGTACATTGTACTGAAATGCTGGCATGTAAAACAGCAACACCCACATAGTCCTGATAATGAATACCTGGTGTAAGAAAATAGGGACTTCAGTCTTTCATTGGTTGGGCCTTCTCCCAAATGGATACCAGCTTTGATGATAATCACAACAGGTATAACAAATGATTATGAATGGGTCTATGGCCCCATACACACGGGAGGATTTATCCGCGGATACGGTCTTGAGGATTTCCGCGGATTTCTATGCGATGGAGTGTACACACCATCGCATTGAAATCCGCGCCGAAATCCTCTGGCGATGACGTGTCGCGCCGTCGCTGCGATTATGACGTGGCGACGTGCGCGACGCTGTCATATAAGGAATTCCACGCATGCGTCGAATCATTACGACGCATGCGGGGGATCCCTTCGGACGGATGGATCCGGTGAGTCTATACAGACCAGCGGATCCATCCGTTGGGATGGATTCCAGCAGATAGATTTGTTTGGCATGTCAGCAAATATTCGATCTGCTGGAATCCATCCCAGGGGAGAAATATCCGCGGAAACAGATCCGCTGGAGTGTACACACCATAGGATCTATCCGCTGAAACCCATTTGCTGGGATTTTTCAGCGGATGGATTCTATCGTGTGTATGGGGCCTATAAGTATTACAATGCAGTAAAGGCTAGTAATAAATCCTCCAACTCAATCCACAATCCTGTAATCGCAATAAAGCCAAACATCAAACTGTGCTCACAAGCTTACTAATATCTGTAGGTAACCTTACCTTATGACAAAAGTCCATCCACATAAAACATACCCAACTGGGGTAGAGGATCCAAGAACCCTACAGTGCCTTGAAAAAGTATTCAGACTCCTTGAGATTTTCCACATGTTATGTCACAACCAGAAACGTGAATGTATTTTATTAGGATTTTATGTGATAGATAATATGGGCTATTCTAACACATGAATATGCTTTGATCTAAACTATTTCATTGTAGCTCTGGCTGTATGTTTAGGGTTGTTGTCCTGCTAGAAGGAGAACCTCCACCCCAGTTTCAAGTCTTTTTCAGACTCTAACCAGTTTTCTTCTAAGATTGCCCTGTATTTGGCTCCATCCATCTTCTTATCAACTCTGACCAGTTTCCCTGTCCCTGCTGAAGAAAAGCAACCCCACAACAGGAGGCTGCCACCCCCATGTTTCACAGTGGGGATGATGTGTTCAGGGTGATGTGCAGTGTTAATTTTCTGCCACACACAGCTTTCTTCAATTTCAATTTTGGTCTCATCTGACCAGAACACCTTCTTCCACATGTTTGCTGTGTCCCCCACATGGCTTCTCATAAACGGCAAATGGAACTTCTTATGGCTTTCTTTCAACAATGATACTCTTTCATTAAGGCCAGATTTGTGGAGTGCACGACTAATAAACATTGTAAGACGATCTGAACAAATTAATGGGGTGGGCAACTACATGGAAAATGAGGTTCAATGTGGAATGTAAAATAATGCATTTGGGTGGCAAAAATATGAATGCAATCTACTCACTGGGGGGGGGGGGGAGAACTGCTGGGGTAATCAAGGATGGAAAAGGACCTAAGGGTCGTAGATGATAGATTTAGCAATGAAATGCAATTGTAAATGTAAAATTATTGCGCTACCCCAAAATAACAACAAGAAACCCTTAAAAAAGGGAATGGGGAGATGAAGCAGCTGCACAAGAATGTAACAAAATTCAAAACGAGTGTGGGTGAATGTGTAGCGCTACGTATTAGTGCAATGTGAAAAAACACCACATAATATATATTCAATAGGGTATAACCATGAAGTAATCATGTTCAATCCACATTAAAACAATCAGTCCATGTAGAAATTCAACGTGATAAATTGTCCATCGTGAGTAAATAACATAATAAAGAGGTCATGAGATTGAATGAACCATCCAAACGAAGATCTTCAGATGTAAGATGTAATTACGAATGTGCTTACCGGAACCGTTGGACCCGACTGTCATACGACAACAGGTCAATCGATCTTGAGGTACCCAACCAGCTGTTCAACGGGACTGTCAGCGAAGATCCAAAAATAAGTGGAATACACCTCCCTGGTGTCCAGAAGACCTCAACCGAAGGCAAGGTCAAGGAGCCCGGTATTCCTTAGCCGAAGGTGAGTCCGATAAAGATGTCTCAACCATGGATTAGGTAGAGAAATCGCGAAGATCAAACACACCTGAGAACAGCTCAGTTCAGACAGACAGCAACCCGAAAGCCGGCGTAGCCCTCCGATTACACCGGTCCCCTTGACCCCTCGTCCTCACACCCCTGCTCCAAGCCGCTCTGCATTCGACTTCCGGTTTGCGAGCTGAGACCTTTTGGATCCTCTCCAGTCTGCTCGGGTGCTCGGCCACTCGGCAGCTTGGCAACTCAGGTCCTAGAACGCTGGTCCGAGCACAGCTAAGGGACCAGGAAGCAAAAGCAGCATACACCATCGGTCTCCTATCCACACTGAGTCATCAAAAAGCAGCCATCCAGGTCAGATCTCACCGCTTCTCAAACCGACTGGTTTTTAGAAGGCATCTTCCTCTTAGTATTCACCTGGAGGGGCTCGTGGAGCTTGGAGCCGACCCGGCACTACGGCGCCATGCTGTTAGCTCCTTCCTTTCCGCCGGCTTCGGGAGCGGTTGAGTGAGCCACCCGCATACCCCCCCCTGCCACCGAAGGTCTAAGGCCGCGTACACACGGTCGATCCAAACCGATGAGAATGGTCTGATGTGCGTACACACCATCAGTTCAAAAACCGATCAGGTCAGAATGCGGTGACGTAAAACACACAACGTGCTGAAAAAAACGAAGTTCAATGCTTCCAAGCATGTGTCGACTTGATTCTGAGCATGCGTGGGTTTTGAACCGATGCTTTTGTGTACTAACAATCGGTTTGGCCCTATCGGGCAGTGGTCCATCGGTTCGATTTTAAAGCAAGTTCTAAAATTTTTGACCGAAGGATAACGGACCGATGGGCCGTACACACGGTCGGTTTGGACCGATGAAACTGAACTTCAGGCCGTTTTCATCGGTTTGGACCGACCGTGTGTACGCGGCCTAAGGGAATAGCCGCCAGCATTTCATCTTCGTTGGCTGTGGACTATCTCTATCAGGCTGGGAGGATGGATCACAAGCTACAGGAAGGCTGCAGGAAGTAGGTGGGTCAGATCTATGCCTCAAACTTTTCGCTCCTCTGAAGATAAATTAATTTTTAAAGTTGGCTTCTTTGATATAATATGAGTAAAGTGATTATGGAACGATTATGAAGAGTCAATTGGAGCAGTAAATATAATATGTACCAACTTGCTATACCTGATAGACTGTCCCCCTTTGCTCACCAGAAGGCCTTAGTTAAATGGCCCTTACTGGCAGGTTTGAATCCACTAAAGGTTTTACTGGCCAAATAAATACTGACCTGAGTCTCCTGCGCAGCCCAGCCTGTATCCTATAAATAAAACCAGGAACATTTGGAAAATGGTTTAAAGCAGTGGTCTCAAAGTACCGGCCCGCGGGCCATTTGCGGCCCGCGGACCAGTTATAAATGGCCCGCAGGCAGGGTGGAAGTGAGGGGAGCAAAAAAAAAAAAAAAAAGCTGGAGCCATCTGGTGGTGAGCCGTTGGTATTACAAGTTATTACCACCAGATGTGAGCTGGCGCCATCTGGTGGTGGCCGTTGGTATTACAAGTTAAGCATTACAAGTTAAACAGCAATTCTAATGTCATTTTACACTATTTTCACTGCCATATTCTTCCCTCTAATTAGAACCCCCAAACATTATATATATTTTTTATCCTAACACCCTAGAGAATAAAATAGCGATCGTTGCAATACTTTCTGTTACGCCGTATTTGCGCAGCGGTCTTACAAGCACACTTTTTTGGGAAAAAATTACACTTTTTTTAATTAAAAAAATAAGACAACAGTAAAGTTATCCCCATTTTTTTTATATTATGAAAGATAATGTTACGCCGAGTAAATTCATACCCAACATGTCACGCTTCAAAATTGTGTCCGCTTGTGGAATGCCGACAAACTTTTTTACCCTTTAAAATCTTCATAGGCGACGTTTAAAAAAATCTACAGGTTGCATGTTTTAAGTTACAGAGGAGCTAGAATTATTGCTCTCACTCTACCAATCGCGGCGATACCTCACATGTGTGGTTTGAACACCGTTTACATATGCGGGCGCTGCTCACGTATGTGTTCGCTTCTGCGCGCAAGCTCGTCGGGACGGGGTGCGTTTTCTGGCTCCTAACTTTTTTAGCTGGCTCCTAGATTCCAAGCAAATTTGTCAAACCCTGACTTACACCAGTGCTGGTGGTAATAATGTGCTCGCTGACACCAGTGCTGGTGGTAATAATGCGCTCGCTGACACCAGTGCTGGTGGTAATAATGCGCTCGCTGACACCAGTGCTGGGGGTTAATAATGTGTTCGCTGACACCAGTACTGTTGTTTTTGAAGTTTGAAAGTTTGCATGCGGCCCCCCATGGCATATGAAAACTTGTCTTGTGGCCCTCAGGTAATTTGAGTTTGAGACCCCTGCCCTAATGGGACGCAGGTGGCATTTGCCTCAGGAGCCTCAGTGTTCAGGTGGGCCAAGATGATCACGACAGACTTAAGTCTCCACGTCATCCGGGTGGACCAAGATGGCCACGATAGACCAGAGGCCCTACCGCACCTGCACGCCTGCATGCGTGCTGGATGGCCACCGAGGAAACCACTAGGCGAGCCACCAGTGCCAAAGGTGTGCCCAGAGAGTGGTGACATCCAATTGCCTGCATGGCGTCACAACCGATTGTGCCAGACTACTGCAGGGTTCGGCTCCAGCATATGGCCCCCAATCCACCAGCGTCCACTCCCCACCAGACATGTTGGTGGCGGCCAATCCCCAGGCATACAGGACTTCCAACCAAGTGGATAAAAACCAGTACACATTATTTATATATATATATATATATATATATATATATACATATATATATATATATATATATATATATATATATAATCTGTGGGCCTGATTCCCAAAAGAGATACGCAGGCGGAACTGCTGTTCAGCCTGCTTATCTCTGTGCCTAACTTTGGAAACGATCCTCAAAAGGCTTTTTCCAAAGTTAGGCAGAAAATCTGACATGTGTAAGACACTTACACGGTCAGATCTTAGGATGCAGTACCGCATCCGCCACTGGGGGCATTTCTCATTGAAATGCCGCTTTGAGTATGCAAATGAGGACTTAAGCAGATCCACAACGCTTTTCAGCACTGTGATTTCTGCGTAAGTTCCGATTTTGCTTGCGCAAAATTAGGGCTGGTTTTACAATGTGGAAAGTTAGTCACACCTTGTAAAGGCCCATTCAAGCGACGGCATTTGGTATGCATTCCTGAGGGAGAACTCCACGGCAATTTTTAAATTCAAAACCGGCATGGGTTCCCCCCAGGAGCATACCAGGCCCTTAGGTCTGGTATGGGTTGTAAGGAGACCCCCCCTACGCCGAAAATTCGACGTAGGGGGTCCCCCTACAATCCATACCAGACCCGTATCCAAAGCACGCTACCCGGCCGGTCAGGAATGGGAGTGGGGACGAGCAAGCGCCCCCCCCCTCCTGAGCCGTGCCAGGCCGCATGCCCTCAACATGGGGGGGTTGGGTGCTCTGGGGCAGGGGGGCGCACTGCGGGCCCCCCCACCCCAGAGCACCCTGTCCCCATGTTGATGAGGACAGGACCTCTTCCCGACAACCCTTGCCGTTGGTTGTCAGGGTCTGCGGGCGGGGGCTTATCGGGAATCTGGGAGTCCCCTCAAATAAGGGGGCCCCCAGATACCGGCCCCCCACCCTAAGTGAATGGATATGGGGTACATCGTACCCCTACCCATTCACCTGGAGGCAAAAAGTTAAAGTTATTAAACACACAACACAAGGGTTTTTAAAATAATTTATTATTCTGCTCCGGAGGCCCCCCCTGTCTTCTTTATTAGCTCTAATACCAGGGGGGGCTTCTTCTTCCGCTCTCCGGGGGTCTTATCCGCTCTCCGGGGGGGTTTCTTCTCCGCTCTCCGGGGGGGGGCTTCTCCGCTCTCCGGGGGTCTTCTTCCATCTTCGCCGCTCTCCGCTGTTGACTCGGCGAACCCCGGTTCTTCTCCAGCTGTCCGGTGCCTTCTTCTTCAGCGCTGGCTGCCTGCTATCTTCGTGTGTTAGCTCAATTACTAGTAGGCAGCCAACGCGGTCTTCTGTGACGTCAGGTTCTTCTCTTCTGTTCTTCTCCCCTCTTCCGATGTTGACTCGTCGCCTCTTGTCACTGTAATGATGGAAGCACGCCTTGCATCCCATTTATATAGGCATCACCGTCCCATCATGCTCCGGTAGGTACCCACGTGGTGGGTGCACGTGGGTAGGCACCCACCACGTGGGTACCTGCCGGAGCATGATGGGACGGTGATGCCTATATAAATGGGATGCAAGGCGCGCTTCCATCATTACAGTGACAAGAGGCGACGAGTCAACATCGGAAGAGGGGAGAAGAACAGAAGAGAAGAACCTGACGTCACAGAAGACCGCGTTGGCTGCCTGCTAGTAATTGAGCTAACACACGAAGATAGCAGGCAGCCAGCGCTGAAGAAGAAGGCACCGGACAGCTGCAGAAGAACCGGGGTTCGGCGAGTCAACAGCGGAGAGCGGCGAATATGGAAGAAGACCCCCGGAGAGCGGAGAAGCCCCCCCCCGGAGAGCGGAGAAGAAACCCCCCCCCGGAGAAGACCCCCGGAGAGCGGAAGAAGAAGCCCCCCCTGGTATTAGAGCTAATAAAGAAGACAGGGGGGGCCTCCGGAGCAGAATAATAAATTATTTTAAAAACCCTTGTGTTGTGTGTTTAATAACTTTAACTTTTTGCCTCCAGGTGAATGGGTAGGGGTACGATGTACCCCATATCCATTCACTTAGGGTGGGGGGCCGGTATCTGGGGGCCCCCTTATTTGAGGGGACTCCCAGATTCCGATAAGCCCCCGCCCGCAGACCCCGACAACCAACGGCAAGGGTTGTCGGGAAGAGGTCCTGTCCTCATCAACATGGGGACAGGGTGCTCTGGGGTGGGGGGGCCCGCAGTGCGCCCCCCTGCCCCAGAGCACCCAACCCCCCCATGTTGAGGGCATGCGGCCTGGCACGGCTCAGGAGGGGGGGGGGGCGCTCGCTCGTCCCCACTCCCATTCCTGACCGGCCGGGTAGCGTGCTTTGGATACGGGTCTGGTATGGATTGTAGGGGGACCCCCTACGTCGATTTTTCGGCGTGGGGGGGGTCTCCTTACAACCCATACCAGACCTAAGGGCCTGGTATGCTCCTGGGGGGGGAACCCATGCCGGTTTTTTCTTTGAAAATTGGCATGGAGTTCTCCCTCTCAGGAATGCATGCTGAGCGACGCTGTCATTTTTTTTTATAATTATTTGTTTTCCCGGCGCGTATTTTTTTTTTCACCCGTCGCAACTTTAGTGTCCCGTCGCAATCCACAAAGCCCGGCGTCAATTACGTTCGCGCGCTGCACGTCGGGAAAATTACGTCACACGCATGCGCAGTAAGGCCGGCGCGGGAGCGCGCCTCATTTAAATTTTAAACGCCCCCCCGGAGAGGAGGACCGCCTTGCGACGGAGGCACTTAAGTTACACGGCCTGAAATTTCTAGGTAAGTGCTTTGTGGATCAGGCACTTAGGTAGAAATTTTAAGTCAGTGTAACTTAACTGCTGAAAGTTAAGTTAGGCAGCTTTTTTGGGAATCATGCCCTGTATTCCACAATTTAAAGTGACAGCTCCAACCCACCCGACAATGACAAAGAAAGAAAAAAGAGCAGCAAAATTGACTACAACTTATCTGAATAGGGATGATTGGAAACCCCTTTGAAGACTTATGCTGCGTACACACGAGCGGAATTTCCGACGGAAAAAGTCAGACGGAAGCCTTTTCATTGGATATTCCGTCCGTGTGTATGCCCCATCGGACTTTTTCAGTCGGAAATTCTGATGGAATTAGATAGAGAACATACATTTTTCAGAATTTTCGTTCATCTGGATGCAATTCCGACGGACTAAAAACCATGCATGCTCAGAATCAAGTCGACGCATGCTTAGAAGCATTGAACTTAATTTTTCTTGGCTCGTCATTTTGTTGCACGTCACAGCGTACTTGACAGACGGAATTTGGTTCAGACGGGAAAACCGGTCGTGTGTACAGGGCATCAGGCTCCATTCACACCTAGGTGATTTGAATTGCGGGCAGAATGGACGCAATTCTGCCCGCCATTCAAGATCCTGGCAAAACGCAGGATGCATTTTCGTTGCCATTACTTCTTAATGGCAGCCCAAACACAGTGTGACTTTTCCACAGATGTCATGCAGTAAATCATGCAAGCCTTATGAGTTCCTATAAAAAGGAAGTAAAACTCAAAACATCATTTAGGCCTGGTTTAGTAGTGGCTTTAAGGTGATTGATCCACCTTTTTTCTCAAGTAACACTCATCTATCAAAATCCCCTCCCCTGGGGTCCTCCATCACCCTATTCAGTGCCATGAATTGCATTGCCGTGTCAATGTAATTATGTACAAAGCCTACATGTCGCCCAATAGGGGTGTTGATTTTGGGTGTGTAGTAGATGTGATTGTGTATGCGTTTACGAAATGGACGCTTCGTTTTGCCTACATAAAACGCGCCACAGACGAACTATGCCCACTGTGGTGCATTCTGTACACACTGGGGTAGATTCAGGTAGCTTTGCGCATTTCTTACGCATGCGCAGCGCAGCTCAATTGCGCTACGCCGGCGCAATCGTGTGAGGTTGCCACCTGATTCAGGATGCCTTTCCGCGTAAATTTGCGCCTGCGTAAGGTAAATTTGAGGGTGCAAGCCTGCGCAAGTGAAAGTGGGTGTGCCCCTATGCAAATGATGGGCTGACCGTTCAGCAGTGGCTTACGCCCGGCGTATCCTCGACGGAGCATGCGCAGATCGAACGCATCTATGTGCGCATGCGTGCAACTGCGCCTGTCCTACTTCCTGGGCTACGCCGGCCTACCTGCTTACGCAGAGCAAATAGGGGCAGACATGCGCAGGTCCTGCGCAAAATTACATCCTGCTTTTTTCACCCCCCGAGCAAGGTAATTTTGCCCCAAATTTGCGATTGCACCTCCTCAGAGGGTAAAAAAGAGGAAAAATAATTTTAATTCCTCAGAGATGGAGGTCATGCTGGTGGCACTCACTAGGCATAATGCTGCCCTGTATGGTGCCCAGCGGAAAAACACCACCATAGCCCAAAAGAGGGCTATCTATGAAGCCATCACGCTGGACATCAATGCGATCGGGAATGAGGAGAGGACATGGGAGGAGATTCAAAAGAAATTGAACTACATGCGGCGTCGGGTCCGTGACAAACTTGTCATAATACGCAAACATGCCAGGGGCACGGGAGGAGGACCAGCCTGCCCATTGCGTTTGAGTGCGGAGGAGGTTATGGCACAAAGTTTGACACAGGAGCAGGTGGAGGGAGTCCCAGGCTATGATTCCTCTGTTGGGGACTTGGGGACAGGTAAGTGTATTTTATCTCATATTTGGTGTGTATCATGGGAGGGGGTAGAAGGGAACATGTGACAAGTGTGTGGCTCCACCAACATGTGTTTTTTTGTGTCATCCACAGATGTTGAGGATGAAGCTGGGCCGTCGTCGGCTGCAGGGCGACCCACGCCATCCCCACATCATCATGGGGTCCAGTCAACCCCCATGGAGATCCTGGGCATGTTGGTGGAGGAGGAGAGCGCCCATAGGCCATCTATGGAGGAGGAAGTGGTGGAGGAGTCTATTGACCTCCACCAGGAGGACTCTATCTACCTCCAGGAGGATCCCACCATCCCTGACCTCCCCACCACCTCCCCGACCATCACATCATCCCCCTCCAGTGTCCCTCCCACCATTGTCGCCCCCTCCAGTGTCCCTCCTACCATTTTCGCCCCCTCCAGTGTCCCTCCCACCAGTGTCGCCCCCTCCAGTGTCCCTCCCACCAGTGTCGCCCCCTCCCCTTCTACTCCCTCAGTACGGGCCCCAGCCTCTCCTCCCAGGAAGGCTCTATTTAAAACGAGGGGTGTACCCTCAGGCCTACAAGAAGGGCTGCAGGGCTATGTCATATTACAGGGATGGAGATGCGATTTTGATATTTTTTTATATATTTACCCTTAATGCGTCTTTTCCAATGCTTCTCACTACCATACCATTCTTAGGTGGAGGCGGGGACACATACTCCCAGTCACCTGTCCTCCATCTACTCATTAGTATTTGTATGCCTCCTATTGAGGAAACTATATCAGTTTAGTTAGGACTACAGAAACGCAGAGAGCCGTGGAGTGGCCTGTAGTTTATCCATGCATTTGCAAATGTGTGCAACCAATCCTCTGTTTTTAACATACAGTTAGACAGTTGAAGGTGGCTTGCTGTTTGGGTGGTAAGTTTGAGCTTGGTTATTACGCATTTATTACTTTACTACTGTTTGCATCAAATCGCATCTCATTCAAAGTCCCAAACTTATTTTCTTGTTCCAATTTCGGGGATGGAGGCATGTGCTGGTGCGGCAGTCTACATGCCTCATTCAAAGTCCCCAACCATTTCTATGTCGTACAAGAAGGGCTGCAGGAGAAGCAGGGCCGGCAGACACGCCATATAGGGGCCATAGTGGGAGACTTGAGGCGGGTGGCGGACAGCCTGGCCTCCTCCTCCTCCTCAGTACAGCAGGCCCTCACCCTGCGTGCGCAGCTTCGGATGCTGGCACAAACAAACTGTGTGCTCACCCGCCTGGCCAACGCCATGGAGGGCAGGCAGGCACCACCTGCCAGGAGTGACCAAGTAGGGGATGCTGCTCCTCCCCCCCTCCATGCTCCATCCCCACCCCATGCTCCATCCTCAGCCCAGGCTCCACCACGCCGACTGAGGAGCCAGAGTCGGGGCACCCTTGGCACCAGGATGTCCAAAAGGAAACAATGATAATTTTCCTGCGGATCATTTTTTTGGGGGAAATATCGATTTCTGCTCATATTATGAGCTTTTTGGTTTGATTTTTATTATGCTCATATTATGAGCTTTTTGGTTTGATTTTATGCTCAGAAGTTTGAGTTTTCTTTTTTATTTTGTAGTCCCTACACACGGTGAGTAGTGTATACTACAGTGTGACTGGTGTGTGAATGGGGGGGGGGTGTCACTCCTGCTGGAAAAGGGGTGTCACCCTCTGCCATGTGAAAGGTGTATGAATGTACAGCAACATAATTGGAGCCTTGGCGCGGCGTTGCTGCTCCCTAATACCGTGCGGTATCCTTGAGTCTAATCCAATTTTTGGTGCATGTGGGGTGTGTGTGCTAGGGACCACAGTGGTGTGCACGTGTGCATTCTACTTGTGACATGATTAATGTGTGTGTTTAACGTGCAAAGAGACGTTCCACGAGACAACTCCTGACTGCTCTTCCCTCAGTAGACCCGGTAGAGTTTCTTGGGGGGGGATTGTGTGGTTGGGGGGTCAGGTCATCACGTAGCTCAATCTCCAGGCCCTTTCTCATGGCGAAGTTGTGCAGAATGCAACATGCACCGATGATCTGGCACACAAAGTTTGGGGAATACAACAGGGTACCCCCAGACTTATCCAGGCATCGGAAACGGGACTTCAGGAGGCCAAATGCGTGTTCCACCACTGCACGGGTACGTGCGTGTGCTTCATTGTATCTTTCCTCTCCTGGGGTTTGGGGGTTCCGGTATGGAGTCATAAGATGGGGTCCCAGTGCATATGTAGAGTCACCTGGAAGGGAAAAGACAGGAGGGTGTTAGTCATGCATGTGCCCCTCGTGATGTCTGCATCATGGGGGGGGGGGGCAGACATACCTGACACCCATGTCACTCACCAACCAGCCAGCTGTCCCTGTACACGTTCTGTTCAAATTCTGTTGGGATGCTGCTCTGACGGTATATGAAGCTGTCATGGCAGGACCCTGGGTGTTTGGCACGGACGTGCCATATGAGGTCATGGGCATCCACTATCACCTGGACATTGATGGAATGCCAATGCTTCCGATTGCAGTATATGTGCTCTATGTCATGGGGGGCTGTAGTGGCACATGTGTGCAATCAATGGCCCCCACGGTGCGTGGGAATCTGGCAATTTGATAGAAATCTGTCATTGCCTTCTGCCGCAGGTCCTCCTGGGTGGGTTGATGAAGTGGTGGGACATGCGTCTGAGGATTGCGGGGAGATGTAATATGTGAACAGAAGATTGAAAGAGCATAAAGACTGAACAGTAAAAGACAGCACTTGGTCCAGGGAAAGATCGATAGCCAGAGGGCCTGCCTTAAGATCATGTGACCGCTGTGAGAGTGGTCACATGATTGCCGTTCCTTTCCGCCTCCTGGGCATTTTGAATTATTTAAAGAGATGCTGTGGTGGAAGAGAAGGTGTTAAAGGATATCTATGGTCAAAAATGAAAAACATTTATTGATTTTCACATTGTAGTTCAATTATTTCTTTCTACCCTACACCAATTAATCAAAATAATCTAAAGTTTGTAAACTTGCCTTGTAAAGATCCGTACACATTTATTTCCTTGAATTCTGTGACACATATTCATACCTCCCAACTTTTTGAGGTGGGAATGATGGACACCTATCATCAAAAGTATGCAGGCATACGACACACCTCCTGCTACGCCCTCTTAAAGGAGAATTATACAAAAAAAACAAGATTGGTTAAACCCACAAGTGCTTTTTTACTACTACTATTCCTTTATATTGGCTTTTGTAATTTACAAATGCAGCAATTTAGAAATCAGATGAAAGGTTTAGCGCTGGAATTGTATATACAACTATATAGATCAGACCAAAATGAGGGACAAATGAGGAGGAATGAGGGACAGAGAGACATTGCTCCAAATCAGGGACAGTCCCTCGTAATCAGGGACAGTTGGGAGCTATGCGAAATTCACTATGCCCTGTGGGTAGGCACTGCTGTGTCATACATTTCATAGAGTCTGCCTTCTGACCTACACAGATGCTGATAAGAGGAGTTTCAGGAAACAGTACAGGAGGTACAGTCAGTACAGGAGGTACTATGGGATATGTAATCCTTAGAATTTGAAAGTAAACAGCAGAGGGGATGCTGCAAGGCATGCAGGGAATCCAGGAAGAGATGGCCAGCAGAGAGGCAGAACTCACAACATGAAAGGAGATTTTCCATTAAGCTTACTTTATATTGGATTGTCACATATAACCAATGTTTGTGTTGGTATTACAATGTTGATGTTCTAAATAAATAAATGCCCAAATTTAACGACTTAAGGATCGCCCGCCGCAGTTGTACACCGGCTGTTTGAAGTGGAATGAGGTTGTTATGACAGCAGCTAGCTGTCATAACCCCATATCCTCTTCAACAGCGGGTGATCCGCTTTCATATTAAAGTGGTCTAAGCAGTGGATTCACCACAAGATCACTTTTATCAGGGGCAGGAGAGGGTTACTCCCCTCCCGTCACGCTCCGGTGGTCTCTGCCGCTTACCGAAGCTGTCGGGTCCTCTCCCCTCACAGGCTGGATGCCAGGTGAGGGAAAATGGCCCCCCGCTCGGATCCACCCCATTGGATGGCGGAAGCGATGTCAAACGTCACTTCCACTCAATGGTCTTAAAGGGGGAATTTTTTATTTTATTTTTTGTTGGATTTTAGTGTAAATGTTAGAGCTGAGGTCCTTTTGACCCCAGATCTCACATTTAATGCCGTGTACACACGATCGGAAATTCCGACAAGAAAAGTCTGATGTGAGCTTTTGGTCTGAAATTTCAACCGTAAGTATGCTTTCCTGTCGGAATTTCCGCCAACAAAAGATTGAGAGCTGGTTCTCAAATTTTCAGATGGAAAAAATTCCTATTGGAAATTCCATTCGTCTGTAGCAATTCCGACATGCAAAATTCTGACGCATGCTCCAAAACAATTCGGCTCATGCTCCGAAGCATTAAACTTAAGTTTCCCGGCTCGTTGTAGTGTTGTATGTCACCACATTCTTGACGGTCGACAGTTCCGAGAACTTTTGTGTGACCGTGTGTATGAAAGTCAAGCTTCAGTGTAAGGCCCCGTACACACGACAGAGGAACTCGACGTGCTTGGCATGTCGAGTTCCTCGTCGAGTTTTGGGATGAAGCCGCCGAGGAGCTCGGCGGGCCGCCTTCTCCTATAGAACAACGAGGACAACGAGAAAATAGAGAACATGTTCTATATTTTCTCGTCGAGTTCCTCGGCGGCTCCATCGAGCCAAAACTGTACAGACGACAGAGATTCTCGGCAGAATCCGGGTTTTGACCGAGTTTCTCTGTGAATTCTGCCGAGAATCTCTGTCGTGTGTACGAGGCCTAATTCTGTTTGAAAAACCATCCATGTTTTATCCGATGGAAAATCTGATTGTGTGTAAGAGGTCCTGTGATGCTTTTTTTTCTATTACAAGTGATGTTTACATTCCTTATAATAGGAATAAAAGTGACCCAAACGGAGATTATGAGTATAAACATAAGTAAATTGGAAGAGGAATTCTTGAAAGGGAAGTACCATTTCGCCTGGGTCAAAGAACTTAAATACCTAGGGATATTGTTAGCAAATTCTTCTAAAAAAATGTATAAGATAAACTTTGTCCCCCTATTAAATGAAATTAAGATAGAAACAAAAAGAGTGGAAAATAGAGCAATATCATGGATAGGACGAATCAATTATTGCAAAATGGTTATTTTGCCTAAAATCTTATATAAATTTCAGATGATTCCCATAGCCCTCCCGAGAACACTATTCTCTGCACTAAAAAAAATAATTATGAATTATATATGGAGAAATAAGAAACATAGGATATCACTCCAGACCCTAAAACAACCAAAAAAAAAGGGGGGTTTAGCGGTTCCGGATATTAAAGGATACTATGATGCAGTGGTAATAACAAGGGTGGTGGAGTGGGCCAGAGCCAACAAAGAAAAAAGGTGGGTAAGTCTAGAAATTGAGTTAGCACAGGCGAGGTTGGACAAGATAATTTGGAACCCTCCCCAATTTAGGACACTAGATAAAAACGCACATGAAATAACAAAAAATGCACTTAAAATATGGGACAATGTTTATAAAAAAACCCAGAAGGAATATAATTCACCTTTAATAGCACTAAAAGATAACGATTATTTTGCACCAGGTAAAACACAAGTTGGGGGTAATTGGATCAAACAGGACACGGCACAATTAAGGGATATAATGAAGGATGGCCACATAATAACACTACAGGAGTTAAAATTTAAAAATAATTTAATGGAAATTAATGAATGGAGGTACCAGCAGCTTAAACATTTTATCCAGGATCTCCCTTGCCCGCTGAGAGCGGGAGACCAGCTAACAGAATTAGAAAAAATATGTTCCACGGAAAGATCTAAAGGAACTACCTCAAAGTTATACAGGATTCTATTGAAGATGGATGAGCAGAACATACCTCCATTCATTAAAAAATGGGAGAGGGAACTTGGAACACAGCGGGATAGGGTCACAATAGATAAAATGTTGGCTCTGACACACTCTTCGGCGGTAGATAGTCGTACTGCGGAGATGTGTTTTAAATGCATATCCGGATGGTACATGACTCCGGATAAGCTAAAAAAAATTAAAGAAGAACAGACAGGAGAGTGCTGGAGGGGATGTAGATCACCAGGAAATATGGCACACCTCTGGTGGGGATGCCCCAAGGTTAAGAGGTATTGGGAAAAATGTTTGGCCTGTGTGGAAGAGATCACGGGGAAAAAGATCAAGATGGACCCATGGGTCATCCTATTCCATGGGGGGGAGGAAGGTATAAAAAGCTACAGGAAAACGCTCGTGCCGCATCTACTCAACGCCGCTAAGAGACTTATCCCAAGGAAGTGGCAAGAGGTGGAGTGCCCCTTAATTTGGGAGTGGATACAGGGAGTGCAGAATTATTAGGCAAGTTGTATTTTTGAGGATTCATTTTATTATTGAACAACAACCATGTTCTCAATGAACCCAAAAAACTCATTAATATCAAAGCTGAATATTTTTGGAAGTAGTTTTTAGTTTGTTTTTAGTTTTAGCTATTTTAGGGGGATATCTGTGTGTGCAGGTGACTATTACTGTGCATAATTATTAGGCAACTTAACAAAAAAAAAATATATACCCATTTCAATTATTTATTTTTACCAGTGAAACCAATATAACATCTCAACATTCACAAATATACATTTCTGACATTCAAAAACAAAACAAAAACAAATCAGTGACCAATATAGCCACCTTTCTTTGCAAGGACACTCAAAAGCCTGCCATCCATGGATTCTGTCAGTGTTTTGATCTGTTCACCATCAACATTGCGTGCAGCAGCAACCACAGCCTCCCAGACACTGTTCAGAGAGGTGTACTGTTTTCCCCCCTTGTAAATCTCACATTTGATGATGGACCACAGGTTCTCAATGGGGTTCAGATCAGGTGAACAAGGAGGCCATGTCATTAGTTTTTCTTCTTTTATACCCTTTCTTGCCAGCCACGCTGTGGAGTACTTGGACGCGTGTGATGGAGCATTGTCCTGCATGAAAATCATGTTTTTCTTGAAGGATGCAGACTTCTTCCTGTACCACTGCTTAAAGAAGGTGTCTTCCAGAAACTGGCAGTAGGACTGGGAGTTGAGCTTGACTCCATCCTCAACCCGAAAAGGCCCCACAAGCTCATCTTTGATGATACCAGCCCAAACCAGTACTCCACCTCCACCTTGCTGGCGTCTGAGTCGGACTGGAGCTCTCTGCCCTTTACCAATCCAGCCACGGGCCCATCCATCTGGCCCATCAAGACTCACTCTCATTTCATCAGTCCATAAAACCTTAGAAAAATCAGTCTTATGATATTTCTTGGCCCAGTCTTGACGTTTCAGCTTGTGTGTCTTGTTCAGTGGTGGTCGTCTTTCAGCCTTTCTTACCTTGGCCATGTCTCTGAGTATTGCACACCTTGTGCTTTTGGGCACTCCAGTGATGTTGCAGCTCTGAAATATGGCCAAACTGGTGGCAAGTGGCATCTTGGCAGCTGCACGCTTGACTTTTTTCAGTTCATGGGCAGTTATTTTGCGCCTTGGTTTTTCCACACGCTTCTTGCGACCCTGTTGACTATTTTGAATGAAACGCTTGATTGTTCGATGATCACGCTTCAGAAGCTTTGCAATTTTAAGAGTGCTGCATCCCTCTGCAATATATCTCACTATTTTTTACTTTTCTGAGCCTGTCAAGTCCTTCTTTTGACCCATTTTGCCAAAGGAAAGGAAGTTGACTAATAATTATGCACACCTGATATAGGGTGTTGATGTCATTAGACCACACACCTTCTCATTACAGAGATGCACATCACCTAATATACTTAATTGGTAGTAGGCTTTCGAGCCTATACAGCTTGGAGTAAGACAACATGCATAAAGAGGATGATGTGGTCAAAAAACTAATTTGCCTAATAATTCTGCACTCCCTGTAGATGCGGTCGAAGAAACTTACAAAATGGAAGAACTAAAAGAGGCTATAGAGGGTAACAACATCTTACAAATCACGAAATGGGATAAATGGAGGACTTTCAAGAAATCGTGGAGTCACGCAGAAAAATTAAGGGTAGATACTTAAAAGATACATTAGAAGAAAATTAGAGAGAACTAGAGATATAAGAGATTGTTTAAGGTGAGATAGGGGGGATGGGGGGGGGAGGAAGGACTAGGGGGGGATAATGGAAATTATAATTATTTTGTGCCTCATAAACATGAGGAGTGATATTTAATAAATAACTATAATATATATTCATATTTAAAACAAAAAAAAAGGGGGAAGAAAAAGCAAATTTCCACACAAAAAGAAGCGACACTCATGATGCAAAACCAATATAGAGATGCAATGGGCTGGTACGCAGAACATGAGCATATAATGCACACTCTATGAGGTTGAGTCTGAAGTGGAAAAAAAAAAAAAAAAGTGACCCAAACATTTTTCCTAAAAGGACATTGTCAAAACAAAAAGTAAAATAAAATAAAAAATGTAAAGCGCCCCATCCCGCCGAGCTCGCACGCAGAAGCGAACTCATACGTAAGTCGCCCCGGCATATAAAAACGGTGTTTTAAATGTTGCCTATGGAGATTTAAGGGTCAAAGTTTGTCGCCATTCCACGAGCGGGTGCAATTTTGAAGCATGACATGTTGGATATCAATTTACTTGGCGTAACATTATCTTTTACAATAAAAAACAAAATTAAAATTGGGTTAACTTTACTGTTGTCTTATTTTTTTAATTAAAAAAAGTGTATTTTTCCCCAAAAAATGCGCTTGTAAGACCGCTGTGCAAATACGGTGTGACAAAGTATTGCAACGACCGCCAGTTTTTATTTTTAAAAACTGATTTTAACTTGTAAACACCAAGTCTGAAAAATAGGCCCAGTCCTTTAAGTGGTTAAGCAATTTGGCCTATGGTTACCTGGTACATATTCAATATTCTGGGACTGGCTTTTGGTGGTGTTTTTTTAGCCATGCAACAAATTTTCATTTATACAGGCTTTCAAAATCAAAATTTGCCCCAATTAGAGGTTCAATAAAAGGTTTGGAATAGTATAAACACTTTTAGTTAAATAGTAAAAAAAATGTATAGAGGTCAATACACTAGACCAGTCCTTCACAACCAGAGTTTTCTGCTCCCACCCGGAGCAGCCTCTATTAATGCACACGCCCCCGGGCCATTCAAAAAAAGCGCGGTGGCTTTGCTAATGCGCAGGAGGGAGACGGCTTCACTGCCGGTTTCTCTTACAGGGAATGGCAGCGGCAGCACCCGAGAGCCGATCAAAAAAATGGCTGGGGTACCGACATCACGGGATGCCTGGACAGGCAAGTGCCCCAATATTAAAAGTCAGCAACTACAATATTTGTAGCTACTGACTTAGATTTTTTTGGTGGGCGAGGCTGAATCTCCGCTTTAACTCATGCAGTCCCCCATATATTCTCATTTATAGTACACGCTCTTTATAACCCTTCATATAACTGCTCTTAGTTGAACCTTGGAATTGATATGTAGGAGTGCAATTTACAGCTATGCCCGGAATGTAGCTCTTCATTGGCTTTCACCCCTCTTACACTCAAATAACTGGCACCTTCTTTTGTCAGGTACCTGGAGAGTGTTGAGTGAAGCAGGAACGTCAGAAATTCCAATCCCTTCCAGCATTCCAGGGAAGCTCTGTTGTCATGGAAATATCCCTAAACCAGCCTGGGAGAGGCTGCTCTGGTCAGAACTTCAGAGGCTTCTTAAACATTCACGCTGTCTTATGAAGTGCTTGAAAGAGGGTCAGTAGTAGTACCAATATAGATACGGTACTCATTGCAGGGCTGAGCATTACTACATTCCAGCTGTATACTCAGCCAAATAGGACACATAGGAAATATAGCTGGAATGTCTTAGAGGCCACATACCCACTGAATGTTGTGACCCATAAACATAATAATAGTCACCTGATCCAATCAAAACCGGCCAGACAGTCAGCTCATCTTTA
The DNA here is from genome assembly GCF_905171775.1 of Rana temporaria. Taxonomy (NCBI): domain Eukaryota; kingdom Metazoa; phylum Chordata; class Amphibia; order Anura; family Ranidae; genus Rana; species Rana temporaria. The sequence goes on along the minus strand of NC_053500.1, from coordinate 75,435,614 downwards.
TCATTTATTGTAAGTGAGGCCTTGTGCACATTGCAGCCATCAAATACCTGTTTTACAAGAGTTTGAGGTTTCTTTCTGCCCTTAAACACCCCTCTACAACCTGCATGTCCATGCACACATAGGCATTTACAGGCATATAGAGGCAGGGGCATTTAGGCCGCGTACACACGGTCAGTCCAAACCGATGAGAATGGACCGAAGTTTAGTTTCATCGGTCCAAACCGACCGTGTGCACGGCCCATCGGTCTGTTGTCCTTCAGACCAAAATTGTAAAACTTGCTTTAAAATCGAACCGCTGACCGATCGGTCCAAACCGATGGTTAGTACACAAAAGCATCGGTTCTAAAACCGCGCATGCTCAGAATCAAGTCGACACATCCTTGGAAGCATTGAACTTTTTTCAGCACGTCGTTGTGTTTTATGTCACCGCATTCTGACCCGATCGGATTTTGAACTGATGGTTTGTACACACATCAGACCATCAGGCCACTTCAGCGGTGGACCGATGAAAACGGTCCGTTGGACCATTCTCATTGGATGGACCGACCGTGTGTACGTGGCCTTAGAGGAAGAAATCTAAACTCACCAAAATCAGGTTCAGGAGAGGAGCGTTTGGGCAGAAAAAATACCTGAAAGGTCTAATTGCACCCAACATGTAGGGCTTGAATGTTAATTAATTTCAAAGCCAGATTAAATTATTATTCTGCTCAATGGAATCCTCCAGACAGAAATGCATATGTGTTCTTCAGCCTATTATAATTTTGCACTTAAATGGTACAGAAATTTCTTCTTGAACAGGGTTACAAATTTGCAGGTTTCAACAATGTTATATACAAAATAGTACCTATGCAATTCATTTTCATAAATGTTATCTTTTGTTATAATTCTTTTTTTTAACTAAATGATTCTTAATTTTTGTTGTACAGCTCTGGGTAGATATAATCAAGTCTATTACAGAGCTCTCTTCCTCAGTTTGGCACTTGTGTATTTGAATTCAGCATATCTGGCCTGTGACCCACAGACCAGTGATTGAGTAACTTTGACTAAATCCCTTGTGGAATGTGTTGGCAGTACACACTAGCGTTTGCTATCAACGCTTATCACTGTGGCTGACCTGGCATGCAGACTATATGTAACTGTTGAGATCAGTGCAAATGCCGAAATCTATTCTTCAGTCTGTAAAAGCAAAGGGGAAACATATTAAAAGTATGAGCAAAGGCTGCAAAATCAAAAATCTTCTGTACTGAGGTCTTGCATTCAGAAACTACAATGTATGAACAGCGATTTGTCATTTCCCCATGTCAGTCCCACCCCCCCCCCTTCAGTTAGAACACACCCAGGGAACATGATTAACCCCTTCCTCGCCCCCTAGTGTTAACCCCTTCACTGCCAGTGGCATTTTTATAGTAATCAATGCATTTTTATAGCATTGATCGCTATAAAAATGCCAATGGTCCCAAAAATGTGTCAAAAGTGTCCGAAGTGTCCGCCATAATGTCGCAGTACCGATAAAAATCGCTGATCGCCGCCATTACTAGTAAAACAAAAAAAATTATAAAAATGCCATAAAACTATCCCCTATTTTGTAAACGCTATAACTTTTGCGCAAACCTATCAATAAACGCTTATTGCGATTTTTTTTTAGAAAAATATGTAGAAGAATACGTATCTGCCTAAACTGAGGAATCATTTTTTTGTTTTTATATATTTTTGGGGGATATTTATTATAGCAAAAAGTAACAAATGTTAATTTTTTTCAAAATTGTCGCTCTATTTTTGTTTATAGCGCAAAAACTAAAAACCGCAGAGGTGATCAAATACCACCAAAAGAAAGCTCTATTTGTGGGAAAAAAAGGACAGTAATTTTGTTTGGGAGCCACGTCGCATGACCGCGCAATTGTCAGTTAAAGCGACGCAGTGCCGAATCGCAAAAAGTGGCCCGGTGATTGACCAGCAATATGGTCCGGGGCTGAAGTGGTTAAGGAATACTATCATCGTTTAAATGTTACAAAGAATATAACAGAATATGTAAAAAGGAAATCAAGGCTGCAAAAATTCAAAACGAACGACAGATAGCAAAAGATGGTAGGCAAAACCCCTAAAAATTCTTCAAGTATATTAATAGTAAAAAGGTCAGATCTGAGCATCTATGCCCTTTACAAAATAATCGGATGTGGGTGACTGGGGACAAAGAGAGAGCAAATGTATTAAATACTTTCTTCTCTGTGTATACAAAGGAGCATGGGGAGCTCAAGTCCGTAATAGGGATGGTATTAACACAGAAATATTTAGACAGAATAAAGGTGGATAAAGCACCTGGACCAGATGGCATCCACCCACGGATCCTAAAAACATTGAGCTCTGTCATTTCAAAGCCATTGTTTCTCATTTTTAGGGACTCGTTAATGACTGGAATAGTACCACTGGATTGGCATAGGGCAATGTGGTGCTTATATTTAACCACTTAACCCCGAACATATTGCTGCCCAAAGACCAGAGCACTTTTTGCTCTTCGGACTGCGTCGCTTTAACTGACAATTGCGCGGTCGTGCGACGTAGCTCCCAAACAAAATTGGAGTCCTTTTTTTCCCACAAATAGAGCTTTTTTTTGGTGGTATTTGATCACCTCTGCGTTTTTTATTTTTTGCGCTATAAACAAAAATAGAGCGACAATTTTGAAAAAAAATTTTATTTTTTACTTTTTGCTGTAATAAATATCCCCCAAAAATATATAAAAAAACGATTTTTTTCCTCAGTTTAGGCCGATACGTATTCTTCTACATATTTTTCGTAAACAAAAATCGCAATAAGCGTTTATTGATTGGTTTGCGCAAAAGTTATAGCGCTTACAAAATAGGGGGTATTTTTATGGCATTTTTATTAATATTTTTTTTTTACTAGTAATGGCGGCGATCAGCGATTTTTTTTCGGTACTGCGACATTATGGCGGACACTTCGGACACTTTTGACACATTTTTGGGACCATTGGCATTTTTATAGCGATTACTATAAAAATGCCACTGGCAGTGAAGGGGTTAACACTAGGGGGCAGGGAAGGGGTTAAGTATGTCCCTGGGTGTGTTCTTACTGTGGGGGGGGGGTGGCCTCACTAGGGGAAACACTGATCCTCTGTTCATACATTGTATGAACAGAAGATCAGCATTTCCCCCCCTGACAGGACCGGGAGCTGTGTGTTTACACACACAGCTCCCGGTCCCCGCTCTGTAACGAGCAATCGCGGGTGCCCGGCGGCGATCGCGCCCGCCAGGCACTTGCACGGGGTTCACGGATGAGCGGGGGGCGCTCAGAGAGCGGACGTCAATGTACGGGCTCTCGCCCAGGAGAGCCGACCAGCCGCCGTAGAATGACGGTGGCTGGTCAGCAAACAGTTAAAAAGGGATCAAAGTCTTTACCAAGTAACTATAGACCTGTTCGTTTAACTTCTATAGTCGGGAAGATACTGGAGAGTTCAATAATAAACCACATAGATGAGTTCTTGCTGGAAAAAAAAAATTTTTAAGCAAGAGACAGCATGGATTCATGAAAGACAGAAGTTGTCAGATCAAACGTAAATTTACGCTATCACAGAAACTCTTTTATTAATTTTTAGCCAGAGCGCTACAAGCTAAGAAAGCAGCAATTACAATTCACCATATCTGATCCCCCCAGGGCCAAACACTGACAACCTCCACTGATATAGAAAAGCAATTTGAACGCTACTATTCCAAACTCTATTAACTGCCCGTAGCCACACGCCCCTCAACAGAATCAAATATACGCAAGGTAGCGATGACAGAGTTTTTAAATCTATATTGCCCTAAACCCATCCCCCAAACTGCTACTGAAGAGCTAAACAAACCACTAACCCTAACATAACTTAAACTATCCATTAAACAATTGAAAGTAGGAAAAATCCCAGGACCGGATGGATTTACAGCAACCTATTACAAAACATTCCTAGATGACTTGGCAGACAATTTTCTCTGTGCTTTTAACTCTGTCACCCACTACCCCCACTGGACACGACCTACTAGATGCCCATATTGCTGTTGTCCCTAAAGTGGGAAAAGATCCAACGTCGTAGTAAACTATGGATCAATCTCACTCAGTGCCGATCCTGACCTCCCTGGGGCCCTAAGCAAAATTACATGTCACATTAAAGTTGAGCAGGGGGGGGATGGGGTCGCTGCCGAAAGTGACATGTCACATTAAAGATTAAAGTTGAGAAGCAAGGGGGGGAGGGGGTGTTCTGCTGTCGGAAATGACATCTTATATTAAAGTGAGAAGTGTGTGGTGCTGACTTTTTACCTCTTCTCCCATGCTGCCAGCTAGTTGAGAATCAGGGTGAGGGGGGGACTTCTTACCAGGCGGGGCCTCTAGTAATTTGGGGGGCCCTCTGCAGCTTTGCGGGGCCCTAAGCGGCTTGCATAGTGAGCCTATAGGGCGGATCGGCCCTGATCTCACTATTACACGTCCACCTAAAAATCTTTGAGAAAATTCTGGCCAATACTCCCTTATCACTAAAGATCAAGTAGGGTTTATCCCGGAACGAGAAGCTTGAGACAACACCACTATAGGATAAACCCCTTCTTCTCATGGTCTGGTCGAGCAGCCATTTTGAAGATGAATGCTCTTCCACTCTTGCTCTATCGTCTACAAACAATCCAAATACGATTACCGCCCTCCTTTTTTAAGTCTTATAAAAGACTCTGTACAACCTTTCTATGGCAACACAAACGACCTAGAATTAGCTATGATCAACTTACCCTCACCAAAGAAAAAGTAGGAATAGGCCTCCCAGATATATGCAATTATTATAGGGCCTGTCACCTAGCATGGATAGTAGACTAATGTACATAGTCAAGTGAAGGATTGGGTAACTCTCGAAGACTCCTTTTCGACTATCTCTAGAGTACACCCCCTGGCTATCGTCACCCCATCTCCCCATCTCTATCAAGGACAGTGGCCGGATTTAGATCATTCACCATGCAAGGTGATGTTACCGTAATCAAAAAGCATATAGAGAACAGGCAAGTCTCGGCATAGAACACCAGGAAAGTGTTACCTAGGGTAACAGTAAATGGATCATACTGAGTTAATCATAAAATATCTAATTTTATTAACCACTTGCTTACTGGGCACATAAACCCCCTTCGTTTCCAGGCGAAATTTCAGCTTCCGGCACTGCGTCGCTTTAACTGACAATTGCGCGGTCGTGCGACGTGGCTCCCGAACAAAATTGGCGTCCTTTTTTCCCCACAAATAGAGCTTTATTTTGGTGGTATTTGATCACCTCTGCGGTTTTTATTTTTTGCGCTATAAACAGAAAAAGAGCGACAATTTAAAAAAATATATATTTTTTTTTTACTTGTTGCTATAATAAATATCCCATTTTTTTTTAGAAAAAACTATTTTTTTTCTCAGTTAAGGCCGATACGTATTTTTCAACGTATTTTTGTAAAAAAAATAAAATAATCGCAATAAGCGACTGGTTTACGCAAAAGTTATAGTGCCTACGAAATGGGGGATAGATTTATGTTTATATTTTTATTTATTTTTTTTACTAGTAATGACGGCGATTTACGATTTTTTTTTTTGTCAGGGCTGCGATATTGCGACGGACCTATCGGACACTTTTGACACAATTTTGGGACCATTCACATTTATACAGCGATCAGTGCTATAAAAATGCACTAATTACTGTATAAATGTGACTGGCAGTGAAGGGGTTAACACTAGGGGGTGAGGAAGGGGTTAAATGTATTCCCTCATTGTGTTCTTACTGTGTGGGGGGAGGGGGGTGACTGGGGGAAGTGACCGATGCTGTGTCTCTATGTAAAGAGACACAGCATCGGTCTCCTCTCTCCCTGACAGCACGTGGAGCTCTGTGTTTACACACAGAGCTCCACGTCCTGCTGTGTTTACCGACGATCGCGAGTGTCTGGCGGACATCGCGGCCGCCAGGCACTCGCATCGGCTCCCGAGCGATGCGCCGGGCACGTTGTTTCCCCGCTGCGTGCACGGGAAACAACAACAGCAGGACGTCCATAGACGTCCACCCGACAGTTGAGAGCCGCGCTGTGGACGTCTTTCGACCATAGCGCGGATCTCAACTGGTTAATAAATGCAAAAAATGATTGCTTACAATTGAAATGTAGAAAAGTGCAGTATCAATAAAAACAAACCAATTGCAATTGCCACCTATTGATTAAAGGGTCACTTAGCCCTGGTTCACACTGGGTACGATTTGGAACGATTTGAGATGCGATTTGTCAAATCGCATCTCAAATCGGCGGCAATTGTTGGCAATGGCACTGTCCTAATCAGTGCGACGCCGCATCTGCGATTTCAAAAAGTAGTTCCTGTACTACTTTTTGCGATTTCGGGCGAAATCGCGGTAAAATCGCGCATTTTACCGCAATTTTGAATTCGCAGCAGTGTGAATCTAGGCTAAAGGAAAAAAAAAATGTGCCTAAAATTAATGTCTGCAAGGTAGACAGACAGCATAGTGTAATGATTCTGTTAAAAAACGAGTAAATACCTATTAAATTCCTTCATCTATATCACCTCCGGCATTCTAGTTTCTGTTCTCTCATTCACTTCCTGGTTTGCATCGTTTTGTTCATGTAAGAACTACATTTCCCAATATGAATTGCGGCACGCCCAGTAATTCACACCTCCTTGAAATCTCTAACACGTAGAGAGCGTCCTGCCGCAGATGTAGTTCCCAGGAGGGGGTGAGCACGTTACTGACCACCGCAGTAAAGCCTCCCATCACGGTGGTCAGTAAAATCAGACAAGCAGGAAGTGAACAGAACAGAGAAGAAATAGAGCAACTTCTGAGCAAAAACAAACAATGAGGAAGTGAAAAGAGGAATGTCTGCAGGTAAAGGATGCTTATTATGAAAAAAAAAAATTCCTTTACAACCCCTTTAAACACCACATAAACACATACTGACAAAAGACACTACATAAAACAGTACACATAAATGTTCAGACGTGGCATTGTGGCAAGTGACAATCCACAATGTGTGGCAGGTGGCAAGTGACAATCTGCAATGTGTGGCAGGTGACGTCGTGGCAAGTGACAATCCGCAATGTGTGGCATAGTGGCAAGTGACAAACCGCAATGTGTGGCATCGTGGCAAGTGACAATCCGCAATGTGTGGCAGGTGGCAAGTGACAATTTGCAGGGTGTGGCAGGTGGCATCGTGGCAAGTGATAATCCGCAACAAGTGACCATCTGCATCTGGTGGCAGGTGACATGGCAAGTGACACGCTCGGGGGTCCCACTGATTCTGCATTATGGTGAGTTGAAGTATTTTATTTTATATAACAATGTATTAATAGAAATAATGCACTTCAATCATTTATTTTGTGATTCGGCACTGCATTGATTTAACTGACAATTGCGCGGTCGTGTGATGTTGTACCTAAACAAATAGAGCTTTCTTTTGGTGGTATTTGATCACTCCTGTGGTTTAAATTTTTTGTGCTATAAACAAAAATAGCAACACTTTTTGCTATAATAAACATCCAAAAAAATGTCTTCATTAGTCTATATACATGTATAGAGCCATGACAGGTACTCTTTATACTCCTACATACATGTATAGTGCCATGACAGGTCCTCTTTATACTCCTATGTATGTATAGAGCCATGACAGGTCCTCCTATATACATGTATAGAGCCATGACAAGTCCTCTATATACTCCTACATACATGTATAGAGCCATGACACTCTTTATACTCCTATATACATGTATAGTGCCATGACAGGTCCTCTTTATACACCTATGCATGTATAGAGCCATGACAGGTCCTCTATATACTCCTATATACATGTATAGAGCCATGACAGGTCCACCTTAATTATCATGATATAAAATAATGAATATGGGGGAATTTTGATGGGCGTAATTTTTTTTTGGGGGGAGGGGCAGCATTTCATTCTTGGTACCAGGCAGCACAATGTCTTGGGCTGGCACTGCTAGTACAGTGTGATCATACCAGGCATCCAAGTCATGCCTCCCTTACAGGGAGAAAGTTCCTGGTCTCTGAGGAAAGGTCCTGGTGATAAGCAGTCTCTTTTGCTTTACTGATGTCTTACGCAATTGTGGTCAGCTATGGTAAGGCTCTGTTCAGCCAGCAGCCCAGTCTTTCTCATACCCCTGCTACCTTTATTTTTCTGTCCCCTCTTTTTCGATCCAAAGCCTCTGCTCTTGCTCTATCGCCTCAATTCCCCCTCCCATCACCCCCTCCTAGCATGAAGCCCCCTTCCCAACATAAAGACCCCCTCCCAGCATAAATCCTCTCCCATCTCCCCTCCCAGCATAAATCCCCCTCTTAGCACAAATCCCCCCCCACCCAGCATAAATTCCCCCTCTCAGCACAAATCCTCCCCCTCCCACCACAAATCCTCCCCCATCTCTTCCTCTCAGCATAAAGCCCCCCTCTCAGCACAATTCCTCCCATCCTCCCCCCTCCCAGCATAAATCCCCCTGTCAGCACAAATCCTCCCCCATCTCCCCCTCCCAGCATAAATCAAGTCTCTCAGCACAAATCCTCTCTCATCGCCCTCCTAGCATAAATTCCCCCTCTCAGAAAGAATCCTCCCCATCTCCCCCTCCCAGCCTAAATCCCCCTCTCAGCACAAATCCTCCCCATCTCCCCCTCCCAGCATAAATCCCACCTCAGCACAAATCCTCCCCATCCCCCCTCTCAGAACAAATCCTACCCCATCCCCAGCATAACCCCCACCCTCAACACAAATCCTCCCCATCTCCCAGCATAAACCCCCCCCTCTCAGCACAAATCTTCCCCCATATCCCAGCATAAATCCCTTCCTCTCAGCAGAAATCCTCCCCATCTCCCCCTCCCAGCATTAATTCCCCCCTCTCAGCAGAAATCCCCCCCCATCTCCCCCTTCCACCATAAATCTCCCCTCTCGGCACAAATCCTTCCCATCCCAAACCAGTGCATCTTTCTCCCCCTCCCAGTACAAATACCCCCCCGCTTCTACTCCTGTTCTGTAAAAGCAGCCTGCTTTGCTGTGACTTGTAGTGCCCTAGACTACAGGGGACTGAAGAATGGCAGCCCACTATGCTGAGACTTGTAGTGCCCTCTGTGGGGGACTGATATATGGCAGCTCACTATGCTGGGACTTGTAGTGCCCTCTGTGGAAAACTAAAGATTCCTCAATCCCCACACAGTCTAGGGCACTACAAGTCTCAGCATAGGAGGCTGCCATATATCAGTCCCCCACAGAGAGCACTACAACTCCCAGCAGAGTGGGCTGCCACCAGTCCTCCAAACACAGCATGAGGCGACTGCAGCCTTTCACCCCCATACACTTGTTTGCTGGCTTCCATACACTGCGCCCCTCCCAACTCTCCCCTTACAATAGTGTCCTCCTGGCAGCCCCTCTCCGGAGGCTGGGCAGCATGTCTCACTGCATGGTGGGGCAGTGGGCGGTATTTCCCCATATCAGTAGACATGTTCCGACTCCCGGCGCAGCACACAAGGCTGCAGATCACTCTGCCACTGGCTGGGCAGCTCAGGGGCTGTGGGGTTCTTTCTGGCCGCTCTCCTCCTCCTCGTGTAGCTTTAAATTTGAGGAGGAGAGCGGTCATGTAACAGTGCATGAAACATCAGAGGAGAGCGGTCACATGACCGGCCAGAAAGAACAGAGCTAATAAGGTATTTAGAGGCAACAGTTTACAATCACACTTACACAGTGTAGGAAGAATCCATGAGAAGGCACTGGCAGTAGAGCTGCACAATTGATCATTAAAAAATTGTGATCTCGATTCAACCCCCCTCACGATTTCTATGCAGAATTTCCAGATTCATTCATGTAACAAGTATACAGAAGTGAGCCTGATTTTGCACTCTCCAGTTTTAGTAAATGAACCCCATTGTGTACTTAAAAGCGGGGTATGCCTGTAGAGAGTTCTCTGCTCACTCAGCTGTCAAAAGAAAAAAAACGGGCAGCCTGCCAAGTTTGTGCTAGATAACTATAAACATTGTAACTTTTTGTTCTTAGATCAAAAGTGATGAACTTCGGTGTGTAGATCAGGGAAGTTTAACCACTTAAAGACATAGGCCCGGATTCACATACATCGGCGCATATTTATGCCGCCGTAGCGTATCTAATATACGCTACGCCGACGCAGCGCAGAGAGGCAAGCACAGAATTCACAAAGCACTTGCCTCCCAAACTGCGCTGAGTTTCCTTGGCGTAATCCGGCGTAGGTGGAAGTGGGCGTGAGCCATGCTAATGAGGCGTGACCCCATGTAAATGATGAGCCGAGCGCCAGACAGATACGAATAATGAATGGCGCATGCACCGTCCCGTGGACGCATCCTAGTGCGCATGCTCAGAATCACGTTGAAACAACTGCCTAAGATACGTCGAATCACTGCCTACGGCGTGAACGTAACCTATGCCCAGCCATATTCACCTACAACGTAAACTACGTGAAATACGACGGCTTGTGTTCCCTGGTCCATACCTTTGCATGGGTTGTGCCTCATATATGGGGAATAACTTTACACCGGACGTACGACTAAAGCAAACTGCGTATATTATGCGCCAGGCGCATTAATCGCCGTATTTGCCTAATTTGCATATTTGAATCGAAAATCAATGGGAGCGCCAGCGTAAATATGCGCCCACGATACGCCGGCGTAGGCAAGTTACGTCGGTCGGAAGAAGCCTATTTTTAGGCGTATCTTGGTTTCTGGATCGGCGCATAGATACGACGCACACATTTATACTTACGTCGGCGTATCTAGAGATACGTCGGCGTAAGTTGCTTTGTGAATCCGGGCCTAAACCTTTTTCTGACACTTGTTTCTTACCAAATTTAAATCAGTATTTTTTTGCTAGAAAATTACCCCCAAACATTATATATATATATATATATATATATATAGATATAGATAGATATAGATATAGATATATATATATATATATATATATATATATATATATATATATATATATATATATATATATATTTATTTATTTATATATTTATTTATTTATTTAGCAGAGACCCTAGGGAATAAAATGGCGATTGTTGCAATATTTTATGTCACACTGTATTTGCGCAGCGGTCTTTCAAATGCATTTTTTGGGGGGAAAAATATACTTTAATGAATTTAAAAGAAAAAAAACCTAGTAAAGTTAAGTAAAATGTTTTGTATAATGCGAAAGATGATGTTACGCCACAAGAATCGTGATTTTTATTCTAAGCAAAAAAAAATTGTGATTCTCATTTTTGCCAGAATCGAGCAGCTCTAAATGGCAGTGTTTTTTTTTTTTTTTTTTTACTTTAGAGTACGCTGGTAGTGCTGTCCCAGGAGACTGGGCGGGGGGGGGGGGGCTCATGGGAGTGCAGGGGGGCTGTGCAATAAAAGGGGCTGTGTATTGTGCAGAGGGGGGCTGTGCAATGTAAAGGGGGTAGAAATAAATGTGTAGCGCTAAATAATGATAATCACGATGAAAAGCATTGAATAAAGTGATACATATATGTGTATGAACCGTGAACAGTGAACACAATATTGTATATGAGTTGTCAATTATATATCATATGACAAGTGAAAATAAATAAATTCCATAGACATTTGAAAAATCCACCAAGTGAATGTGAATGGCATCAAATCATCAAGTGACTTCTTCCATGTGCAATGTTCCCACCACCGGAAAGAATGCAAGCTTACCTGACGGAGTGGACTTAGGGGACATATGTCGCCAAAAGTCAAAGTGGGCTTTGTATAGATACCAACATCAACGATCGATTTCAGGATCGAGGAGCGAAAGGTCTTCAGAGCCTTTACTAAACCACTGGGTGAAGTCTCATCAAACTTTGAAACTGGAGATGGAGTCACCGGAGTCAATGTAAAGGGGGGGCTGTATAATGAAAAGGGTTGTTTACTGTGCAGGGGGAGGGAGCTGTGCAATGTATCAGGGTGATGAAGTCACGTGACGTGACGATACGCGTCAGGATTGGAGCACTGGACACTGCACATTCTGACGGTCGGCAGACGTGCCCGATGCTTGTGGATATACTGTATGTCACCAGTTAAGCTGCTAAATGTGAGTTTTTTACATTGTTTTTATCAATAAATCTGTTCCCTACGGGATTATGCAATGAGTCTCCTCTCTCTCTTCTCTATTCCACTGCCATTCTCTGAGCTATTTTTTGCCACAAGTGTGAGCCCAGCAGATAAGGAGGGACATAAAGACAAGCAGGATCTATTACGAGCTCGGCGCTCGTGGAGATAGGCTCTCTATCCTATTATTCTGAGTGAGTGCATTGATATTGCATCCTTTCTGAACCACGAGTAGGGTCACAGAGTTATGCTATATACTAGGGATGAGCTTCGAGTTCGAGTCAAACTCATGTTCGACTCGAACATTGCCTGTTCGCAAGGGTGCGGGGTCACGTGACAGGTGGCCCCGCCTCCCCTATATAAGAAATGTCAAAGCTTCACCCGCGTCATTCCCTGGGCTGTGTTCAGCGGTGAAAGGAGGTCGGCGATGCTGTGCTCTGGATGGATGGATCTTCTCATCGCTGGACCAGAGGACTTTTTTCTACGGTGTGTGTGTGTTTTTCCAACTATTTACACTTCCTTCGTGAAATGGTAGGGGTACAATGTACCCCATTACCAATTCACATGGGGGGAGCCAGGATCTGGGGGTCCCCTTTGTTAAAAGGGTCTTCCAGATTCTGATAAGCCCCCCGCCCGCAGACCCCCACAACCACCGGGCAAGGGTTGTGGGGATGAGGCCCTTGTCCCCATCAACATGGAGACATTCTCCCCATGTTGAGGGCATGTGGCCTGGTACGGTTCAGGAGAGGGGGGGCCGCACTCTGTCCCCCCCCTCTTTTCTGCGGCCAGCCAGGTTAACATGCTCGGATAAGGGGTCTGGTGTGGATTTTTGGGGGAACTCCACGCCATTTTTTTTCAATTTGGGGTGGAGTTCCCCTTAACCCCTCTGGCGGTATTCCTGAGTCTGACTCGGGGTTAAATTTCTGTGCTGCGATCGGTAACCCAGAGTCAGACTCGGGCTCGCCTCGCAGCATCCATAGGCAGGGTTTACTTACCTTGTCCCTGGATCCAGCGATGCCACAGGGCTGTGTGAGCGAGCGGGAGTAAAGGTACTGTAGCTGAGAGGGACCGAAAACAGCCAAGGCCAGCCGAGTTGAGCCGAGAGCTGTGAGAGCCGTGAGCGGGAGTCCCTGGGAGCCGTTGGATAAGGGGGGTAAGAGGAGGTGAAGAGTGGGCAAGGACAGGGAGTAAGCCAAGGTTATAAACATCTAAATCACCCTCACCTCCACATGCCTATTGTAAAGGAGAAGCCCCCTCTCTTGGCGGGTTTTTTTTTTTTAAGTTGGATGCAATTATGTGTTGAATTCTTTTTTTCCCTCTCCTCCTTTGTCCTCTGATAAATTGCCCACAGTGAGTGAGAGACTGTTCACGGGTGACGGCCTGATTCTTTTTTTTTTGTTTTTTTTTTTGCAATTTTTTCTTGAGGATCCAGCTAGCAAGTCTGTTGTTTTCCAATGCCTAAACTAGGCACTCTGGTTGACTACTTCAGCTTCCTGTTTTTTGGGTGCTGAGTGTGGTCATAGGAGAGTGCCTGTAGGGGGGTTCGTTGGTGGGGAAGATAACCACCTAGCTTTCTTTTGCCTCGGACCCCCCTTTTTTTTTGTAAGCAAGAGCCTTCCTTTTTTTTTTTTTTTTTTTTTGGCATTGTCAAAATTTGAATGTTTTAGATATATAGGAGCGCTGCTAAAGGAATTGTAAGGAACACATCTACTTAAGATCTTAAGACTATTTGTTGGGGCGTGAGAACCCCCCTCCTCCCCTTCCTCCCCCCTTTTTTTGGATACGGTTCTGGTCAACGTTTAGCAAGATTGGGTTCAACGACACTATAAGATATTCAACTGTAATCCGGATCAAAGAGTGCGGCTTTGAGACTCTGAGACCACTCTAGGAGGCTGAGAGTTTGGCCCTTGCTTTTGTTTACTTTTTATTTAACCTAGTTCTTCCGTATTACTCTGCTATTGCCTTTTTTTCTTATATCCTGATACTGCTTTGGTCCAAGTCTAATAATAACTAGATCCAAGGATACTAAATAGCAACCTGGAACAACAATTCTCACTATATCTCGGAATTGAAGCTCAAGGGGCCAGATATCAAACAATTTGGAACAGCAACTTTTACTACTCACTGGAATGGAATAGAAGACCAAGGGCCAGGTAAGGGAAGATTGGAAAAGGGAGAAAGTTGATGAGTAGCTCCCCCAGTACATCGACCCAGAATTTTTTTCATTTTTTTTTTCCGCCCTTGGGAACACGTAGAATTGAACTAATTGTGTATTAACTTTGCTGGATATAAATGAGTTGAATTGATTTGAAAAGGCATCCTATCGGAGAGAGACGGTTGGTTATTACAACAAAAGAACCCCCCCCCATCTGTACTTGTTTTTTTGTTTGTTTTTTTGTCTGTAATGATAGGCAGTATGAGGGGGAGATCAGGAAGAGGAGCAGTCGCGAAGTCTCCCCGCTCAAGCATAAGCCCTGGCCCCATGACTAAATATGTGACAGCAGTAGCAAGTGGAAATAACCAAGCTTTAGAAAAACAACAGAAACAAAACATTAAGGGATGGAAATAAAGGAGAAAAAAGAGAGTAGGGCTCAGAATAAAATAGCCCTAGAAATAAGTCCAAACATAGATTTTCGGGAAGAAATAGAGGTTGAAATAGAAGGGGAGACGGAAAAAGAAGAGGAACAACATAGAAATGACCAACTCCCAAAAAAATGTGATATGGAAAAGATGTTTGCAGTTCTGGAGAAATCATTGAAGAGCCTAGAAAGCTTGTTAAAAAAAGAAATAGCCATAATCCATAATGATGTGGGACATTTACTTACGAGAGTGGAAAAAGTTGAAAACAAAGTAGACATACATACAAATACAATAAAGGAGCTAAAAGGAGAAATAAGATCTCTAAGGACAGAACAGCGAGACCAAGCATATAAGATGGAAGAACAAGAAAATAAGAACAGGAGAAAGAACCTGTGAATAAGAAGACTCCCTGAAAATCACCAGAGAGAAGATCTGGTAGAAATAATGGGGAAAATATTTAACCCACTATTGGGAAACTCAGAAACAAAGGCAATACAAATAGAAGGAGTCTATAGATTAAGGAGACCCATGGGAATCCCAGTAGAAAGTCCACGGGACATAATTGTAAGGTTCGAGAAACTAGAGGAAAAAAAACGTATGGAGAAATATGAAGGGGAAGCCCCCATTAAAGTATGAAGAAAAACTATTACAAATCTTCCCAGATCTATCGCAAGACACTTTAAGAAGAAGGTGGACACTAAAACCTTTCTTGAAAACCTTACAAGAACATGAGATTCAATATAATTGGGGGTTCCCTGCATGTCTGATTGGCAAGAAAAATGGACATACAGTAAAACTCAGGTTCATGGAAGAAGTACAGGAGTTCTGTGGAAAATTGGAAATCCCAATGCCAGAGGCTTTAAGGGGAAGTAGCATGAGACAAGAAGAGGAGACGCAGGATGAGGAACTGTGGCACTTGGTCTCTAGGAGGAAGACATAATGGGGGAAAAGTAAAAGAAGAGTAAAAGAAAAGTAAAAGTGGTGGTTTTTTTTTTTCTAGAGGAGTAACGGGGGCAGGAGGTAGGGAGTATTGAATAGAAATAGATAAAGAGGGTGGGAGACCTGGACTTTCGGAGAGCTCTTGAGCCATCTCCTTATATAAAAAAGAAGGTAGGCTTAGCGCCAGACAGTACGCCACCTTGGTGCAGTTAGCAGGTAGGCCAGGAAAGGTCACCGAAACCTGCCGAAAGACCATGAGTCTATTCCATCTGAAGAGTGCAAGGGTAATGGGGGGGGGGGTTGGGGGAGGGGGAGGACATGGGGGAGAACAATGGGGAATCAGAAAAATGGTTTGTCCAAAAAAAAAAGTAGAGAATCTCCGGTCGATCCGCTGTCCCCAGAGTTGTGGGGCGGGAGAGACCCCCGGTGCAAAACAGGGTCTGGGGTCTCTCCATCCCTGTACAAATGGAAGAAGGGCAGAAAAGTGGAAAAGAAAAAAGAAGAATGGATTCGATAAAATTTATAACATACAATATTAGAGGGTTAAACTCACCACAGAAGCGACATATGGTGATACGGAAACTAGAAAGAAAGGGTGCAGAAATAATATTTCTACAAGAAACCCATCTGGCATTAGAGGGCAATATCAAATTATATTCTAAGAAGATCCCTATATGGTATTACGCAGACTCACCCACAAAAAGGGCAAAAGGGGTGGCAATTGGCTTTGGAAATAATGTTGGCTTCAAGATCGAGGACAGGAAGGTCGATCCTGAAGTTAGATTCCTGTTCCTGAGAGGAAATATATCAGGCATAAGATACACCCTGGAAAATGTATATTGTCCCAATAAACACCCTAAAAAATATTTGCTAGAGATCCTAAAGGAAATAGGTGAATTTAAAAAAGGCTACTTAATATTGGCTGGAGATTTGAATTTTACAAATGGACATCAAATTAAATTTCCACTTCCGGGGCGGTTGACAGAAAAAAAAGTATTAAGAAGAGTAAAAGGAAAACTATTTGAGCATCAATTAGTAGACATCTGGAGGATTCAACATCCTACTACAAAAGATTTTACATACCACTCAACGATGCATGGAATGTACTCCAGACTGGACTTAATACTGGTCGAACATAGAGTATTGGAGGTAGTAATGGAAACATCAATAGAAATAGCTACAATTTCAGATCACGCCCCAGTGATAATGAAGCTAAAACTAAAAAGGGAAATGAGAGGAGCCTGGAGAATAAATGAAGAAATAATTGAAGATCAAGAAGTAGAGATGATAATAGAAAGAGAAATTGACCAGTATTTCCTGACCAATAATACACCAGAATTGAGTAAAGCAATAATTTGGGAAGCGCACAATGCTGCTATAAGGGGTCAATTGATAGCTATCAGAGGCAGAAAAAAGAAAGAAAGAGAAACTAATATGTGAATAATCTTAAAAGAAATATATGACTTGGAACAAAGACATAAGAGAAATATTGAAAAGGAAACCCCCCGGGCCTTAATACTAAAAAGGGAATCATTGAAAGATCTAATGGAGCAGGAAACAAGAAAGGAGTTCAATAGAATCAGAAAGGACAGATACACAGGAGGAAACAAGCCTGGAAAACAGCTCGCAAAAATGTTAAGGTGTAATAAATCACAAAATTATATAGAGAAGATACAGAATGGAAGAGGAGAAATGGTAAATAAAACAGATGATATTGCAACAGCATTCCAAACATATTATAGTGCATTATACGCAATTGGAAAGGAAGATACATATAAGGGGAAGGAGAAGAGGAAGGATAAAATACAAGAATACTTAAAAAACGCGAAACTGCCAAAAATATATGAAGAACGCATGACCGCTTTGGAAGCAGGGATTACACAGGAAGAAATTCTAAGAGCATTAAAAGAAACACCCACTGGGAAAAGCCCTGGACCAGATGGGTTCACCATCAAATATTACAAAAAATTCCAGAGCCAATTGACCCCGAGGCTATGTGATTACTTCAACCAAATAGGGGAAGAAGAAGAAATGCGATACAAATCTTTACTGGCCCACATCACTATAATACCAAAACCTGGGAAAGATAAGACATCATGTTCTAGTTATAGGCCTATAGCATTACTAAATGTGGATACAAAACTATTCGCAAAAATTCTAGCCACCCGACTAAAGGACCTAATGCCAGATTGGGTCAACCCAGACCAGACCGGGTTTATACCCGGAAGAGAAGGAAGAGATAACAGCCTTAAAACTATATTACTACTGCAGGAAAACAAGAGAGTAAAATCCCCAGTTCTACTCCTGTCAATAGATGCTGAGAAAGCATTTGACAGGGTAGACTGGGGATTTATGATGGATACGCTTCAACATCTGGGGATGGGACCTAAAATTAGACACTGGATACAAAATCTGTACAGTAGACCAACGGCAATGGTCAAGGTTAATGGTAAACTGTCACCTCCCTTTGAAATGTATAATGGGACCAGACAAGGGTGCCCGCTCTCGCCACTTCTATATGTACTAACGCTGGAACCTTTTTTGGCAACTCTGCGAAATAATCCAAAAATAGAGTGGGCGAGAGTAGGCGAAGAAGAACATAAGATAGCGGCATACGCCAATGATATTTTAATGTATATAACTAACCCAAAGGTGACCTTGCCAAATATAGCTAAGGAAATAAAAAAGTATGGAGAACTTTCGAACTTCAAAATAAATCCCATAAAAACAGAAATTCGAAATATAGGACTGGAGAAAAAAAGAAGAACTTGCGTTGCAAAAACAATATTCATACACGTGGGTGAGAGGAGAGCTAACATATCTGGGGGTTAAATTGACATCTACAGTAGATGGTCTGTACCTTGCCAACTTTATCCCTCTGCTAAACGAGATAAAAATAGATTTAAAAAAAATGCAATAAGAGCACTGTCATGGTTAGGAAGGATAAATGCTTTTAAGATGGTTACCCTCCCAAAAATAACATATAAATTCCAGATGTTACCCATTGATGTCCCACAGAGTTTCTGCAAGACTATTAAAACAATGCTGATAAAATATATATGGAAAAACAAAAAAGCAAGAGTAAACTTTGCAACATTAACAAGAGGAAAAAAACACGGAGGATTAGCAGCACCGGATATAAAAAAAACATTCCTGGAGATAAAAGAAAAAAATAGGTGGGATATCAACCACTGAGAATATATACAACTAAAACATCTTATAAATTCAATACCTACACCTTTGCTCTACGCAAACCCCAGTAAAACATGTGATATCAAGAGTATATCAAATTCTGACAGAATCAGAGCTACAAGGAAAACCTTATTTTATAATGAAATGGGAAAAATAAATAAGTAAGGAATTCGAGGACCAACAAGTTGAAAGAATAATAGCATCCGTACATAACACTGCAACCGATATGTATACAATCGAAATGAACTATAAATGTATTTCAAGATGGCATAGGACACCCGAAGTGATCCACAAATTTAATAAAGATAAAACCCCACTGTGTTGGAGAGAATGCGGACAGATTGGAACAACTACACATATATGGTGGGACTGCCCAAAGATAAAGGAATATTGGCAGGAAATTCGGGATCTTGTGGAAGTAATAACTGGAGAAAAGATAGCTAATAGCATACGAGCTTGTGTGTTCCACTATCCAAAAACAACAAATACAAGATACAGGAAAACATTAAGTAAAAAGATAAATATAAAAACAATATATATAACCACAAATGATGCAAAACTGAAGTAGAGACAATATTTACGAACAAATGAAATCAAAAGCAAGTCTCTTGCTGTGGTTGAGTCTGACGTGGTTTAAAAAAAAAAGAATACACATTGGCCTAAATTTATGACACATTTATATATATATATATATATATATATATATATATATATATATATATACATATATATATATATATATATATATATATATATATATATATATATATATATATATATATATATATATATATATATATGATGTGTTTTATAGCAGAAAGTAAATCGTTTTTTTTTTTGGTCTGTCTTATTTTGTTTATAGCACAAAAAAACAAATAAAAAAAATGCAGAGGTGATTAAATACCACCAAAAGTAAACTCTATTTGTGGGAAAAAAAGGAAATACATTTTATTTGGATATAGTGTCACAAGATCGCGCATTTGTCAGTCAAAGTAACGCAGTGCTGTATTGCAAAAAATGGCCTGGTCATGAAGGGGGGTAAATCTTCTGGAAACGCTCCTGGCTCTGTGCCAAGATTTGGTACATGAGCTTCTTTGGAGCGTTTTTGGAGTGGAGGGAGGCCCATTCAAATGAATGGTGCTGATCCAAAAACGCTCCACTAAAAAACGAGCTGCAGCAGCTGTCGCTGCAGCAGCCTAAACTTACATCATAAAAAACTATCAATAAATACTGTATTACATGTGGTTTATACTCAGTCACCATGAGATTCGTTATCTGTATTGTGTAAAAAAGCCTGGTTGATCCTGCTGTTCTCTATCTCTCCCTTCTGTCCAAGTCCCCAATATAGCTAGAGATTTTGCAAAGCATTGTTGGCAGCTCTGCACATGCTCAAATTTTCAGTGTGTTTCTATGCTGAGTATTTCCTCCCTAAAACATCTGAGTAGCCCATGTGGCTATAGAGTCACACAAGTGGGCGCATACACAGTGGTAAATGACAGCCCACTCCCTCCCTCCTCCTCCATGCCCACTAACCAGCTTAACACAATGGGGGCAGGATATTACATGTAGATTGGTGGAGGCTTCACCTCCCTCTAATTCTAACAAAAATAAAGGTTTGATTTCAAATATATATTTGTGTTAAAACAATTTATAGATATTAATCAATTATTTCTACTCTGTATTCCAAAGGCTATTTTTTTATTTTGAACATGTGAACAGCAGCAGAGGACTAGCTGGGAAAGAGTTGGGTCATGTGACCGCTATATATATGTATATCCTTTAGGAAAAAGGTTATTTTCCAATTAAAATAATTACAGTGTCATCATCCATATACATAAATAGAAGGGACAATGTAAATGAAACAGGGTTCATTTACTAAAACTGCAGAGTGTGAAATCTGGTGCAGCTGTGTTTCAGCTTTTAATTTCAGCTTGTTCAATTAAGCTTTGACAAAAAAAGCAAAAAAAACAAACAAACTGAAAGCTAATGGGTTTCTTTGCAGAGCATCATCTTTTGCACGCTCCAGTTTTACCACTGTGTGTTTAATATCACTTTAACCTTTTTGTATAAGAGCATAATGCATAATGCATAAGAGCATACACACGGTCGTTTTTTGTGATGAAAAAAAGGACATTTTTAATGTTGTTTTTCAAAACGTCGTTTTTTGTGTAATTTAAAATGATAGTGTGTGGGTAAAACAACGTTTAAAATGACGCTTTTAAACCCGTGCATGCTCAGAAGCAAGTTATGACACAAGCTTGAATGGAACAGAGTGCCGTCGTACGTGCTGAACGTAACCGCGCTTTGCTAGAACATTTTGAAAAAACGATGGTGTGTAGGCAACGTCGTTTTTTAAAATGAAGTTTGAAAAACGTTGTTTTGTTTCACAATAAAAAACGTTGTTTTATTTCATCACAAAAAACGACCGTGTGTACGCGGCATTAGAGTTATGCCCATATAGAAAAACAAAGTCTCTGGCACCAGCTACTTCAGAGACAAGGCTGGTCTTGTACCCAGCATCACATTGTCTTCTGTTCTGAAGAATGTGGCACGTAGGTTTGAATGAACAATGAATGTATATGGAAACAAGTGGGGGCATGTTGAATAAAAAGATCCCTGACATATACCCTAAGAACTTCTTCTCCTTTATGTTTTTTTACTCATTTTAAATCTTCAGTTAAACGTCACTCTTTCTTCATCGTAGTTCCTTAGGACTGGGGTGAAAAAAACAATAACATTTTTTTTTTAAATGATATATATATATATATATATATATATAGTACATTTTTAATTTTTTTGCCAAATTCCAAAACAAGGATGGGTAGAGCCTCTTTGAAGTTCCAGTGCTATCTGTCCCCACTGGGGAAATCTTTATCTTTCTGTCCCAGTGACAGAAGTGCAGAGAGATGACCCCAAAGGGTAAAAAGACAAAAGTAATAACCAGTTTTAAATATAGTGGGGATAACTGAACCTCTGTCTGGTTTATATTGCTGCCTAAGGACGTTTTCCCTTAAAGTGGTTGTAAAGGCACCAGGTTTTTACCTTCATGGATTCTATCCCCCCAATACTTACCTGTGCCCCCTCATGATTCAGCGATGTCCATTAGAGCCTTGCCTCTCTGGGGACTCGCACTCCTGATTGGCTTTGGCCAATTGGCTCCCACTGCTGTCAACCACAGGAAGTTGGCCAATCATGAGATGGAGCGAGCAGGGCCATGCCACGGTCTGAATGAACACAGAGCAGCGGCTCAGCTAGGGTGCCCCCATAGCAAGTTGCTTGCTGTGGGGGCATTTGGCAGGAGGGAGGGGCCAAGAGCGGCGGCAGGGGACCCGAGAAGGAGAATCTGGATTGCTCTGTGCAAAATCACTACTCAGAGCAGGTAAGTATAGTTTGTGTTTTTTTTTTTTATAAAAAACAAGACTTTAGCATCACTTTAATGTGCTGACCCACTGACAACATTGTCATCAGTACTTTAAACAGTCCCACGTTTGTCCCTGAAAATGCCCTTGATTTTTAATATTATTTTTGTTTAATGCAACTTCTATTCACTCTTTAATCAGTTGTCGACTATGTCGCGCAGATATACTGCGGCACAATGGCTCTCCTGGGCGAAAACCTGTACGGGTATATCCTATCCGTTTTCAGATACCATCGGACAATCGCATGCACGAGCGCTAGCACTGGGATTTGTGTGTGTAAACAGAAGAATATATATTGGCCTAAACTGAGGAAATAAAAAAAAACGTTAGGGATATTTATTAAAGCAAAAAAAGTAAAAAATATATATTTTTTTTCAAAAATTGTCGCTCTTTTTTTTGTTTATAGCACAAAAAAAATAAAAATGCAGAGGTGATCAAATACCACCAAAAGAAAGCTCTATTTGTGGAGAAAAAAGGATGCAAATTTTGTTTGGGTACAACATCACACGACAATTGTCAGTTAAAGCGACGCAGTGGCAAATTGTAAAAAGTGCTCTGGTCAGGAAGGAGGTAAAATCTTCCAAGGCTGAAGTGGTTGACCTTTATCAATATTATTTGGTCTGGTTAATATTTCTTGATGAGCAATATTTAAAAAAAAAATGGCTTAAAATTCTTAAAGCGGAGTTCCGCCCAAAAATGGAACTTCTGCTTTAAGTGAAGGTGACCCCCTGACATGCCACATTTGGCATGTCATTTTTTGGGGGGGAGCGGATAACCTCTTTTTTTAGAAGCATCAAGCTCCCACTTCCTCCCAGGGCTCCGCGGTTCCGGAAGGAAGTTCACCTCTCCCCCCTCCCTCGTCACAGGTCCCAGAGGATTGCCCAGCCAATCACAGCACACAGTCAAAATGCCAGGGCGCTGTGGAGAGGAGGGGGGAGAAGAGTAGGGCTTTGTTCGCCTGCATCGCTGGACCATGGGACAGGTGAGTGTCCAATTTATTAAAAGTCAGCAGCTACACTTTTTGTAGCTGCTGACTTTTATATGAGTGGAGCTCCACTTCAATGTATGAATGTGTTTTTTTTCTCCTGGTTAAGAAAGCATGGGGCAGATCCACAAAAGAATTACGCCGGCGTATCTATTTATACGCCGCGTAATTTTAAAGTTCCCGCGTCGTATCTTTATTTTGTATCGACAAAACAAGATACGACTGCATCTGGGATCGATCCGACAGGCGTACGTCTTAGTAATCCGTCGGATCTTAGGTGCATTTTTTCAGCGGCCGCTAGGTGGCGTTTCCGTCGAATTCCGTGTCGAGTATGCAAATTAGCTAGTTACGGCGATCCACGAATGTACGTCCGGCCGGCGCATCTTTTTACGTCGTTTGCGTTCGGCTTTTTACGGCGTATAGTTACCCCTGCTATTATGAGGCGTACTCAATGTTAAGTATGGCCATCGTTCCCGGTGTCGCCTTTTGAATTTTTTACGTTGTTTGCGTAAGTCGTTTGCGAATAGGGATTTGCGTAGAATGACGTCACCGTCTTAAACATTGGCTTGTTCCGGTTTAATTTCGAGCATGCACACTGGGATACCCCCACGGACGGCGCATGCGCCGTTCAAAAAAAACTTTGTTTACGTTGGGTCACGACGTATTTACATAAAACACGCCCCCATTACATCCATTTGAATTCCGCGCCCTTACGCCGCCAAAGATACACTACGCCGCCGTAATTTACGATGCAAATTCTTTGAGGATTCCAAAAAAAAACTAAGTTACAGCCGCGTAGTGTATCTTAGATACGCTACGCCAGATGCAAATATGCGCCGATGTACGCGAATCTGCCCCCATATATCTACTTTTTTTAAATCCAGTAAATGTATTATTGAAATTTAATACAGTGGACAAAAAAATCTAAACGCAATACATACATACTAGCAAAATAAAATCCTAATACACATATCAATGAATAAACCATAACCCCCCCCCCCCCGCTCCCATACTCCAATCTCTCTCTGTTTCCCCCTCTTACTATACAGTATGACTCCTTCCAAATTGGGGCCTAGAGCATCCATTCATTTTCTCTGTATAGTCTTAAATTTCCCTGGGCAACCTCGATGCAGAAATATATATTTCTCTTTTAGCAGGGTTTCCTTTATTTGCATTCTCTATTTCTCCACTATTGGTGGATAAACTGAAATCCATTTTTGTGCTGTTAAATTACGACTTCTTATTATTGTAATATAAGCACAGTCCCGAAAACTAGCTTCCTCTATTATTTTTAACAAACATATGCCAGGTTTTAATGGTAATTTTATTCTGAAGAGACTATTAATAGTCTTGATTTTGCCCTGCCAATTCTGGTGAAGTTTAGGGCATCTCCATAGCATATATATTCAGTTTGCAGGGCCTCCCCTACATCTAGGACACAGAGGGGAATCTCTATGATTCCATTTAAATAGTTTCTCAGGAGTATAATACAACCTACCGGTATATAAAATTAATAATTGTGTTCATTTTTGCGTAGTGGACAGCGATACCCTAGGGATCGTCGACAGAGCCATTGTCCAATGGCTCTTCCGACAACAGCCCCAGGTCTCGTCGCCACGGAGCCTTTGAGGAAATCTTCAGAATCTTGAAATGTATTATATAGTACCCGTAATTGTGATCTAATAATGATATTATTGTGGAATGATTACGTTTAAATTCAAAGGAACGGCCTGAGCCTGTATGGCGTGCCTGAGTCGAAGATATTGCAAAAACTTTTGCTTTGGAATTCCATATACCTCCATTATTTTAGCAAAGGATTTTAAACTGTCATTCTGAAACAGCTGCTTCAAATATCTCAACCCCTGTTTTTGCCATAGCTCGAACCCCTCCAGTTTCTGCAATTCCTCACAATTTACATTTTTTTATATTGGGGTATAACATGTATTTCTTGCCATACTTTATCAAAAAGTTTACCTGACAAATATTCTTTATCCCCTCGTAAGTTATTTGTCTCCGACAAGATCAGTGTATATTCCCTACATAACGGTAATAGCAGTCCCTGTATAGGATCAGAATCCGCAATTTCCGTCCAACCAAAAAATTGGTGTAATTGTGAGGCTAGAAAATTACTTTTAACATGTGGGATGGCAAGTCCCCTCTGCATCTTTAGCTAACATTAGACTGGTTAATTTTATACAGGATTGTTTTTTGCGCCAAATCAGTTCTCCGGAAGCAGATATTCAAACTTCCTAAACAAATACGATATTATCCAGAGGAGAATTATGAAGAATATACAGTAATTATGGAGGCCAGAACATTTTAATGAGATTCGCTCTACCAATCACTGGTAGTGGAAATTTACACCAACTCCGGCACTTATCCCTAAATTTATGCAATAATGGTTTAAGATCCAGATCAATACAATCATTTACATTACGTGTTACCTCAATCCCCAAATATTTCACTGTATATTTTATTTGAATTTGCGCAGATTGTTCTAATAAGGAGATTTCCATATCATCTAATAGCATCAATATCGATTTATCTCAATTGATCCGAAAACCTAAAAACTGCCCAAGCGTTGAAATAAGTGTCATAAGTTACAGTAATGATTTTGTAATATCCCCCAAAAAAATAAGAGCAATGTCTGCATACAAGGCAATTTTTTCTTCCCTTCCTGAACGATTGCTAGGGCAAACAGCAAAGGTGATAGAGGGCAGCCTTGTCTGGTCCCTCTAGATCAGGGGTCTCAAACTCAAATTACCTGAGGGCCACAAGACAAGTTTTCATATGCCATGGGGGGCCGCATGCAAACTTTCAAACTTCAAAAACAACAGTACTGGTGTCAGCGAACACATTATTAACCCCCAGCACTGGTGTCAGCGAGCGCATTATTACCACCAGCACTGGTGTAAGTCAGGGTTTGACAAATTTGCTTGGAATCTAGGAGCCAGCTAAAAAAGTTAGGAGCCAGAAAACGCACCCGTCCCGACGAGCTTGCGCGCAGAAGCGAACACATACGTGAGCAGCGCCCGCATATGTAAACGGTGTTCAAACCACACATGTGAGGTATCGCCGCGATTGGTAGAGTGAGAGCAATAATTCTAGCTCCTCTGTAACTTAAAACATGCAACATGTAGATTTTTTTAAACGTCGCCTATGAAGATTTTAAAGGGTAAAAAAGTTTGTCGGCATTCCACGAGCGGACGCAATTTTGAAGCGTGACATGTTGGGTATGAATTTACTCGGCGTAACATTATCTTTCATAATATTAAAAAAAATGGGGATAACTTTACTGTTGTCTTATTTTTTAATTTACAAAAGTGTAATTTTTTCCCAAAAAAGTGCGCTTGTAAGACCGCTGCGCAAATACGGCGTAACAGAAAGTATTGCAACGATCGCTATTTTATTCTCTAGGGTGTTAGGATAAAAAATATATATAATGTTTGGGGGTTCTAATTAGAGGGAAGAATATGGCAGTGAAAATAGTGTAAAATTACATTAGAATTGCTGTTTAACTTGTAATGCTTAACTTGTAATACCAACGGCCACCACCAGATGGCGCCAGCTCACATCTGGTGGTAATAACTTGTAATACCAACGGCTCACCACCAGATGGCACCAGCTCAAAAAAAAAAAAAAAAAAAAAAAAATTTTTTTTTTTTTTGCTCCCCTCACTTCCACCCTGCCTGAGGGCCATTTATAACTGGTCCGCGGGCCGCAAATGGCCCGCGGGCCGGTACTTTGAGACCACTGCTCTAGATAATGAAAAAAATAGAGACATAGGGGGTTATTTACGAAAGGCAAATCCACTTTACACTACAAATACAAAGTGTACTTGAAAATGCAGTGCAAGTGCACTGTAGATCCGAGGGGGACATGCAAGGAAAATAAAAACATTTTTTTTTAGCTTGCACATGATTGGATAATAAAATCAGCAGAGTTTCCCCTCATTTCAGATCTACCCCTCAGATTTACAGCAACTGCACTTCCAGTGCAATTTCAAGTGCGCTTGTAAATAACCCCCATAGTATTATTAATTCTCAACCTTGCCTTGGGATCTCTATACAACGGTTTCAGCCATGATAAGAATTTCAG
The DNA here is from genome assembly GCF_905171775.1 of Rana temporaria. Lineage (NCBI taxonomy): Eukaryota > Metazoa > Chordata > Amphibia > Anura > Ranidae > Rana > Rana temporaria. Next base: position 75,408,280 of record NC_053500.1, on the reverse strand, counting down.
ACCTATACAAAAAGCATTAAGTACAATCCACAAATATTCCCCTTCCATCATATCGAACGCCTTCTGGGCATCCAAGGATAATATGGCACTAGTACAACTGCATATTTAAAAAAAAAGTCTGCTAATATTTGTTGATGCTGCTCTTGTGGGGATAAACCCTGTTTTATCCTTATGAATTAGAGTATTAATATATCTAGAAAACCTATTTGCCAGTACCCTAGCTAAGATCTTAACGTCTGATGTAAGGAGGGAAATGGGACACTAGGAGTCTGGTTTTAATGGATCCTTGCCTGGACATAGAAGCTTCCACAGGAGGCGATCTGTAAGTGGCACGCACGCACCACATAAAACTTCACCTGCGTCTTTAGCAACTGAGAGTTAGCAGGAATCCTCTCATCCTTTGAGTCCTCAGACTGCACATGATCCTCATCTCCAGAGAGGGATTTTTCACCCTCAGAAGGCTCTTCTGATGAGAGAGCCAGATCAGATGAAGGGGATCTACCCTGTTTTTTGCTATCATTTAACCACTTGCCTACTGTGCACATACACTCCCTTCCTGCCCAGACGAAATTTTAGCTTCCGGCACTGCGTCGCTTTAACTGACAATTGCAGTCGTGCAACATGGCTCCCAAACAAAATTGACGTCCTTTTTTTCTCACAAATAGAGCTTTCTTTTAGTGGTATTTGATCGCCTGTGCAGTTTTTATTTTTTGGGCTATAAAAAAAACAGCGTACATTTTTGAAAAAAAAACAATATTTTTTACTTTTTGCTATAATAAATATCCCATTAAAAAAAAAAAAAAAAAATGTTATCTCAGTTTAGGCCGATACGTATTCTTCTACATATTCTTGGTAAAAAAAAAACAAAAAACGCAATAACCGTATAGTGACTGGCTTGCGCAAAAGTTATATTGCCTACAAAATAGGGGACATAATTATGATTTATTTTTTTACTAGGGACTGCGACATTATAGCGGACACTTTTGACACATTTTTGGGACCATTCACATTTATACAGTGAACAGTGCTATAAATATGCATTGATTACTGTATAAATGTGACTGGCAGGGAAGGGGTTAACCACTAGGGGGTGAGGAAGGGGTTAAATGTATAGCCTAGTCCGTGTTCTAACTGTAGGGGGAGGGGGGTGACTGGGGGAGGTGACCGATCTGTGTCCCTATGTACAAGGGACACAGCATCGGTCTCCTCTCCCTGACAGGACGTGGATCTCTGTGTTTACACACAGAGATCCACGGTCCTGCTCAGTTACTGGGCAATCGCGGGTGCCCGGCGGCCATCGCGGCTGCTGGGCACGCGCATTGTGTTCCCAGTAACGCAACGGGTGCGCGCGCCCCCTATCGGCTTTAAATGACGTCCTGTCAGAACAATAGGGGATTCCGCCTGCCGTCATTTGACGGCGTGCGGGTATAAAGTGGTTAAGGAAGTTGCGATAATAGTAACAATCCTTTCTTTAGGCCATCCAAAGCAACTTTATTTAAAAACTTCCTCAGTGATGTATACAGGAGTTGCCATAGGAGAAGCTGCTAAAAACAGACATGGGCTCACCCTTTGAGGCTGCTATCAGGCTGACAGAGGGGGAAGGTAAACTGCAGGCAAGCTCAGAATCCCTAGCCATAAGCGGGGATCTTCTGATGCCTCTTTACCAGCCCTTGCCCCCTTTCTCTGGGACATCGTCCTTACTGTAAAGCAAAGGTACTATCCATGAATATAAATGAAATCACTGTTGTGTTATAGTCTTACAATACAGATATATTAGCTTACTTGTAGAGATGGCCTGCCGGTTCGCCAGGCGGTCGTTTTGCAGCGAACTTTGGTCGTTTGCGGTCCGCCAAACCGTCGGACATCTGGCGATATTCGCGGTGGTCCGCAATGTTACATTGGTAAGAACTTTGACCTATGACACATCCATCAGGTGGTGAAGGACAGCCAATTGAGACATTTCAGCACATGGACATACCCCGTACCTTATAAATAGACCTGATCTGGCGGTCATGTTACATTCTGCTTTTTGTCAGTGTAGGGACAGGGTGCTGTTTGGAGCAGGGACAGGCTGACACGTGCATTCGTTTTCGTCCGAATTTCAGCTATTTTCGTTATTGTTTTAACCACTTCCAGACCTTAGGTGTTTTTCAGATTCGGTGTTTGCAAGACTAAAACATTTTTTTCTGCTAGAAAATTACTTAAAACCCCCAAACATTATATATTTTTTTTTTCTAACACCCTAGAGAATAAAATAGTGGTCATTCCAATACTTTTTGTCACACCGTATTTGCGCAGCGGTCTTACAAGCGCACTTTTTTTGGAAAAAATTCACTTTTTTGAATTAAAAAATAAGACAACAATAAATTTGGCCCAATTGTTTTATATATTTTGAAAGATAATGTTACGCCGAGTAAAATGATGCCCAACATGTCACGCTTAAAAATTGCGCCCGCTCGTGGCATGGCGTCAAACTTTTACCCTTAAAAATCTTGATAGGCGACGTTTAAAAAATTCTACAGGTTGCATTTTTTGAGTTACAGAGTAGGCCTAAGGCTAAAATTATTGCTCTCGCTCTAACGATCGCGGCGATACCTCACTTGTGTGGTTTGAATACCGTTTTCATATGTCGGCGCTACTCGCGTATGCGTTCGCTTCTACGCGCGAGCTCGTCGGGACGGGGCGCTTTAAAAAAAATTTTTTTTGCTTTTCGCATTTATTTTTATTTATTTTAGAATTTTTAACACTGAAAAAAAAAAAAAAATTATCACTTTTATTCCTATTACAAGGAATGTAAACATCCCTTGTAATAGAAAAAAGCATGACAGGTCCTCTTAAATATGAGATCTGGGGTCAAAAAGACCTCAGATCTCATATTTGGGCTTAAATGCAAAAAATAGAAAAAAAAAAAAAAATGTCATTTTTTCAAATGACCAAAAAAAAAATTTGTCTCTTTAAGAGGCTGGGCGGGACTGACGTTTTGACGTCACTTTCGCCCAGCCGAGCTATGGGGACGGGCGAAGGAGATTTTTCCTTCAGTCTCGTCCCCGCTCACCAGCCGACAGCATCCGATCGCCTCCGCCTCTACCGACGGCTCCGGTAAGTGGCGGAGGGCGCGGGAGAGCGGCGGGAGGGGGGGGCCCCTCTCCCGCCACCGATAACGGCGATCTCGCGGTGAATCCGCCGCGGAGACCGCCATTATCGGATTCCAGACCGCGCACACTAAAGATGGATACCTCGGTTGTGACAGCAGCTGCTGCCGTTACCGAGATATCCGTCTTTAAAAATAGGACGTACATCGTCATGCGCAGGTCTGGAAGTGGTTAATAAAACTAAAACAAAAGTGCAGAATACGAAAACCGAAAAGATCCGACATAAACAAATGCTTTATTTTCGTTTTCGTCCCTCGAATGTGCCTAACCTTAACTCTTAGATATGTGCATTCCCGTTCGTACGAATGTTATTTTCGTACGAAAATGTTCATTTTCGTACCCGCAGAATAATGTGTACATACGAAAAAATTTAAGCACCAAAATACGAAAACGACGGGATTACGAATGAGTCGCATAACGAACAACCGCAAATACGAACGAACGATCCGACGAAAATTCGACAAAACGAAAACGGCAAAAGAACGAATATGACATCTATAACAAAAGACTTGCATTCTTTATTTTGTTTGAATCCTTGTTCTGTTCGTATTTTGATTTTCAGTCGTATGTTCATATGACATCTAACAAAAGATTTTCATTCTGTATTTTGTTTGATTCCTTTTTCTGTTTGTATGTTCATATGACATCTTATAACAAAAGATTTGTATTCTGTATTCTGAATTGCTGTTTTCTGTTCGTAATTTGGTTTCAAAATACAGAATGCAAATCTTTTGTTATAAGATGTCATTTTCGTTTTTTTTGAATGGACAGTGAGTGTAGTTAGTTGAAGTGAAGTGAAGCGAAGCAGCTTCTCTTTTGTGCTGAGTACAGTAAAGCCAAATAAACTTTTCTGTGGATTTTCGTCTGAAGGGAGATGAGTTGGCTAGACTTTTGAACCTGGAACCCAAAAATGGTTTTCTGATGGAGTTTAAAAACGAACGAACGTTCGGTAAAACGATCGTTTTTATGTTTGTTGTTAAAAAAGTCTGACAAAGTGTATGGGGCTTAACAATAGTTAATATGGATGAGCCGCGTGTTGAAAGTGCCGCGAATCCCGCGATATATTTACGAAAGTACAAAATGACAAAAATTCACGAAAATTATTGTCTAACAAGTAACGAACATGAATTAAACAGAATAACGAACCATCCCGCATGTACGAAAATAAAACGGTAACCAAAATACGAAACAATCGGAATACGAAAAAATCGCGCCGTACGAAAAACGAACAGGAACGAAAAGGAAAACAGGCGTCTTACGAAAAACGAACGGGAACGAACCTACGGAACGATACGAAGCAGAACAAAAAAAAACGAAAAAAAATTCTGTGCACATGCCTATTAACTCTATTAGTCCAAGATTATTCTACATAGAGAGAAAAGATTTGACATTATAGAGAGAAAAGATTTGACATAGAAAGAAAAGATCGCTGCTGGAATTGGGTGGGGGAAGTAAAATAAAAATAATGATGATGATGATGAATGTTATTGGCTGATTGTAACCAAAGAGGAGGAGCAGTAAAATAGCTAGAACTAACTTGACAATTCAACATGAACGACGAAGAGTCGACAAAGCATCGAAAAACATACAAACGTCGAATCTGTCATTGAAGGCTTAAGGTGTCTGTCGAATGTTCAAAGAGGATTCGACGGAGCAGCTAAACTGTACAACGCCGCAATTGTACATTTCTGGTCAAATGCTCGGCCCATAGGCTATAGAAAAATTCTAAAGTTGGTTGACTAGTAATAATAATTAATAAATATAATTATATATCAGACAGGAGGCTCATATCTTATGCATTATTCTTTCTTTAATAATGCTCATAGCAGAAAATTCAGTAATCCATTTAATGTGACTGAAAAAACTTCAAAACTACAACTCCCAGCAGTCCCTGGGCCACAATAGCCCCTCCTATACAGAAGCCTGTATATAAGGGACTGCCCACGGTGAATCGCCCTCTTTCTTTCTTCTCATGGCAGAGCATTACAGATAAGTGTTATTCCTTACCTTTTCTCTAATAATATTGCATAGTTCTCCATACTTCTCCCTGATACCGGGTCGTTCCGGTGTCAGGAATTTTATTTTCCCGGCGCCTAAGCGTTATCTCCTGCTCACCGCTGCTACCTCTGCACCTTCCCCACCCCCCCATTTCCTCGGCGGGCGCCATCTTACCTGCTTCAGGAGGCGCTTCGGCGTCCTCCAAGCAGAGTTCAGAGGGACGTAGTCTCGCGAGACTTCGTCCCCTGAACGCAGGGGATCTCGGGCTTTCCTTCCCACCGCTGTACCAGTACAGCGCTAGCGGTGAGGAGGAAAGGAGCCTCTCCCTGCATATCAACTCTGCATTATCTACATATTTAGGTATCCCATAGTATATAGGTACCTACAGCTTTAGGTTACTGCCTAGGTTTTACAGATACCTATAGCCCTCCTGTTAGTTTTCCCTCTTATTAAGCAGAATTTATTCCAGCCTGAGGGATTAGATTGTATCACAGCAGAGCAATTTTGTACGTTACTAAAGCCCCTAGTCATGGCTGAGGAACCCACATCTGTTCCCCCCAGAGGGGAGGGTTTTTCAGTGGACTCTGCTCAATTCATGACAGTAAACCAGATCCAGGACCTAATTAACAGGTCGGTCCAGACGGCTCTGTCCGCGGCCATCCCGCCTTCAGGGTCGCAACTAGCGATACCCAATCTGTCAGCCCCGCCACTTCAGAGTGACGAACCGCCAATCAAAGGGAAAGCTTCTCAAAAACGGAAGCATTTACTGGCAGCACCCGACTCCCCGACAGGGGAAGCAAACAACATGATTCAGGCAGTTCCTTTCTCGGTCTGCCAACCCCAGCATCCACCAGACTCCGATCGACCCCTGGGCCTCAGGGAGTTAGAGGAAAAGATGCATAGGTCCTCAAGAAGGACAAAACCCGATTCATATATAGATTCCTCTGACGAGGGTTCATCGGGTGATTATGATGACAATGAGTCTGATGGTTACGAATCTGATGCTATTACTATGGATGCTGGGGATACGGCGTTCGACTCCAACGCCACCCCTGCTACGCAGGGTGAAGTGATCCTAGACGCCCTAGGAGTACCATTTTTTCATCCCGACGCCATCTCCCACCCGAGATCAGGCGAATGGTCACCTCTCCCGCATGTCTCCCAGTACGTGGAGCTTTGGGCCAGAAAGTCCTTAGACAGGACCGCCCGCAATAAGCTGCGGGCTGAATGTCCTAGGCCCTTTATTCCCAACAAGGTGGTGGCCACACCAGATGTGGACCCTATCCTAGCCAAATACCTGGCAAAATCAAGCAAACTTCCCAAAAAAGGGATAGAGCGCTCTTTCAGGACTATCCAAGAGCGTATCCTAGATTTGATGGGCCCTCTCACCAAAATTCTAAATTTATCCGAGCAGGCGGCCGCATCAGAGCAACCGGTTGACTTAGCTCAACTACGCGGGTGGGCCCAGAGGGCTATATGCCTAGCAGGCACCGCCAACACTGCCTGCTCGATGGAGAGGCGCCGCTCCATTCTCATGCGGCTAGATCCCCAACTTTCCCACCTGGCCGAAACCGAACCCGGTCCAACGGCGGTTGGCATGCTGTTTGGGGACAATCTTATGAAAGATATAAACTGGTTTGTCGGCCTGTTTACAGGATTAGACAAGGCCCAAACCTCACTAAAAAAAGTCTGGTTCAAATAAATTTTTTCCCAAGGCCGGCAGAGGTAGAGGCCGATCTGCCGGCCGCAATTCTTCCTATAGGCCACAGGGCAGACCAGCTGTCCACTACCAGTACCAACAGGCTCCTCCTTCCTACACCATCCCAGTGGCGCAACCAGCGCCTTTCTTTCCACCCCGGGGCAGACCCTGGCGCGGACGTGGTGGACGCGGCTACCCCAGTTCCCGTCTTCCTACCGGTGAGTATACCTTGCATGCCACAATCACACATACCAGTGGGGGGACGCCTGATGTATTTTATCCACGCTTGGTCTGCGATTACGGCAGACGCGTGGATATTACAGACAGTCTCGGGTTTTCAAATAGAACTCCTCTCACCACCGGTCCTAGACATAATACCTCCTCCTATCAGGTTTGCAGACCAAAATGTTGTTCTCATAGACAACGAAATAACGGAACTCAGGTCCAAACATACGATACTAGAAGCAGAAAACTCTTCCCCAGGGTTCATAAGCAACCTCTTCCTAGTGAAGAAAAAAGGGGGCGGCTACCGTCCCGTGATAAACCTCCGGGACCTAAATCAACATGTCAGTTACAGACACTTCAAGATGGAGGGTATTCACTTCCTCCGAGATCTCTTGCAACCGGGAGACTGGCTGGTGAAGGTGGACCTGAAGGACGCCTATCTCACCGTCCCGATCCACCCGGAGTCACAACACCTGCTCCGTTTCCTATGGAAGGGTCGAATGTGGCAATTTACTTGTCTCCCATTCGGCCTGTCGTCCGCCCCGTGGTGTTTCACCAAACTGATGAAACCGGTGGTGGCGTCATTAAGGAGCAGAGGGCTACGTCTGATCATTTATTTGGACGACCTCCTCATCATGGCCCGCTCCGAAACCCTAGCCTCCCTCCACACATCGTGGACGGTCTCACTACAACAGAACCTAGGGTTCTTAATCAACCAAGAGAAGTCGGTTCTGGTCCCGGCCCAAGAGATGGAGTTCTTGGGCTTCTTGGTAGACACCAATCGAGCCGTTCTCCGCCTCCCAAAAGCCAAGCTAGCCCTGATACGCAAAGAAATCAGGGCGGTTCTACGCAAGGGTTCCTTGTCCTTAAGGGTTCTGGCCCGTCTGGTGGGGCTTCTAGCGGCCTCCATCCAGGCTATCTTCCCGGCCCCTCTTCACTACAGGGCCCTTCAGAGGCTCAAGATCATACATCTACGCCAGGGCCTCAGATAGGCGGACGAGGTCCCCCTCTGTCCGGAGGCTGTGGAGGAACTACATTGGTGGCTTCGTCATGCCGTCGAATGGAACGGCAAAGCCATTTTCAAATCCAGCCCGGACGTCATCATAGAGTCGGACGCGAGTCGTCACGGCTGGGGCGCTCGGTGCGGGGAAGCTTCCACGGGAGGGACGTGGTCCACCTCCGAAGCAGATCTGCATATCAATGCATTAGAACTTCTGGCGGCATATTTTGCCGTCAAGAGCTTCATACCACAAGCCTCCAATTGTTGTGTGTTGTTCCGCATGGACAACGTGGCAGCGGTTCAGTACATCAGCCGCTTAGGAGGTACCAGGTCCAGGATCCTAGCAGACCTTGCGAAGGAGTTCTGGCACTTTTGCCTAGCACGCAACATTGTCCCAATAGCGGAGTATATTCCGGGGGTCTCCAACATGGTGGCCGATTGGAATTCACGCTATCTTGCCGATTCCAGCGACTGGCGGCTAGATCGTTCCGTTTTCCTTCGGTTGAGACAGCTTTGGGGCCCGCTATGCGTAGACCTCTTCGCTTCTCGTCTCAACCACCAATTACCTCGCTTCTTCAGCTGGAGGCCGGATCCGGAGGCGTCTGCGGTAGACGCTTTCTGCCACATTTGGCCGATGGGAACGCACTATGTGTTTCCCCCCTTCCAGATGATCTCCAGGGTTCTCCTACATACGGCGAACCAGGGGGCGACGGTTGTGTTGATCACACCCTGGTGGCCGACACAACCTTGGTTCCCTCTCCTCCTGGGGATGGCCATGGATTACCCCAGGCTGATTCCGCACTTTCCACAACTTCTGACCAACCCTAACAGAGGTCTCCACCCTCTGGCAGTGGAGGGCAACCTTCATCTCCTAGCATGGTTGGTTTCGGGGTCCCGGACGCGGATAGCGATCTTTCAAGATCAGCTAGGGATCTCCTCGCCTTGGCCTGGGCCCCCGGGACTAGATCGGCCTATCGATCTGCCTGGAGACTCTGGGTTCGTTGGTGTGATCAACGGCAGGTTGATCCCATACATGCACCTGTGTCGGTAGTGGTGAACTATTTGGCAGATTCTTTTGAATCTGGCAAATCTTATAGTTCCATCAATGTATACCGTTCAGCTATTTCGGCATATCATTGCCCAGTGGACTCTCTACCAGTGGGAAAACACCCACTGGTGTGTAGACTTCTGCGAGGCATTAAATTCAAGCGTCCCCCTAGGCCTAGATATCAGGCAACCTGGGATGTCTCCAGGTTGCTCGACATGTTCGCCCCGTGGGAGGACAATGACAACCTTTCCCTAAGACTGTTGTCATATAAATTGACTGCTTTACTATGCTTAGTTTCCATCAAACGCGTCTCGGACGTGAGAGCGTTGGACATCTCCAGGCGACAAATCTCGCCTCAGGGGGTCAAATTTTCGGTGGTCCGTAGGACCAAGACGGGTATTCACTCGTTTTTTTATCTGTTTTTTCCTGCGCATCCACGGCTCTGCGTTGTACGTTGCCTACAGGCATACGAATTGCAGACGGCTGACCTGCGCTCACCAAATTTTTCCCAACTTCTCGTCTCTTATGTCAGACCTCATCACCCAGTCTCTTCCGCTACACTAGCGCGATGGGTGCGTTCCGCTATGGAGATGGCGGGCATAGACATCTCCCTGTTTGGAGCTCACTCATCCAGGGGCGCTATGGCTACTAAAATAGTCACCTCAGGAGGCTCCCTTTCTGACTTATTAATGGCGTCTGATTGGTCTTCTGAGACCACCTTTCGCCATTTTTACTTCAGACCGGAGGACCACGTGTCCATGTCAGTTTTATGATGTTATGTCTGGATTATTGTATAATGATAACACTGCTGTTGTTAGCTTTGAACTTGCATAAGATATGAGCCTCCTGTCTGATATATAAATCGTGATTTTCCTAGCATGTGACGGAAAATATTAGTTATATGAAGACAGGAGGCGAGTATCTTCCCTCCCTGCCCAACCCTGTTACGATTCTTGTTTCTTTCAGGATATTGAACACTCTGACCGTTGTCCTGAAGGCGGCTGATCTGTCGGTTGCAGATGGTTGGGTTCTCTACAGTCCCCGTTGAGATGAAGTTGGGCCATAGTTGGCCATGTTTCCTTGATGTTACCTCCAGAATCGGGAGTTGCGGACCGGCCGGTCGTGATTTCGTGCAACAGTGGAGATGTCTGGGTGGAGTTCGTGTTCCTGGGCGATGCTGTTTCACATAAAGAAAGAGGACGATTCACCGTGGGCAGTCCCTTATATACAGGCTTCTGTATAGGAGGGGCTATTGTGGCCCAGGGAAGTTTTTTCAGTTACATTAAATGGATTACTGAATTTTCTGCTATGAGCATTATTAAAGAAAGAATAATGCATAAGATACTCGCCTCCTGTCTTCATATAACTAATATTTTCCGTCACAAGCTAGGAAAATCTCGATTTATTACTAGTGTCATACAACATTAGAATTCTTCTATAGCTTGTAGGCGGAACATTCGACCGGAAATGTACGATTCGACGTACAGTTTCGCTGCTCTGTCGAATCTTCTTTGAACATTCGACAGACACCATAAGTATTCAATGGCAGATTCAACCTTAACCACTTGCCGTCGCCGCACCGTCGAAATACGTCCACAAGGTGGCTCTGCTGGGCGAGAGCACGTAATATGACGTCCTCTCTCCCAGCCGCCACTAGGGGCGCGCGCGCGCCGCCGGAGGCGCGCGCGCGCGCCCCCCGCTCGCCCCCGACTCCCGTGCGTGTGCCTGGCGGGCGCGATCGGCGACGGGCACACGCGATCGCTCGGTACAGAGTGGGGACCGGGAGCTGTGTGTGTAAACACACAGCTCCCGGTCCTGTCAGCAGGGGAAATGCTGATCTTCGGTTCATACAATGTATGAACCGAGGATCAGTGTTTCCCCTAGTGAGGCCACCCCCCCCCACAGTAAGAACACACCCAGGCATACTTAACCCCTTCCCCGCCCCCTAGTGTTAACCCCTTCACTGCCAGTGGCATTTTTATAGTAATCCAATGCATTTTTATAGCACTGATCGCTATAAAAATGCCAATGGTCCCAAAAATGTGTCAAAAGTGTCCAAAGTGTCCGCCATAATGTCGCAGTACCGAAAAAAAAATCGCTGATCGCCGCCATTACTAGTAAAAAAAAATATAATAAAAATGACATAAAACTACCCCCTATTTTGTAAACGCTATAACTTTTGCGCAAACCAATCAATAAACGCTTATTGCGATTTTTTTTACGAAAAATATGTAGAAGAAAACGTATCGGCCTAAACTGAGGAAAAAAAATGTTTTTTTATATATTTTTGGGGGATATTTATTATAGCAAAATGTAAAAAATATTCATTTTTTTCAAAATTGTCGCTCTATTTTTGTTTATAGCGCAAAAACTAAAAACCGCAGAGGTGATCAAATACCACCAAAAGAAAGCTCTATTTGTGGGAAAAAAAGGACGCCAATTTTGTTTGGGAGCCACGTCGCACGACCGCGCAATTGTCTGTTAAAGCGACAGAGTCCCGAATCGCAAAAAGTACTCTGGTCTTTGGGCAGCAATATGGTCCGGGGGGTAAGTGGTTAATTAATTCGGATTTTCGGACAAATGCAATTTCTAACGAAAAACTAAATAAATAAAAAATTTATTTCGGGAGTAACTAAATAAAAAAAAATTCCGGACGAAAACGAAATTCCGAAAAAAAAATATTTCAGTTTGCACATGTCTAGTATTCATTTGCTATCTAAAAGGTCCAAAGTCCTTTTAAGGACTGGTATAGGTGTGCTACTTGCTCTAGTATATAGGTGTCTAATACATTCATATACTTTTTGTCAGTGTATGGACAGGGTGCTGTTTGGAGCAGGAACAGGCTGTATTCATTCAAATAGCTACCGTATTTATCGGGGTATTGCGCGCTCCGGCGTATAGCGCGCACCCCTAAAGTGGACCCGCATTCCTGTAAAAAAAAGATTTTAGCACTTCCAGTTTTGGTGTCTTGCGCAGCGTCCATCGGCGGCCTCGTCGGGTCCGGAGCCCGTCTGCGGCTTCGGGGGTGTCCTCGTCGGGTCCGGCGTCCTTCTGCGGTGTCCTCCTCGCTCGATCCCCGCTTTCCGCTTTGAACTACTGCGCCGGCATATACCGAGCGCAGTACACTCGTGTATAGTCAGGCAGGCTCGGCTCCTCTCGCGGTCACGTCCTGTGCATCCAGGACGTGACCGCGAGAGGAGCCGAGCCTGCCCGACTATACACGAGTGTACTGCGTTTGGTATATGCCGGCGCAGTAGTTCAAACTCTGCGCGGGAAGCAGGTATCGGCGTATATCGCGCACCCACAATTTTGCCCTGAATTTCAGGGCAAAAAAGTGCGCGGTATACGCCGATAAATACGGTATCTAAAAGGTCCAGAAAAGTAATTTTAAAGGACTGGTATAGGTGTGCTACTTGCTCTAGTACATAGGTGTCTAATACATTCATATACTTTTTGTCAATGTAGGGACAGGGTGCTGTTTGGAGCAGGGACAGGCTGTATTCATTCAAATAGCTATCTAAAAGGTCCACAAAAGTCCTTTCAAGCTCTGGTATAGGTGTGCTACTTGCTGTGCACTGCAATATATAGGTGTCTAATACATTCATATACTTTTTGTCAGTTTAGGGAGAGGGTGCTGTTTGGAGCAGGGACAGAGTTTAGCGACACAAATCGCTACCTAACAGGTCCACAAAAGTCCTTTCAAGCACTGGTATAGGTGTGCTACTTGCTGTGCACTGCAGTATATAGGTGTCTAATACATTCATATACTTTTTGTCAGTTTAGGGAGAGGTTGGCGTTTCCAGCAGGGACAGAGTTTAGCGACACAAATCACTACCTAACAGGTCCACAAAAGTCCTTTCAAGCACTGGTATAGGTGTGCTACTTGCTCTAGTATATAGGTGTCTAATACATTCATATACTTTTTGTCAGTGTAGAGAGAGGGTGCTGTTTGGAGCAGGGACAGAGTTTAGCGACACAAATCGCTACCTAATAGGTCCATAAAAGTCCTTTCAAGCACTGGTATAGGTGTGCTACTTGCTGTGCACTGTAGTATATAGGTGTAATATACACTTATACTTTCGAATATAGAAAGCATATTATAGTGGATTTGTATTGTGCAGCATTGTGACTGGCGGTGTATTTGGTTACTGCTGGATTTTTGCCTCTTTCGCTGCGTTTCCTCTGCTACACACATTAAAAACAATTCCTGAAAAAAAAGTTTCATAACTGGTGAAATAAACCAGTGGCCCCCAAAAGGACAGATTTTGTTATATAATTTCTTCCACATATACTGCGCTTCTCTAGAGACTTTTGTCACAGGGTCATTTAAAAAATCACAGGCAGAGGAAAAGGCAGGCCCTTCCGCAGGGGTGGTAGGAGTAGGGCAGGAGCACCAGGCCGGAGCCAAAGTGGGAAATGGCACAATGTTCGTTCGATTACGTCAAAGGACACACCAGACTTGGTTGAGTGGCTCGCCACCAACACCACCACCATATACCCTCCGCTTGAGTCACAGGAATTATTTTCCGATCCATTAGAAGACATTTGGGATACGCAGACATTCTTGGCATTGGATCAGGAAGAGGAGGTAGCAACAGCTACACTCAGCAGGCTGACGACAGTACTCAGATCAGCCCAAGAAGGTTGGTGCCCGCTGTTGCTGCCTACTCTCTATTGTTAGTGATGGGGAAGGTGACATTGATGATGACGTGTCTACAGACGTCACGTGAGTGCCCACAAGAGAGGAAGAGGAGGGGAGTTCAGAGGGAGAGATGGAACAACAGATAGGAGAAGCAGGCCGAACTTACATTGCACAGGAGGGACAAACCAGACTCCTAATGTATCAGTATGGTCACATCCGGCGCTCCCAGGACGCCGGCCCATGGCTCCGCAGTGTGGGCTTTTTTTAACGTGTCTGCTGCAGACAATAGTGTTGCCATCTGCAGCCTTTGCAGTCAACGCATAAGTCGCGGTAAGCCCAACACTCACCTAGGGATGACCGCCAGTGGGAGCAACGCCATCAGAACCCACAAAGCCACACTCCAGGCTCTCACCGTCCAGCCTCTTCTCCTTCTCCTCTATGCTCACAATTGTCCTCCACTCCACCTTCCATCATGCCTTCCTCACGTTTTTTTGCAAAAAGGCAGGCTTCCGTGGCCTAAATGTTCGATCGTAAAAAAAAGATGATGCCGGATAACCCTCTTGCCCAACGGTTGACCGCTGGCTTGTCAGAACTGATAGCCCACCAACTACTGCCATATAAACTGGTGGAGTCGGAGGCCTTTCGAAAAAATTAGTGGCCATTGGAACACCACAATGGAAGGTCCCAGGAAGGAATTTTTTTTCACAGAAGGGCATCCCAGAGCTATATGGCCATGTTCAGCGGCAAGTGAATGTATCTCTGGCACACAGTGTCGGTGCCAAGATACATCTGACCACAGACACGTGGTCTAATAAACACGGGCAGGGAAGGTATATAACTTTCACTGCCCACTGGGTGAACCTTCTGACAGCCGTCAAGCATGTAACCCGTGGCACCCATGTAGATTTGGTTTTACTGCCACGGATTACATGCAGGCCTGCCTCTTCTTCTCCTCCTCCCCCTACTCCATCCTCCCTCTCCTCCTCGGCTGACTCCTCATTTTCCAATGCTACTGTCTCTTCCGCTGCGCGACCCAAGATCCCCAGAACCTAGTCGACATGCCAGTTGAGACGTTGCCATGCTGTGCTGCGTCTGTTGTGCCTGGAAGACAAGAGCCACACTGGTCCTGCACTCCTTTCAGCTTTGCGTTCACAGGCAGATCAGTGGCTAACACCGCTCAATTTGACAGTTGGTAAAGTGGTGTGCGACAACGGTGCCAATCTGCTGAGCGCGCTGAAACAGGGCAAAATTACACACGTGCCATGCATGGCACACGTCCTGAACTTGGTCGTGCAGCGATTCGTTGCCAAATACCCTGGGCTCCAGGACGTCTTGCGGCAGGCCAGGAAAAATCTCGGCCCATTTCAGAAGATCTTACACGGCCATAGCTCGCCTTGCTGACATTCAGCGGCGACACAACCTGCCGTCAGACGTCTTATTTGTGACTGCCCAACGCGATGGAACTGTGTATGCTTGATAGGCTGCTCCAGCAGAAACGTGCAGTTAACGACTACCTGTACGAACTCTGCGCCAGGACAGATTCTAGGAGCTTGTTTTTTTTGCACCGCGCCAGTGGCTGCTCATGCGTGACTCATGCAGACTTCTGCGGCCATTTGATGAGATCACCAAACTGGTCAGTCGCAGCCAGGGCACCATCAGTGACATCGTACCTTACACCTTCTTTCTGGAGCGTGCATTGCGTTGTGTCATTGATCAAGCCACCGAGGATCAGGAGCAGGAAGATGAGGAAGTCGCAATGCTGGATGAATTCCCAGGGGGGGCTACTCCACCTGAGACATGTCAACAACGGGAGTCTGAAGAGGAGTCAGAGGAGGAAGGTGCTGGGGCGGAGGAGAAGGAGCAAGAAGAGCATGCTTTAAACCTTTCTGGGATCCCTGGGGTTGTCCGTGGATGGGGGGAGAACGAGGACAACATTATCCTGGATGATGAGCAGGAGCCAGGCCAGTACATCGCTTCCAGTTTAGTGCATGCTCCGGTGTTTTAAGAGGGACCCCCATATTAAAAGCATAAAGGGCAAGGACCAGTACTGGGTGGCAATGTACTTAGACCCCCGGTACAAACAAAACATGGCGGAAATGTTACCACCATCACAGAGGGCTATCAGAATTCAGCACTTCCAGGCCTTGCTTTGAGAAATGCTGAATTCTGCTTTTGCGTCCGCTGACAGAGGAATTTCCACTCACAGAGAAACAGTTTTGGGGTACCAATCCAACAGCTCCTGCAAGAAGAGGGCGGTTTAAAGATGTCTTAGTCACTAATGATATGAGATCATTCTTTCAGCCGACCCATCAACAGCTGTCCTCCGTATCCAGCATCAGGGAACGCCTAGACCGACAGGTGTCTGACTACATCGGGTTAACGGCCGATGTGGACGCACTGAGAAGTAATGAACCCCTGGACTACTGGGTGGACAGGCTTGACCTCTGGCCAGAGCTTGCACAATTTGCAATGGAACTGTTGGCTTGCCCCTCATCCAGTGTCCTGTCCGAAAGGACGTTCAGCGCAGCAGGGGGGGTCGTGGCCGATAAGCGCACTCGCCTAGCTCACAACAGTGTTGACTACCTCACATTTATAAAAATGAATGAAGCATGGATCTCAGAGTAATTCAACACATGTGACCAATAGACCATGTTTCATTCAAATTCTGGTGAACGCCTGTGGGCTAATTTTTTGGGCCTGTACTGGCCGACACTTTATTCTGTATCCAGTGAATGCCTAATATACCACCAGTCACAGAATACAAAGTTGTTTGCTGCTCGGTGAACGCCTGTGGCCGTGGGCTAATTTTTGGGGCCTGTAATGGCCGACACTTACTTCTGTATTCGGTGATGCCTATTGTACCGTGGGCTAATACTATATGTACTATCAAAGTACCTGTCAGAGAAGCTAGTAGACCAGACTGTGTGACTGCACAGAGGAGACCAAAAACGCATGTAGGTGAAAACATAATAATTTATTAAGATAAGTGAAAAACACACAACCAATGAACAGTGACCCAAAAATAACTATAGACAATATGTACAAAAATGGGAGATACCAGAATCGTAGTAAAAGCCAGGCCGAGGTCATACACAAGGGGATATCAGCAGGTGGGTAAGGATGTAAAACCAACAGGAACAGGGAGGGGACGAATGGAAAAGCTGCAGAGTAGGGATCCAAAGTAATCAGGTAACAGGAGGACGGGTATCTGTGGTAATCAGGGGACAGGAGGGACAGGTACAGGCTCGGGATAGGGATCAGGTCGGATCGGGTCAGGTAAGATGCAGGCTCAAGGTCAGGGAGATAGATACCAAGGCTAGGTGTGCTTGCACTCGCCGGGTATAAATGGGAATGTCAGTAATTAGCTTAAAGTCACACCTGAGAGCAGAAAGAGCAGTACGCTCCTCACTGCCAGGATCCATCCGCTGGTGGAGACCAGTACTGCGTCCCAAAGATGATATAACATCAGCAGGGAGAAGTTCTCCTGACAGTTCCAAACTGCCAGGAGACACTTGCTGGTGGACCACAGTACTACAAGCCAAATAATAATAAATATTACCAATGGATGGAACCTTTCCTGACAGTACCTGAGCTATATTGCCTCTCATACGCAATTAATACTTGTTACTACAAATACTATATGTACTTTCAAAGTACCTGAGCTATATTGTCTCTCATATGCAATTAATACTTGTTACTACTAATACTATATGTACTCTCAAAGTACCTGAGCTATATTGCCTCTCATACACAATTAATACTTGTTACTACTAATACCAGCCCTCAAAATTGCACTCGCCTCCTCGCATTTGGCGAGGGAATTTATGTGCAGTGCGAGTGAGGATCAGGGCTGGACCAGTCTGACAGCTTTCTGACTGAAGCAGTGCAGGCTTTTTTTTTTTAAGGACATCAGAGCGGCCAGAGGGGGATTCCCTGATCGATACCTCAACCCCTCCCCCCCCAGGGGGGTTCGGGGGGGCTGTGCCGCTCCAGGTGCCACACACTGGGGGGTGTCAGGCCGGCTCCCCCCTCAAATGAAAAAAGACAGCGCCGCCGCGGGTTTAACATTGCGCCTATGATAGACTACATTTGTAATTGAGAGCCCGAGCGGAGCAGGTAGTGGCTTTGCGGGGGGGTTGCGAGCTGTACCTGAGCCAGTCGGCACATCTGAGACTGGCGCAACGATCCCCTTCTCTCACGTCTCAGTCTCGGGCAGCGGCTGTCAGCAGAGAAGCCGCCTCCCCCGCTCCTCCTTTATGTCTATACAGTGCTCTGCATGCAGGAGGAGGGGGAGGCGGCTTCTCTGCCTGGCTGACAGCTGCTGCCTGAGACTGATCAGAGCCGTGAGAGAAGGGGATTGTTGCGCCAGTCACAGATGTGCCGACTCGCAACCCCCCCCCCCACCAAGCCACTACCTCTGGCTCTCTGTCTGCGGTGTGTGTTCTGAGCCAGGTACATTATAGGTCTGAATGGGGGGGGGGTCTGTATTGTAAGAAGGGGGGGTCTCGGGTCTGTATGGTAGGAAGGGGGGGTCTGTATGGTAGGAAGGGGGGGTCTGTATGGTAGGAAGGGGGGGTCTGTATTGTAGGAAGGGGGGTCTGTATTGTAGGAAGGGGGGTCTGTACTGTAGCGGGGGTCTGTACTGTAAAGGGGGTCTGTACTGTAGAGGGGGTCTGTATGGTAGGAAGGGGGGTCTGTATGGTAGGAAGGGGGGTCTGTACTGTAGCGGGGGTCTGTACTGTAGAGAGGGTCTGTACTGTAGAGGGGGTCTGTATGGTAGGAAGGGGGGTCTGTATTGTAGGGGGGGTCTGTACTGTAGGGGGGTCTGTACTGTAGAGGGGGTCTGTATGGTAGGAAGGGGGGTCTGTATTGTAAGAAGGGGGGGTCTGTATTGTAGGGGGGGTCTTCACTGTAGCAGGGGTCTGTACTGTAGAGGGGGTCTGTACTGTAGAGGGGATCTGTATGGTAGGAAGGGGGGTCTGTATGGTAGGAAGGGGGGGGGGGGTCTGTATTGTAGGAAGGGGGGTCTGTATTGTAGGAAGGGGGGGTCTGTATTGTAGGGGGGGTCTTCACCGTAGCGGGGGTCTGTACTGTAGCGGGGGTCTGTACTGTAGGGGATTCTGTACTGTAGCGGGGGGGGATCTGTATGGTAGGAAGGGGGGTCTGTATGGTAGGAAGGGGGGTCTGTATTGTAGGAAGGGTGGGTCTGTATTGTAGGGGGGGTCTTCACCGTAGCGGGGGTCTGTACTGTAGAGCGTCTGTGCATGCCCAGACGCTTTAGAACGCACGGCTATTGGCCATCGGTCTACTAGCAAACATCCGGGTTACCAATGTCACGTGATCGGGATTGGTCTGACGGATCACTTCCTGTCAGGTCTTCCATATGGATTTCCATAGGGTTTTGATGTTGAGGCTTGGAACACATGGATCACTTCCTGTCAGGTCTTGGTCTGACGGATCACTTCCTGTCAGGTCTTCCATGTGGATTTCCATAGGGTTTTGATATTGAGGCTTGGAAAACACGGATCACTTCCTGTCAGGTCTTCCATGTGGATTTCCATAGGTTTTGATATTGAGGCTTGGAACACACGCTTATTTGCCATCTCCTATACCAGGAAGTAATGGATCCTGATTGTTGCACACAGGTGGATGGGATGCCACAATTCTTCTGATTGGAGGTATGAGGTTTATGATCATTATATATACACTGAGGCTTTAGTGGAGAGACACCCCAGATGATGTGTGAATAACACGAAACGCCGTCGGGTCGCCGCCACTGCCGCCTCATACTATAGAATATGCAAGTTTTATCCAGATACATGTGAGTGCACTTGCTATCTTTTTACAATAAATACCCAGTTTTATACCGGTTTACACTATGTGGCCCTTCTCTTTCCATTTTCTTTCAACTATTTAACCCCTTGCTGAGCTGCAAAGATCCAAGGTTATCCATTTATGATCATACACTGATTGATTACTTCTAGCAAGTTTCTTGGTGATTGCTACTTTGTGTACCCTGTCTGGTACTTGAAGCTTGTTATGACTTGATTGACGTACGTCATTTCAGGTCCACCATCTTCGGTAAGCCTCCATTTACTACCACTGGTGGCGGTGATCACTCACTACACAATTTGTCTCGATGGGATTCTAATCAAGTTCCCTCATTTTGCACGTGGTGTCTACAGATATATGGACTTTGTGTTTACAACCATTGGACTTTATCTTTCACGAGAACTTTTTTATTGCATTTGTTACTTTATTTATGTTCCCATTGTTCCCATGAGGAACTACCATTATAGATATTAATTTGCCATAGCGCTACACAATTTTGTTTCTGTTTGTTCCAGCTAATGTGTCTTTGTTAGCAGTGTGAGCAGCTGGTCTTATTAATTAGTATGTTTTAAGCAGCGCAGTATAATCACCCTTTTTTTGTACTGTAGGGGGGGCCTGTACTATAAAGGGGGTCTGCACTGCAGGTGGGCCTGCACTGTAGCCGGGGCCTGCACTGTAGGGAGGGGGTCTGCATTGTAGGGGGGTCTGTGTAACATGTAGGGGGCCCAGAACTGTTAAGGGGGGTGTCTGTGTAACATACAGGCATCTAGAGGTGCAGGGTGCTGTGTAATGTAAAGGAGTCCAGAGGTGCAAGGTGCCATGTAATGTAAAGGGTCCAGAGGTGCAAGGGCTGTGTAATGTAAAGGGGTCCAGAGGTGCAGGGTGCTGTGTAATGTAAAGGGGTCCAGAGGTGCAGGGTGCAGTGTAATGTACAGGGGTTATTGACCCTGGGGCTTCTGTCTCATTACACATAACAGTCCTTCTAATCAAGCTATCGGACCAATCCCTGCTGACTCATTTTCAAGTCCTCATTTGCATGGCTAAGGAGGACCTGAAGCAGGACTACATGTACTTTACAATTGACCAATAGGAAAGCGGTTGTTGGGGGTAGGATGTTCCAAATTCTGTATAAAAGTGTGTTGTGTACTTCCAATAAAGGTCTTCCTGTTTGAACTTACATACAGCCTGCCTGGTGTTTGTTCTAATGGATCCCGAACGGGAAACATAGCTGTAGTTCGGATCCCGGAGCCTTGGATGACCGAACCATCAGACGTTGCGATCTGCAAGCTGACTCACTAGTAGCAGAGGAGTGTTGGGAGAATGGAAGCGAGCGAGCAAGGGTCTCGTTACAGATGGTGATAGAGGTTTTTCTGCAGAGACCAACATTAGGTGTATTTAGAGGTTATAACAGATGTTTTATTATGTTAATGTTAATTTATAATGGTTTTAATAAATAAGGCTACTACGGCCTATATTTTTCCCAACTTTTGGTTTGGTCTCAATTTAATAAGGTAAAGGTGGGAGGTTGGGTGATATTAAGAAAGTGGTTGTTAAAATGGAAGTACATCTGCTATACAATAGTCATGTTATTTTTCATAATGAACTCCGGCATCAGACTTGTGAAGCTATCTTTTAAGGTAGGCTAAGTTTATATTTTTTAAATGACATTCGTTTTAGTAGATTTTTCGAGGTTTTCTTCATGCCGTCTTTACTTTTAATTGGGGGCTTGCTGAATTTTTTCTTGGCACTGCATCTCAGTGATCTTTGATCTCTTCAATGTTACCCAGATCTCCATCTCTCAAAGGTTGCCTACCCCTAGTATAGAACATAGGGTAGGTACCTGGATAGAAAACTGGCTTCAGGGGCGTGTCCAAAGGGTTGTGATAAATAATGTATTTGAAAATTGAGAAACACAAAATATTACTGTGTTTTATATGTGTATATATGCTATTCATAATCAGAAAATAATTCTTATTTCTACCTGCTTTAACCAGTTTTCCTACCTACTCTTGAATCTCCGCTCTTATGTGATCCTTGGAATTCCTACACATTCAGCACTGCCCTGTGACTCCCCTCCTGGAATCCCCTGACAGGCAAAGGGAGTGTTCCTAGAGGGGAAACATCTGACTGTTAATGATTTCAAGCACTTTTCCACTTGCCATAATAAGCAGAGTTTTCCATTCTCCACAAAGGCGTGCCGTCCCACCTGCCACATACTAAGCTGGAGGATTTTTAGCTCTGAACACTGCTTACACTGAAAGCTGTATTTTAAAAAAAATGCAAGCAGCTAAGTGTAGTGACAAATGGCAATCAGAATCAAAGTCAGATTATTACTAACAGATTTCAATTTGTGTTTATAGGTCCTGTGCTTTGCACTTAGGCTCCATTCACGCCAATGCATTTTTTCATGCTTTTTGCAGAAAAGCAGGATTTTTTTTTACATGGGTTCCTATGGAACATGTTCACATCAATGCATTCTTGTGCCTCTGTATTTTTGGAAAGGGTTAGTGACTTTTTTAAAAGCAAAACAGTGCTTTTAAAAATTTTTAGTTCAATAGACTTCAATGGAGACACTGCAAAAAAGCATCTAGTGAGTTTTTTACCGCAATTTAGCCACAATTTGCGTTTTTAAATCTGCTTAACAACAAAGCCAAGAAAATGCAAATTGTGGTAAATATCGTGGAAAGCACAGCAAAAAGCATTGCAGAAACGCTCAAAAGCAACATGCATAGATGTGAATCGAGCCTGAGGCTTTTGAGCATTTCTGCTGTGCTTTTGTAATTGAATTTTTGTTTTGATTTGCGTTTTGTGTCTTTTTTTTTACATTCACTGGCCCAGATTCAGGTAGGACTTGCGCTTTATTTGCGGAGGCACAGGGCAACGATTTTGCCCTGCGCCCACGCAAATATTTTGCGCTGCCCTCGATTCACAGTAATTGCGAGGGCGCGCCGGCAAAATTGCCCGGCGTAAGCGCACGCAATGTAAATGATCCCGCCGGGGGCGGGAATCATTTAAATTAGGCGCGCTCCCGCGCCGAGCGTACAGCGCATGCTCCGTCGGGAAACTTTCCCGACGTGCATTGCGGCAAATGACGTCGCAAGGACGTCATTTGCTTCAAAGTGAACGTGAATGGCGTCCAGCGCCATTCACGATTCACTTACGCAAACGACGTAAAATTCGAACGTCGCGACGCGGGAACGCCGGGTATCCTTTAGCATTGGCTGCCCCTGCTTTTAGCATGGGCAGCCTTACGCTAAAGATGCCGTACGCAACCGACGTAACTTGCGTACGCAGGGGGCGCGCAACATTGTGAATCGGCGTAAGTATGCAATTTGCATACTATACGCTGACCACAATGGGAGCGCCCCCTAGCGGTCAACGCAAGAATGCAGCCTAAAATCTGCGTGGCATAAGAGCCTTATGCCACGCAGATTTTAGGCTGCAGTCGGCGTAACGAGTTCTCTGAATCAGGAGAACTCGTTACGCCGGCGCAAGTCAGCAATTGCGCTGCGTAACTATGGTTACGCAGGCGCAATTGCTACCTGAATCTGGGCCACTGTATTTAGCTGGTTGCTAAGGAGCGGGTTGGAAAGCCAGCTGCCGTGTCCTTAGCAATCGATGTCAGAAAAAAATTCACAAAAGAAACAACGTGGGGTCCCCCCAGTCCATACCGAGGCCCTTCGCTCTGTTATGGATTTAGAGTGGCCACCCCCACACCAAATAAAAAAAAAAAAAGAAATGCAGTAGGGTCCCCCCAAAATCCATTCCAGACCCTTATCCCAGCATGCAGCCCAGCAGGTCAGGAAAGGGAGGGGACGAGCGAGCCCCCCCTCCTGAACCATACTAGACCGCATGTCCTGAACATGGGGGGGGGGATGGGGGCTTTGGGGCACCTCAAAGCAAGTAAGAATTAGTGGGGGTTGCTGCACACAGAAGGTTTTTTACCTTCATGCATAGGATGCATGAAAGTCAAAAACCTTCAGCCTTTACAACCACTTAAATTCCTAAATCCTAATAGCACTCCCATGCATCTTGCTAACAATGTATCATGCATTTTGGTTCAGCGTGACATAAAAAAAAAGTAGTATGAAAGATACTGCTTTCAATGCGATCGTACAATAATCTGGCCGTACATAGTTTTCAAAACGCGACGGGACAGTTTATCCAAAGAGACAAACACAAAAACAAATTCTGGTACGATACTAGATCATATGATTTTTGTTTAATCAGCACAATTTTCATCCGAAAATACAATACATTATATCACTTCCAAAAGCTGTATTCAGTTATATGAGAATTAAAAAAAAAAAATCAATATGGAGACTAGCATGCACAAAAAATATGGACGATCATTCATCTGATATTCTCATTGTGTGTACATCCCTTAAGACAGGAAGTGTGGTACTGTCCAGATCTCCAGGTGAAATAAAGAAAAAAGCTTATAAAAAAGAAAACGAATGCAGTCACCACATCTAAGCGCTTTTAACCCCCACTAGCGCCCGAAGAAGGGGATAAAAGTGCCCGTGTTGCGGTGCTTCCGAAGCACTTTGTAAGCGCTGCCCACTCATTTCAATGGGCAGGGAATTTTGGGAGGGCTGTATACAGTGCTCCCAAACTGCCCCAAAGATGCTGCTTGCAGGACTTTTCCTAACATCCTGCAAGATCTCCGCCTCAGTGTAAAAAGCCACACTGAAAATAAAAACCGCATCAGTGTGAAACTGGCCTAAACTGCAATATATTACATTTTCTTTTTTGTTTAATACCGCTTTAGGCTAGGTTCACACTGCTGCGAATTCAAAAATCGTGTGATTATACTGAAAATTCGCGGCTGCGATATTGGCGCGATTCGCAGGCCATGATTTCAGGGAATGCCAGTCTATAGAGCTGAATTTGCATCGCACACGGATCAAACTCGCAAAGGACCCTTTTTTCCCCCCCGCAGCTTAGATTCGCACCGCACTGATGTGAACTGCACTAATGGAAATCAATGTTTTTTTAATGACTTGTGAATTCGAGAAATCGCAACGTCTCAAATTCACAATAGAATTTGCAGCAGTGTGAACCGGGCCTCAAGCCTAATGAAGTCATGGTGACGTGTGCTGTCTATAAAAAAGTATTTGGCAACCCTGATGGACAACTATAGATTTTCTACATCTGCCTATAAAAAAACTTTAGACAAGCACATAAACAAAAACAAAAAGTGTGCGTGCAGCCAGGCGGGAGGCATTCCAGCCTGACAGCCAAGGAACCAGCATTTGTAACAGTCACTTACAGTCAGAGAACAGTCAATGGAATTAGAAGATTTTAATTTGGATAGGGTATGGGAAAGGTCCAGGACGCCATTAACTTAATACATTGAGGACTCTGTCACTTTAACCACTTCCCGCAAAATCACGTACCTTTACGTCATTTGGCTGAAGTGGTTGTAGCAGGGTGATGCTTGCAGCTGCAGACATCACCCCAGTACTGTTTTTTAGAGCCAACGGAAGGCTTTCTTGTAACAACTGACACGGTTAAGCAGCTGCATGGTGGTTATTACAAGGAGTGGGAGAGTCCCTCCTACCGCTCTGCCCCGAGCCTCCCGTCCTACCGGGAGACCTGAGCCACAGCCAGCACATCCCCCGGCTGGCCGGAGACCTGAACAAAGCCGATTAAGCTTTGATCGGGTCTCCAAAGTAGAAACCCAGAAGCAACGTCACTTCAGGCTAACTTGTCAGCCAACCGGGACCAGTTAAAAAAAAATGTCAGTTTTTTAAAACCGCCGATATTGGCGTTTTCAATACTTTTACACAAATACATGATCATTAGAGCAAGAGCAATAATTCTAGAGCAAGACCTCATCTTTAATGCCTTGTACACACGATCTGAATTTCCGATGAAAAAAGTCAGACGGAATTTTTAGAAAGAGAATGGAAATTCCGTTTGTCTGTATGTAACTCCGGAGAAAAAAACATGCATGCTCAGAATCAAGTCGACGCATGCTCGGAAGCATTGAACTTCATTTTTCTCGGCTCGTGTTGTACGTCACCGCGTTCTTCACGGTCGGAATTTGGTGTGACAGTGGGGTAGATTCAGGAACAATTTCCGCCGGTGTAGACTGAGATGCGCGGCGTAAATGCCAATTTGCGCCGGCGTATCTCCGCGCCGTATTCAGCAAACAATATTACGCCGTAACGTAGATTTTTTTTTTCGTTTGGACCTTTCCACGCCGGTGCGGCGTGGGCGCCCATTTACGCTGGTCTGAACTAGCGCGGCCCTGGTTTTTCTATTTTAAATATGCAAATGAGGGAGTTGGTCCGATTCAGCAAATTACGAATTGCCGGCGCAGGCTACTCCCGGTGCGTGTAACTCTGGTTTGCAGCGGAAAGTTACCCTTTATAAAGCAGGGGTAACTTTACACCAAACTTGCAGAGGTCAGCTGGAGAGCAGCTAAAGCAGCAGCGTTACAAACGACCTGAGCAACAACACTTGCTGGACAACACATAGAGGCGGTCCCCATGTTGGGAGAGGCCCTCAATAATTACAGCCCTCTCCTCTGGGCTGAAATTGGTCATCCGCCCACCTGAGGATTCCTCATCAGCCATAACTGCCCCACCACAATGCAAACCACCTAGCTTGGAAAAAAAAAGCTTCAGTACATTTGCACCTGCAGGGCGGAAGTCTGGGCTGATTCAGGGACTGGGCTTTGGTAGTGGGTCGGCGGAGCTCAGGGATCACGCCGGGGCGCAGTTCTGAGCATGTGCAGATTGGGGCATTTACCCCTGGATGTCACTGAGCATGTGCGGTCTAAGATGCGCCCCGGCGTGACCCCTGCGCCACGCTCCCCGCTTCATTAGCATAGGGAGCCACCCATTTTATTCTACCCCGCCTTACGCCGTGTAAAATCCGCCACGCCGGGGCAAGAGACAGGAAAAGAGTTTCCTGAATCACTAGCATGCCTCTCTGCGCTGCTCCGGCGCAGTGTAAAAAAGATGCACTGCGCCGGACCAAAGATCCGCTGATGTTCCTGAATCTGGCCCAGTGTGTATGCAAGACAGCTTGAACGGAATTCCGTCTGAAAAATCCATCAGAGTTTATCCCAACGGAAATTCCGATCGTGTGTACAAGGCATAACTCTAAACAGATAACTATTAAAACATTTTAAATCGTAGCCTATGGAGATTTTTTAGTACTGTAGTTTGTCATCATTCCACGAGTGTGCGCAATTTTAAAGCATGACATGTTAGGTATCTAGTTACTCGGCATAACAAAATATTTTACATTATATAAACAAATTGGCCTAACGTTACGGTTTTGTTTTTCTTTTAATTAATTAAAGTGTATTTTTTCCCAAAAAATTGCGTTTGAAAGAGCACTACGCAAATACCATGTGGCATAAAATATTGCAACGACTGCCATTTTATTTTCTAGGCTAGGATCTCTGCTAAAAATATATAATGTTTGGGGGTTCCAAGTAATTTATTAGCAATTGTTTTTTTATCTTTTATCTTGAAAACAACAAATGTCAGGAATAGGCTTGGTCTTGAAGTGGTTAACCACTTAAGACCCGGACCTTTAGGCAGCTAAAGGACCTGGCCAGCGATTCGGCACTGCGTCGCTTTAACTGACAATTGCGCGGTCGTGCAACGTGGCTCCCAAACAAAATTAGCGTCCTTTTTTTCTCACAAATAGAGCTTTGTTTTGGTGGTATTTGATCACCTCTGCGGTTTTTATTTTTTGCGCTATAAACAAAAATAGAGCGACAATTTTGAAAAAAATGCAATATTTTTTACTTTTTGCTATAATAAATATCCCCCAAAAATATATAAAAAAAATGTTTTTCCTCAGTTTAGGCCGATACGTATTCTTCTACCTATTTTTGGTAAAAAAAAAAAAATCGCAATAAGCGTTTATCGGTTGGTTTGCGCAACATTTATAGCGTTTACAAAATAGGGGATAGTTTTATTGCATTTTTATAAAAAAACATTTTTTACTACTAATGGCGGCGATCAGTGATTTTTTTTTTCGTGACTGCGACATTATGGCGGACACTTCGGACAATTTTGACACATTTTTGGGACCATTGTCATTTTTACAGCAAAAAATGCATTTCAAATGCATTGTTTACTGTGAAAATGACAATTGCAGTTTGGGAGTTAACCACAAGGGGGCGCTGATGAGGTTATGTATGACCTCATCTGTGTTTCTAACTGTAGGGGGGTGTGGCTGTAGGTGTGACATCATTGATTGTGGTTCCCTATATAAGGGAACACACGATCGATGACGGCGCCACAGTGAAGAACGGGGAAGCTGTGTTTACACACAGCTCTCCCCGTTCTTCAGCTCCGGGGACCGACTCCATTGGCGATCGGGTCCGGGAGCGACCCACGGCTGGGCACTTAAAGAGGACGTACCTGTACGTGCTTGTGCCCAGCCGTACCATTCTGCCGACGTATATGTGCAGGAGGCAGTCCTTAAGTGGTTAAAGGGGTTGTAAAGGTTTATTTTTTATTTTCTAAATAGGTTCCTTTAAGCTAGTGCATTGTTGGTTCACTTACCTTTTCCTTCAATTTCCCTTCTAAATGTTTTTTTTCTTTGTTTTCTTTGTCTGAATTTCTCATTTCCTGTTCCTCCTCAGTAAAGTGTTCAGTAAGCTGTTCTAAATGACTTTCCACCGCTCGGATGATGGTGGAAAGCTTACTGAGGAGAAGCAGGAAGTGAGAAATTCAAACAAAGTAAAAAAAAAACATTTAGAAGGGAAATCAAAGGAAAAGATAAGTGAACCAACAATGCACTAGCTTAAAGGAACCTATTTAGAAAATAAAAGACGAACCTTTACAACTCCTTTAAGTAATCTTCAGACTGCCCAAGAGAAGCCTCTCCTATATGACGCAGTCTCTTTAACAGAAAACTTCACACACACACACTGCATCAACTGTATTTCCACTCCTCTTCTCTCCCCACAGTCTCCAAAAAAAAATCCCCCTAAATAGCTTCCTTTACCTTAGTGTAGTCCTCCTCCACTTACCTCATCCTTCAATTTTGCTTTTAAATGTCCTTATTTCTTCTGAGAAATCCTCACTTCCTGTTCTTCTGTCTGTAACTCACCACCGTAATGCAACACTTTCTGCCTGGTGTGGAGAAAGCCTCTTGAGGGGGGAGGGGGCGAGCAGGCAAGTCAGGACACTCTCTACTTTGCAGATAGAGAAAGGAGCTGTGTGTTAGTGGGCGTCCTGACACTCCTGCTCGCCCCCTCCCCCCTCAAGAGGCTTTCTCCACAACAGGAAGAAAGCCTCGCATTACGGTGGTGAGTTACAGACAGAAGAACAGAAAGTGAGCATTTCTCTGAAGAAATAAGGAATCGCTGAAAAATCAGGCAAACAGAATCATCCACTCACTCTTATGTCAGAGCTGTAGGCATGTCAATCTGTTAAGTCCACTGCCCCATTCTCCCCTCCGATCCATGCTGCTATTATCACTGAATTGCTGGAGGAAACATAGAGCCGAGGGAAACTCTTGTGAACTGTCAGCCCCTGATGATGGAGGCGTGGTTAAGCCTCTGGAACGCTGATCTCTGGTCACAGCGTCCCAGGCTATCTGACAGCTCACTGCAGTTTCCCGTGGCTCTGTATCCTTGGCTTCCTCCAGCGATTCAGTGAAACAGCAGCGTGGATAGGGAGAATGGGGCAGACTTCAGACTGACATGCCTTCAGCTCTGACATTAAAAATGAGTGGATTGTTTTTAAACCTTTAATTTATTAAAAACTACTACCGCACCAGCAGCTGCCTGTCAACCCTCTCTCTCACTTTTTTTTACTCCTCTGCAGGGCTTTTTTTCAGAACTCCACCACCTCGGGCTCAGATTCTTTGGTGCCTGCTCACCACAATCACTTGTAAACACAGAAGTCTGGTTTCTGTGTTTACAAGTGACAGCTCTGCACTCTGTGTGTAACCCCCTGAACTCTGCACTCTGTATGTAATGCAATCCTGGTATTTAATGCCCCTTTAAGACCCTCCTATTGTTCGTAAAATTTGACTGACCACACTCACTATTTGATGTGGTTTGGACAGTGTGTAGGGGGAGGGGTTTGTGTGGTCGTGGTTAAGTTCCAGCACCCATTGTTTGAAAAAAAAAGCCCTACTCCTCTGTAATTGTCGCTCCGATCCCCCTGTGTGCTCTGGCCCCTACAGGAGGTCCCATGGTACCCCCTGTCAGAAGCACTGGTGTCTGGGTCTCAGGCAGAGGGAAACCCGGACACAGCATTCTAAACCCATACTGTCCATGTCAAAACCGCACAGGTAGCCACCCTTGCCTGGCTGCTTCTATCCCCTCTTCTGACTATAGAGGTTCAAACGAACAGATGCCCCACATTCATTAATCCTAGTTTCTAAGGGGGATGGTTACTCACCTCAATCACCTTGGTCACCTCAATCATACATCCAGCCAGAGGAAGCACCCCCCTCCTGGCTCAGCCCTCCTTCTCTCTACACACATCTCCTCCCTCATAGCAGGCTCCAGCAGTATTTATGTGGTGCCTGCCCCATCAAGCTCTCAGCTTGGAATTGGCTAGGGCTACCCCAATACTGCCAAGCAGTGGCTCTCTTCCCTGTCAGTCAGTCCCTGGGGGAAACCCTGTAGATTTCTACCCAGGCTGCTGAGGGGGACTCAGCAAATCCAGCCCACCTGGGTCTGCCCTGCCTACCAAAAAGAAAAATCGGGGGGCGTGACCGGAAGCCGACCTAGATGGCAGCCTAAGCCTTCTGCTCTCTCACAGCCCGAGCTACAAGGGCACTTTTGGGGACTTTTTACACCAGTTTAATGGGCAGATCCAGGCACACCCGGTCTACAAAACCTCGGGGTACCTCGCAGCCTCCACCCGGAACAGCAGCGGACCTCAGATCCTTCTTTGGGCACCAGGACATGCCGCGCGGCGGCGAGGACAAGATGGCGCCGGACCGCTCCACTGAGGGCTCTCAGCCGTCCTCACAGCCCATCCAGCCGGCTCGCTCTGACTCCCGGACCCCAGAGGGACACCCGTCGGCGGCGCCGTGCTCCGGGAACCCCATCTCTGCCTCTGGAGCGGTGAGTCCACACAGCCCCAGCCGTCCCACCTTCTCTGAAGCCGCGCTGCATGGAGCACATGGAGCTCCCCCTCAGCTTTTCACACAGTGCTCTGAGGCATACCCCAGGCTGCTGAGGACCATGTCTGACCCTGTCCTAATTGAGCTGGATCCGGGCTCCCCCTCTCCTACCCCTTCTTTATCCTCAGTGGATTTCCCTGCTCTCCCAGCCCCACTATACCCAGTAGCCCAGATACTGCAGGGGCCTGTGGAACTTCATGAGGCCTTCAGCCCTGATGCACGGGATCAACCCCCCCCTAAAGCCCAGAGACTTTCTCAGCTGCAGTCTACCCCTCTCACCTATGCCCAGACTGCGGGCACTACTCCCACCCCTCACCATGGGACAGATACTCAGGGGCCCCGACCTTCTACCCAGGCCTCATCTTGGAGCGACCCGGGACACTCCTCCACAGACATGGCACATGGCTATGCCACCCCGCAACCTCAGCCAATGCCGCGCTACCCTCCTCCCTCGGTGCACCAGCAGATGCCTGCCCAGGCCCACCCTGTCCCCCCACAATGGCACTCATATTTGCAAGCAATCCCTACGAAGGAGGACTTTAAACAACTGATTGAAGAGGTCAAGTCGGCGTGCCGCTCAGAAATTCAGGTGCTCCAGTCTGGTATGAAACACCTAACGGACCGAGTGGAAATGGCTGAAGAAGAACTTCAGGAAACCAGGTTGGCGGTTCACAGAGTTCAACTTCAAGGTGCAGATCATCGCACCCTCCTGCGGGACATGCAGCGCCACTTGGAGGACCTGGACAATAGGGGGCGCCGAAATAACATCAGGCTGCGTGGGGTCCCCGAAACAGAAGGCCCGGAGGACCTTCAGGACACGCTGCAGACGGTGTTCAACACCCTCCTAGGAGAACCCCCCAACACCCGCATTGAGATGGACAGAGCCCATCGCGCTTTACGCCCTAAGAATGCCACCTCCAAACCGAGGGACATCATATGCAGGATCAGTTCCTACCCCCTGAAAGAAGAGATCATGCGCCAGGCTCGCTTGGCAAGGAAAGTGTCTTTTCGGGATGTTCCAGTGCAGCTGTACCCGGACCTCTCATGGATTACTCTACAAAAACGCCGGCTCCTACAACCCTTGCTCCATGCCCTGCAAGACGAACACATAATCTATAGGTGGGGTTTCCCCTTCAGCCTCACGGCCAAACATCAGGGCAAGTCGGCCATCCTGAGGTACCCGGAGGACCTCGACACTTTCTGTGACGTCTTGGGGATTCCTGTCCCCGCTCTCCCTGAATGGGACTTAGTGGCGACGCCACCCGCCCCGCCAGTCGTCTGGCAGAAAGTGCCTCCGTCCAACCGCCCCCGGAACAGGGAGGCCCCTCGTAAGTCCCCTCACCGCCGAGGCACCTGAAGGCGCCCCACCGCGAAGACGCCTGAATCTTGTGATGTTTTACAGATCCCTGTCCCCCAACTCCCTGATTGGAACTTGGTGGCCACCCCTCCTGCTCCGCCAGTCGTCTGGCAGAAAGTGCCTTCATCCAACTGCCCCCGGAGTAAGGAGGCCCCTCGCAAGGCGAACAACCACAAAGGCACATGTACTTTGACATGACTTCCCTTTGTGTTGCTGATTTTTATTTTTTTTTAATACATAGTCCCCCCTATTGTGCCCTCCGCTTCAGACCCAAACTGCCTTATGGGCACGTCTCCTTTGAGACTTGAGAGAGTGGGAGCCTTTTTTGCTCACTCACCCCCCTCTGGTTTAGTGACTGTATTTCTTTGTGTTTTTCGTTTTTGATGACTATTCCAGGGCTCCGGGGCACCCACCCGGCGCACTCCTTTGAGGTGTGGCCGGGTGGGTCCTTGGGAATCCGTGTTGACCTAGGCCTGTTGGCCTTTCAAGGTCTAATGCAAATGTTAGTTTTAGTTGCTCACTGTCTATTTGTGTGTACTAATGTTTCTCTTCTCTCTCTTTCTCTTGGTCCTCGCCTTCCCCTCCTCCCCCCTCATTCGTCGAGTGGCTCATCACGGACTGTGCGGAACTTGCCTAGAGTGCCTCCCGGGGCGCCTCTGTCCTCGGCCTCTTCTCTCCATCGGCTCCACACAACCTCAGGTAAGAGATTCCTCCCCCCCCCCCCTGTATACCCCATGGCTAAGATATTATCCTTGAACGTACATGGCTTAAACTCTGATAGGAAAAGGCATCTGGCACTAAGGGAGTTTAGACAATCGGGCGCTGACGTAGTTTTCGTCCAACAAACGCACTTTGATAACAAGGGGTCCTTCGCATTCGCCTCTAGGCAATTTCCGCAAATTTACTCCTCTGCGGGTCCCCGTAAGCGGGCTGGAGTCGCAATACTCATTAAGCATGGCTCTCCGTTCACTTGCTCTGGCAGCTATAGCGATCCCCATGGACACTTTGTTATACTCAGAGGCTTGTGGCAGACGCAGGAAGTGACTTTTTGTGCACTATACGCCCCGAATACCCAACAGCATAGGTTTCTGACTAAGGTGTTCACTCGCCTCTTTAGATCAGACCATGGGCTCCTAGTGGTGGGGGGCGACTTTAATCTGACCCAATCCGCGACTGCCGATCGTCATGTGGTGGGTCCCCGGGCGTTGTCAGCCCAGGCCCTTAGGGACTCGAAGCTGTTCCGCCAAATCTCTAGACGCTATGCTCTTTTCGATGCCTGGAGGGCCCTCCACCCGGGCGACTGGCAGTATACCTTCTACTCGTCCCCCCATAGAGCTCATTCCCGTATTGATTACTTCTTCACCAACAACTCTACGCTCCGAGTGATACGGGAAGCACAGATACTCCCTATATCACGGTCGGACCACGCTCCCATCTTACTGACTCTAGACCTGGGTTCCCCTGTCCGGAGGCCCTATAACTGGAAATTAAACACCTTCCTCCTTCAACACTTACCGGCCAAGACGGAACTCACATCCACCCTACAACTTTATTTCGCGGAAAATAACACTACTGACGTCTCCACCTCTACGCTCTGGGAGGCCCATAAGGCGGTCCTCCGGGGTAGATGGTTGGCACTGTCCGCCGCCCTAAAAAAAGATGCACTGGCCACCAAAAAGAGAACCGAGGGGGAGCTTGAGGTCCTCGAGCGCCGATTGCAGGTATCCCCTTCTGTTGCTCTCCTTAGGAAAATCATCAACCTTCGAGCGACCCTGAGAGACCTGGCCCTAGGGCGGGTGGAAAAAGCGCTTGTTAGACTACGGCAGGTGTACTACGACAAGGGGAATAAAGCCCACACCCTCCTAGCACGGAAATTGCGCGATGCCCACCTCTCGACGACGCCCCACCAAATTAAGGACAACTCAGGCTGTCTACAGACCCACCCCAGAGATATAGCCCACACGTTTGCGGACTTCTATAAGCACCTGTAGAATAATCCTAACATACCCAGTGACCCACTCCCCCCGGATATCTCCCGTAGCATTGAACAGTATCTAGAGCAAAGTGGCGTCTCCCGACTCCAGCCCTCCGACCTGACATCGCTTAACATGCGGATTACAGAGGAAGAGATAGAGCAGACTATTAAATCCCTGCCCTCCCATAAGTCCCCAGGCCCAGACGGCCTGCCCTACGAATATTATAAGACCTTTCTGCCCCTCTTGCTCCCCCACATGTGTAAACTTTTTAATACCTTTCTCCGGGATACCCCTGTCCCGACAGATATGCAGCGCTCCTTTATCACCCTGATTCCCAAGCCGGACAGGGACCCAGTTCTCTGTGCCAACTACAGACCCATCGCCCTACTAAATTCGGACCTGAAAATATTCACGAAATTACTCTCGATCCGCTTGAACATGGTCTTACCGTCCCTTATCCACAAGGATCAGGTGGGTTTTGTGCCGCTTAGGCAAGCGGGCGACAACACCAGAAAGATAATTGATTTGGTGGATGTGGCGAATAGGGAAAATACGGCGTCTCTGCTGCTGAGCCTAGACGCCGAGAAGGCCTTTGACCGACTCGGGTGGCCCTTCATGTTCGCCACATTGCACCACGTGGGGATACGGGGCCCATTCTTGAGCGCGATTCGACATCTCTACTCCGACCCCTCCTCTCAGGTCAAGACACCCTTTGCTCTCTCACCTTCCTTTCCCGTTACCAACGGCACCCGGCAGGGGTGTCCACTCTCACCCCTGCTGTTTGCCCTGTGTGTTGAACCCTTGGCGGCCACGATACGGGGCAACCCGTCCATCCGGGGGATACCAGTCCGAGGCAGGGAATTTAAAATTTCTCTGTTCGCGGATGACGTTATCCTCTCCCTGACGCAGCCTAGGATCTCCCTCCCGAACCTTCATGCGGAACTGTCCCGGTACGGGGCTTTGTCAGGCTATAAAATCAACACCTCCAAGTCAGAGGCCCTTCCAATTAATATCTCTGGAGCGGAGGTTGCACACCTGCAGGCCAACTTTTCCTATCGGTGGAAATCAACCTCCCTGAAATACCTGGGGATACACATCACCCCCAGCTTCACTACTCTGTACCAGGAAAATTTCCCTCCCCCTATTCCGCTCAATAAGATCCCTGCTACTACAATGGAAAAAGTACCATATTTCGTTGCTCGGCCGGATCGCCTCGATTAAAATGACGATACTCCCAAAGCTGCTTTATCTTTTTCAAACATTACCCATCCCTGTCCCTTATAAACACTTGAGGAAAATTCAATCCGACCTACTTAAATTTACTTGGAATTACAAACGACATAGAGTCCCCCAATCGGTGCTGACGGCGGCGCGCTCGGACGGGGGCCTTGCGTTCCCCGACCTTGTTAAGTACTACCAGGCCACCCAGCTCCGGACCATACCCTCTTGGTTTACCCAGCGGTCCTACAACAAGTGGACGGAGATTGAAAAACTGTGGCTAGCCCCGACTCACCCCAACAACCTGCTGTGGAGCGCGAACGTGGAGGTTCCCTCTGACCGTATGTTGGGCTCTGTGTCACAGCTCCGACGTCTATGGCGTCGGCTGTCGCAAGCCTGTGGTCTGTCCTCGGAAAGCTCGCTATTGACCTCATTTATGTACAACCCCAAGGTGCCAGATAGCCTCACCCGTCAAATGTCTTACCCATGGACGTCCCGGAACCTATTCCACTTTGGGAATTTGGTAGATCCCTTGTCGCGTAAACTATTGCCCTTCGCCAGCCTACAATCTAAATCTAGATCCGCCATTACGTCCTTTCCATAGCACCCACCCTGCAATTCTCCCCTCCAACTCCCTTTGAACGGTTGGTCTTGGCCGGAACGGCCCAAAAAGGCTTAATCTCTGATATTTACAAAATACTGAACGCCTATCCACTGGAATCCCTAGGTAAACACTCTTATATGATTCGATGGGAAAAGGCCCTCAATGAGGTAATACCCATAGAGCAATGGCGGACTATCTGGTCTCAGGCAGCAAAGAGCTCACTATGTACTCTATACAAGGAAAATACATATAAGGTTCTCCTGTTTTGGTATATGACCCCCGATGTGCTTCATTCTATATACCCTGCTAGCTCCGACCGTTGCTGGCGGTGTCAGGGAGACAGAGGTTCCCTATTTCATATTTACTGGACCTGCCCGCTGATTGTCCCCTACTGGACTGAGGTGCAACAACTGTTGGGCCGCCTCCTGGAAGCACAGGTCCCCATGTCCCCCAAATTCTTCCTCCTGGGCCTATCTCCCCTGAGAACCACGTTGCCTTGTAGAAAGCTAACGCGCCATATCCTCACAGCTGCCCGATGCCTTGTAGCTCTACATTGGAAAAAACGCTCTCCCCCTGACCCGGGGACCCTATACACTAGAATCAAAGATGTGGAGCTGATGGAGAGAATGACTGCCAGGATACAGGACAGATTGGAAGCCCACGACGTGGTCTGGGCGCCTTGGCGTCTTCGGGAGGACCCACCGTGATCAGGTAACTGAGCTAACTCGATGATCTTTCCCCCTTCTTACCCCTCTACCCCCCTCCTATTTCTTTTCTCTCCTTTCTTTTCTTCTTCCTCTCTTCTGGGGTACCCCTGAGGCCCCCTCCATGTTCGACATTTCGCAATACATGTATGCATATTGATGCGCTATAGTATTTTCATCTTCAGGTTCTGTGTTAACTATTGCCAAGACACATGTAAAAGGCCTGTGTTACTCATTACTTAAATACATGTCACACAGGCAGACGCGTGCCTTATTATCCTGCCTACCCTTATGCTGTGTCATATGTTCTTGTATACTGTATGCAACCTAATTTTTTTTTCTATTCAATAATAAAAAGTTATTTGAGAAAAAAAGAAAAATCATTAACTATTTATAGACACCAGTACCTGTTTTGTTTGCCAAATTATTTGTAATCCTGCTCAGTCATTCAGGTGACTCCCACATCCCTACTACCCCAATTAACCTGAATCAATATTAATTGTTATTAAAGCAGAATGTCAGTCATTTTTTTACCTTTCTATCTATTAAAGGGGTTGTAAAGGAAAAAACATTTTTCATAATAAGCATCCTTTACCTGCAGACATTCCTCTTTTCACTTCCTCATTGTTCGTTTTTGCTCAGAAGTTGCTCTATTTCTTCTCTGTTCTGTTCACTTCCTGCTTGTCTGATTTTACTGACCACCGTGATGGGAGGGTTTACTGCGGTGGTACATCTGTGCGGCAGGACGCTCTCTACGTGTTAGAGATTTCAAGGAGGTGTGAATTACTGGGCGTGCCGCAATTCATACTGGGAAATGTAGTTCTTACACAAATGAGCGCCGCAAACCAGGAAGTGAATGAGAGAACAGAAACTAGAAAGCCGGAGGTGATATAGATGAAGGAATTTAATAGGTATTTACTCGTTTTTTAACAGAATCATTACATTATTCTGTCTGTCTACCTTGCAGACATTAATTTTAAAGCGGATCTCCCATGCCAAAACGTTTTTTTTTGGGGGGGTAGTTGAACAGTTAATGTTGAGGCTTAATAAAACTCACGTTTCTCGTGTTCAAGGTCCGTCCCGATCTGATGCTGTCTGTAATAAAAACTTATATCATCTATCGTCAGCCGTTGCCATCTTCACTGTGGGCATTATGAATCCCACCAGCAGAGACTTCCTGGATGCGGTGATGCTGTAATCCCAGCATCCACCGCTCGGTATCTGTCCTGTAATGTAGATCAAACGCCCGCTGTAGAATATGACACTGCACTCCTTCATTTGTTTACATCGGGCGTCACTTCATGCTGCACGAAGTCGCGCGATGTTTCCTCTAACAGGGCCGAATGTAATAACAAGGTAGCTATGACACAAGCTCCCAGAAGACGCAGCGCGGGACAGGAAACAATGGAAAACCCGACGGAAACCCGAGGGCTGCAGACCGGAAGCCTATCTTGCTTATAAGGTACCGTAAAACTTTTTTATATGAAAGTATCGAATTAAGCATTGTTTATGAGCATTATTACTATTGAGATTATGTTCGATTTAGGGTGGAGCTCCGCTTTAAGCACATATTTTTTTTCCTTTACAACTCCTTTAAATCTTCTGCCCTTGTTGTTTTAACTTTGGATAGTAAAAACATTTCTGCCAGTAAATACCTTCTAAAGCCCATTTCCTGTGTCTTATCTGGTCGTTAGCCTAGGCTTATGAGCAAACTGCAGTTCCTCTTTAACCCCTTCCTTACCGGGCCATAATAATATGACACCGGCAGGAACCCTCCCTCCTTCCGGGTGGACGTCTTTTCTTCCTGGCCATCTACGGCGCTCGTGTGCCCGCGGCACCGCTCGTGACCTGGTGCGGGTGCCTGGTGGCCGCGATGTCCACCAGGCACACGCGATTGCCGGCGATCACAGCAGGAGTGTGGATCTGTGTGTGTAAACACACAGATCCACATCCTATCAGAGGTGAGGAGACTGATGTGTGTTCCCAGTACAGAGGAACACACATCGGTCTCCTATACTTCTGAGCCGCCTCCCCCTGTCACGGTCACAATAAAAATCGCAGATCGCCGCCATTACTAGTAAAAAAAAAAATTGCCATAAATCTATCCCCTATTTTGTAGACGCTATAACGTTTGCGCAAACCAATCAATATACGCTTATTGCTATATTTTTATTACCAAAAATATGTAGAAGAATACGTATCGGTCTAAAATGAGGGAAATATATATATATTTTTTAATTTATGATATTTATTAAATCAAAAAGTAAAAAATATTGTTTTTTTTTCAAAATTGTCGCTCTTCTTTTATTTATAGCGCAAAAAATAAAAACCACAGAGATGATTAAATAACACCAAACGAAAGCTCTATTTGTGGGGGGACACAAAGATTTCATTTGGGTACAGTGTTGCATGACCGCGCAATTGTCATTCAAAGTGCAACAGCGCTGAAAACTAAAAATTGGTCTGGCCAGGAAGGGGGTGAGCTATGACTAAGCACTGACATTACAGTGTGAAACGCGTCAGCTATACACCCCACTGACTGCTGTGTTTTGTAGTGCTCCATTTCTTTTATTTTTAAAGGCCACCTTTTTAAGGATTTTGTGGAAGTGCGGCTGTCCAACTTTTTCTTTCCAAATTTTGAAAATGCCCTGTATTGAAGTGGTTAAAGTGGTCGTAAACCCACTTTGACAACTTGCACCTACAGGTAAGCCTAGATTAAAGCTTACCTGTAGGTGCAAGAAATATCTCCTTAACCTACACGGTTAAAGCGGATGTGCCAGTATAAAAAAATATTAAAAGCCAGCAGCTACAAATACTGCAGCTGCTGACTTTTAATATTAGGACACTAACCTGTCCTGGAGTCCAGCGCCGACCGCAGCAGAGGATGAGCGATCGCTCGTCTCTCTGCTGCTCCCCCCGCCATCCTCAGTGAGGGAACCAGGAAGTGAAGCGCTCCGGCTTCACTACCCGGTTCCCTACGGCGCATGCGCGAGTCGCGCTGCGCCCGCCGATTGGCTCACACGCTGTTTGCTGGGAGCCGAGTGTTCCCAGCACACAACGGGCAACAGACGGGAAGTCAGAAAAACCTGTCTTTTGCCCGTAGCGTGTGGCCGGAAGTGGGTGCAAATACCTGTCTTTAGACAGGTATCTGCACCCCCCTCCCCCCTGAAAGGTGTCAAATGTGACACCGGAGGGGGGGCGGGTGCCGATCAGCGTGAGTTCCACTTTAGGGTGGAGCTCCGCTTTAAGGAGATATTTGCAGAAAACACTGCACCAATGTCTACGGCGCATGTGCGCCATAGACAACGGCGCAAGCGCATTGAGCGTCCCGACATAATGAATGGGATCATGCCGGGATTATGTCGGTCCCGCGCGCATGCGCGGGATCGTGCCGGTCCCTCGCGCATGCGCTGGAGTGACGTCATCGCTGCTCCGACCAATATCAGCGCCGAATCAGCGATACCAGGAAGGAGCTCTGAGGGGACATGGCGGCGGCGACAGAGAACATGACGAGCACTTCGGGGGCTTCGATTTCAGGTAAGTGCCACATAATGAGCTAGTATGCTATGAATACAAGCTCATTATGCCTTTCTCTTGCAGGTTGTTTTTTTTATCTAGATTATTTTAAGAGGGTTTACTTCCTCTTTAAGGTCTGACAAAACACTTTTACTTCTGGCAGCCAGTGCCTGAAATATGTTAGTAAAGTATGAAAGCGCTGTGAAATGCAACAGATCCTGATTGGCCTACAGTTCCTAGAACAAGGGAACGAATATCTAAAACTCTATTTTTTCTTTTACACTATAATTCCATATCCAGGAAAAGTTACAAAAGATCAGCCCTCCCACGCCTAATCAATGAAGCCAGGAATTGTATTCCGGAATGTGGAAAAAGTCCTCCCTACACGGCTTTGTGAATAGCCAAAATAAACGAGATGAAGAATATAGAAGACATTATTTCTTCCAGTAGAGGCAGCTGTGACATACTGTCTGACGTGTGTAGCG